>NC_060051.1:805000-1178750 GCF_905333055.1 Maniola jurtina | reverse complement strand
CGACTTTTCCTGATGCATGGAAAATAGCAGTTATTCGTCCTATCCCTAAAGTGGAAAGTCCAGTTAGTCTAAAAGACCTACGCCCAATCAGTATATTGCCTTGTGCATCGAAAATACTAGAAAAGGTGGTTTACTTACAGGTTTCTAAATATCTTGAGCGCAATAATTTATTACCAGAAATGCAATCAGGATTTAGGGCTGGAAGGGGAACGGTTACCGCGCTTTTGGATGTAACAGACAATATACTGACGGCTCTAGATAGAAAAATGTGTACCATATTAGTTTTATTAGATTTCTCGCGTGCGTTTGATACTATTAACACAACACTGCTATTATCCAAGTTATCGTTTTATGGCTTCGACATTAACACAGTTAAATGGTTCAATAGTTATTTGAGCAATAGAACGCAATATGTAGAAGTTACACAGGGTGATGGGAAGAAACAGAGTTCCTCTGTTGCAAATGTAAACAGAGGTGTCCCTCAAGGATCGATCTTAGGCCCACTTTTATTTATTCTGTATAGTGCCGATATTGTTAAAAATATAAAGAATTGTAAGTTTCATACATATGCGGATGATCTGCAGGTGTATATCTCGTTCGAACCGAGTGAGTACCAAATGGCAGTTCAGAGGGTCAATGAAGACCTTCAACGAATAGCAGATTGGTCAGATAAAAACTCACTGGTTCTTAATCCTAGCAAATCGAAACTTTTATTTTTTGGATCTAGGGCGCAATTAAATAAGATTAAATTTGAATCAGCTAGCGTATGTTTGAAGGGTAATAGTTTAGAACGTGTATTTGAAGCCCGAAACCTGGGTTTAACTATGGACTCAGATTTAAGGTTTGAGAAACACGTAGCTATGGTGGTACGCAACTGTTTTTATCGGTTAAAAGTTCTATATAAGATTCGTAAGTACATCAGTCAAGAGGTTCGTACTCGCCTAGTTGAAAGTCTAGTTCTATCGAAACTGAACTATGCTGATGCAGTCTACGGGCCTCGACTATTAGCCAGGACAAGCAAACTCATCCAAAGGGTCCAGAATGCGTGTGCCCGTTTTTGTTTTAGTATCCCCCCTAGAACTCATGTGACACCATTTTTGAATAAGCACGGATTACTAAAGATGAAATCGAGGAGGAAGGTGCATCTCGCAACCTTACTCTTTGATGTATTCAAAAATGGTAAGCCACTATACATTTTTGAGAAATTAGTAAGAGCACATGAAGATAGGGATAATTTTAGAAGCACACGCGAAATCCTCAGTGTCCCCCGCCATTGCACTGCTGCTTTTAGGGGTAGCTTCAAGTACGCCGCAACCCGTTGCTGGAATAATATTCCTCCACCAATCCGGAATTCTCGTAGCAAAGCTAATTTTGTGTACAAATTGAAAAAGTTTATATTATTCAAGCAAATTGAGTTCGAAAATATTGCGGCTGAAACATCCATTATCTAGATTACTATTTTCTGCATACTTATTTATTCATGTATATTACATATATTATATTTCTATTATATAATATATAAGATTATAACTGTTTATTTATATATATGTATATATATACTTATATTATTAATTATTATTATTTATATATATTATATATATATATATATTTATGTGTATACACGTATACTACACATATTGTGGTTAAAGTTATTTTAAATTAAATTATTTTTTAATTTACTCACTGTTGTGACTGTGGCGTCACCCGGGTCACAGCTGAAAATCAGCGTCCTGCATATAATGCAGGACATAATGCTGAGCTGTACACCCATTTGGGGTGGTGTCACAGATGAAAATGTATATTTGTATACTTTGTTTTTATCTGTGACACCAACAACAAATAAATACATTTTCTTTCTTTCTTTCTTTCTTTCTTTCTATTAACAGGGCTCTCTCCGTCACTCGTTTCATACAATCGTAGTTCCAATTTCATTGGAATATTAAGCAACCAAAGTCCATGAAATTTTGCAGACATATTAAAAACCTTGTAAAGTTAACTTTGGAAATGGGTTGAAGCTTTGCTTGAATGCGGCAAAGGACATTTTTTTTGTTATATGAAAGGAATTTTTCTCATTCAAAAAAGGTTTATTAGTAACAGACAGGCCCTTGGCTATTATTTAAAACAGCTTTCCAAAGCTTATTTTGAGGATGTAATAAAGACCCTCGATGATCTGTTTGTAAAAGGCAGTATTTGTATGAAGCAAAAGCTAAAGACCTAGACAGTGACTTAGGTTACTTTTATCTCGGAAAATCAAAGAGTTCCCACGGGATTTTTAAAACCTCATTCCACGCGGACTTTTCGGGGGCTGAGATCCAAATAGTTTTAATAGAATAGAATAGAATAGAATAGAATGGAATGAAATGGAATGGAATGAAATATATTTTTATTCAAATAAACTTTCACAAGTGCTTTTGAATCGTCAAAATAATTTGCCACTGGTTCGGAATGCCGTTCCTACCGAGAAGAACCAGCAAGAAACTCGACGGTTGCTCTTTTCGATTGTTCAATTTACAATAATATGTCATACTTTACAAGCAATTGCAGCAACGCGCATTGCTGGAGAGAGTCAAATCCATGCTTTTTTATAATTTATCTTCGATTGTATAATTTGCTTTGGCCAGCATACTTTTAATAGATTTAATAAACCTAAACTTTAACAGACTTTTAATAAACCGAAATATAGAGCAATAGCTAATTTTTCTATAACATTCTTAAAATAAACTGAGTTCACTTGAAGTAAATTATAGTTTTATTCGTGAGAGGTTCCGTAGCTTATAACGTCACGTGGCTTCATTGCGAGATCGTGAAGCGAAAATAAATTGAAGCGAGTATTTTCACGTTTGAAGGCAAAATTGTATTTGTATTTCATTATTAAACACATTAACTTTTCATGGCAGCAGTGACTATCGGATACTTTGTTTTTAACCCCCCACCCAAAAAGAGGGGTGTTATAAGTTTGACTTGTGTATCTGTGTATGTGTCTGTGGCATCGTAGCTCCTAAACGAATGAACCGAAAGGTGGCTTGATCGAGAATGTTCTTAGCTATAATTGAAGAAAATTATTGGTTCAGCCGTTTGAAAGTTATCAGCTCATTTCTAGTTTTCTTATAGAGATTTTTGTGTCGGGGGTTTTTTAAATTTTGAGTTATACTAGTTATTAGAGGTCAGTAAAACAAAGAAACTGTATAGTTAGTCAGTTTGTCCGTCCATTTGTATATTCTTCTTTTTTCTGTATAGCCGTATTCCTCATCGCTGAGGGTAGTAACCTCTTTACATTAATCCAATACTGGCAGGAGTTCTCTTGGGGTATGGTGGGTTCCCAAATACAACTCGACTAAAGAACAAGATTTTGACTTTTCAATTAATTTACAGTTATTATTATATAGTAATCGGGACTGACAGTTTAGCGTGCTCTCTGAGACACGGAGGAAACGAGAAATTTGGACCTCCACATTCGGTTACCTATCCGTCCTGCCTGTCTATCTGTCTGTATGTCTGTCTGCTACCTTTTCACGGCCCAACAGTTTAACCGATTCTGACAAAATTTGGTACAGGGTCAGCTTATATCTCGGGGCGGACATAGGCTACTTTTTATCGCGGAAAATCAAAGCGTTCCCACGAGATTCCTAAAGACCCATCCGCTTGACCGATTTGTATGAAACTTGGTACCGAGGTAGCTTACGTCCCTGCAATTATTGACATAGGCAACTTTTTATGCCGAAAAATCAAACAGTTCCCACGGGATCTTTAAAAACCTTAATCCACGCAGACGAAGTCGCGGGCATCCTCTAGTATTATAATAATGTAATGACAAGATTGTGTTCATTACTGTGTTATTCGCAATAAAGATTGAATAAAAATTGAATTGAAAAAATATTTACCTGTAGTTCATACTTGGTGTGCCGCTCCTCCTCGAGACTCATCCGTTTCTCGTGTTTTTTGTAGTATTTCCTTTTGGCCGCTTGTAAATTGAACCACGTGTACGAAAACGACTTAACGAAAGGCATCAGGGCCTCTATGAACGGATGGAACTCGTCCTGCGAACATTCAAACAATCCACCACGGTTAGAACAAAACATTTGCCAAATCGGCAAACATTGGTGCCCAATATGGGACCAATAACATCAAATGGCACTTGGGGAATCTATTCGAAACTTTTTGCAACTATATTTTATAAATTCCCAATATTTAAAACCCAAATGACTCTCTATTGAAGGCAGTTAGAGACTAGCGTTTTTTCTGCGTATATTACGCTCGTTTTAGCATACGCGCTTAAACGCACGCTACGTTTCGCGCTTTTTTTTAATTCCCGGACAAGTTAGCCCTTGACAGCGATCTCACACCTGATGGTAAGTGATGATGCTGTCTATGGTGGAAGCGGGCTAACTGGAAGAAGTAAGGGTAAACTACCTTATAGTTTTATTAAGCCCGTACTCCTGATCAGTTTCTAGATGGCATTGTACCGGAACGATAAATTGCTTGGTGCTATGACTTGCAGGTAGAGTAGTAACTAACCACGGCCGTAGCCTTCTACCAAACCAGACCGGAGACAGTTTAGAAATTCATAATTTCCAAATCTGCTTGGATTCGAACTTGCGACCTTCCACTTATAAGAACATTGCGCCATGGAGTAGGCGTGCGTATACGCGCGTACAAAAACACGCTTATACGCATACAAAAAACGCTAACCTGTAACCGCCCTAAGGAATGACAAGTTTATTAGCAAGTACCTTATATACCTACAGTATCAAAAATACTTCATTCTATGTCTTATAACAAAAACTTTAAACGCAGTTTAAACCCGTTTATCCCATACAACTCACAGGTTTAAACATCAGTTTTAACCACGCTTAAAAGTTTTGTGGTAGGATCATATTTTGGGTTTCTCAATGTTGTAGTTGACTGTCTCTATACAAAACTAATTTTATAAATACGAAAGTGTGCCTGTCTGTCTGTTAGCTTTTCACGGCCCAACAGTATAACCGATTTTGATGAAATTTAGCTTAAATCCTGGAAAATGACATAGGCTAGAAACATCTTTTACCTACTTAATTTTAAGAGGGCGGATGGTGCATGCATGCTGCATTTTGCACCAATATCGATTTTTTCGCTTGCGGATTACAGCAAATTAAACTTGTCATTCCTTATTCAAAATCATGGAACCCCTTAAGCCTCATTTACACGAGACCTCTTTTAACGTCCAAATAAAACAAATGCATTCCCAAGTATATGTTCACACGTCAACGCTTTGTTACGTGTGAATAGATATTTGGGAATACATTTGTTCTATTTGGACGCTTTTTAAACGGACGTTAAAAAGCTCTCGTGTAAAATGAGGCCTTAAAGTCATTCAAATCATTTAAATCTATTCTGATAGTCAAGTTAATTTTAACTGACCGTTAAAACAACGTAAAAACATTAACGTCTATGTATGTTGCACTTTGTTACATTATATTTACATTCAAAGCATCCATAAATTAAGTAAAATAATAAACATCTAGAGGCTAAGGCAAGTCGTGGTGCATGCGGATTGGATTTATTAATTTTTCGTAGATTTTCGACGATTTTTTTTTTAACTGTGATTTTACATAATATATCAATTTATTGAACTTATAAAATATACAGGGCATTTTTGTTAGTTTCAGTGCCACAAAAACCACAGTCGGTTTTACCGGGCACTGCGTTAACTTATTATAGTTATACATGTGTAATGTTTTCTGTAATTCCTATAATTATGGTTTCTCTAATATGATAATCACATAAAATAAACATTATAAAGCATCATCCAAACGGAGCATCAACGGGGCAACGCAATTGCATGGGCATAAAATTAAACTTATTATCCCAGAAAATCAAAGAGTGGGAACTCTTTGATTTTCGGGATTTTAAAAACCCAAATCTACTAGGACGAAGTCGCTGGAATCTAGTTTTCAATAAAAAATAATAAAAAAGGTTAAATTTTTATTTTCTTAACAAACAGTGTTCTAAACACAGAAAACATGTAAAGACAATTGCAAGACATTATTTTAATCACACTACGAAAGTTTGCGTGTATGTGTGTGTATGTGTGTGTGTGTGTGTTTGTTACTCCTTCACGCAAAAACTACTGAACGGATTGGGCTGAAATTTTGAAAGGAGATAAATTATAGCTTGGATTAGCACATAGGCTACTTTTTATCCCGGAAAATCAAAGAGTTCCCACGGGATTATTAAAAAGCCTACAACCACGCGAACGAAGTCGCGAGCATCAGCTAGTATCATCGATAATAATCGATAACGATTGGCGTGTATGACTTGTAAAATTCGCACTAATCGGGTATTCATCGCGCAAACAAAATAATGTATTGTTGCGTCTTGAATCATAACATAATGTATGCAAAGGTGTCGCCGTGATTTATCGAGGCCCATTTAGACGGACTTTGTATTGGAATTCGCGATTGTTTTCGACAAATTAAGGTGAACTCTCACTAGAGCAAATTATTCTTCAAAAAAAAAATAAGCCAAGCTTTTGCAGCTGTAAAAGTGATTAAAAAAGTGTAATAGGCTCAAAGTTTAATTAATTGACAGGTAAAGTGTGACGATCGCACCTCTAATTGGCCGACGATCTCTCACTATTGGCGGAAATGCATTGTTGCAGCAAGAATACCATAAATTCAACCAATCACAAATTAACTGAGAGTGTAAAAATTAACAATTTTATCTCTCAATCCCAAATTGCATTCTCTCCTGGTGGTAGGTGATGATGCATTCAAAGATGGAAGCGGGGTAACCTGGAAAGAGTATGGCAGTTTTTATTAAAAACCTTTTGGTTTCTACACGGCATCGTACCAGAACGGCATCACTTGGTGGCACGAATTTGCCGGTAAGGTGGTAACTAGCCACGGCCGACGCATCCAACTAGACTGGACCAAATATTCAGAAATTCCAAAATTCCAAACCCTTGCCCCCTGCACTAAACCAGACCATTGCGACAGGGAGATCGGTCGTCAAAATTATTATTAAAGCGCGACCGCTATGAGAATTCGCCTTAAGTGCAATTTTTGGGTAGCTGTAAAAAGCTCGTAAACGCCATCGTAGCGTATTGTCTGAGCAACTCATACGGTTTCACGATGACGTTGGGTTGACATTAATTCTCGGAATGATGCGAAGAATTCAGAGAACACGGTATTTGAATATGTTAAGGATAATTTTATGCGTGCATTTGGCTTGCATAAGGACACCACATCCGTGTTAGGAAAGTTGATTTGGTTGTTGCTTAGAGTGTATCCTTATTGTAGACTCCGGGTGCAGTTCAAGACAGGGAAGTTAACAAAACGTCGTGGCTTCAAAGACTACCTCGAACGTAAAAACATTTGACGCCTAGGTAGTCTTTGAGGGCCGATTTTTCAATCGTCAAAAAACTTTTATTTTCAATCGTCATATTTAATTTGACGTTTTGACAGATTTCCTATAGAAAAAATGTCAAAACCTCATATTTATTCCTCAGATGAAAGTTACTTGATGATTGAATAATCAACCCTTAATCGCCTATTTTTCTTTGAATTCACGTCACCTATAGCTTAATATTTGACATATCGTCGATTCAGAATCAAACCGAGAGTTCCCTCACTCCTTGACTATGATAGATCAGTCAGTCAGTCAGTCAGCTTTTCCTTTTTAATATATTTACATAGAAGAAGGTACGTCTTTCAGGATTTTTGGAGATTCCACCCCCTCATTGATTTTCAATAATTCCACTCGAGCGAAGACGGGGCTGGTCAGCTAGTCATTCCTAATTTCATCAAACACTGTTTAGTGACGTGGGTGCTATCGTACTATTTCCACCTACGATACGAAAACAGAAAAAACATGAATGAAACGCAACGAGGGATCCCGTTCCAAACATTCTGGTGTGAAGCATAAACACAAGTTCAGCCAAAACATGTTTATTGGCTAGGATTGTAGACGGGAAGTATTTGTGCCAAGCACTCTTTGGCAGGACATATTTGGTCCACGTGGCGAGATTTTCAGGGAAACGTTTCAATTCAATTCAATTCTCTTCATAGCGAATTTGAGTTAGTTTACAGATTTTAATACAATAGTTAGTGTTCTGCCAAATTCTACCTTACTATTCTTCTTACCTCAAAAGGAAAACGGAACCCTTATAGGAAGGATCATTTAGCTATCTGTCTGTCCGTCTGTCGTGTGTGTCAAGAAAACCTATAGGGTATTCTTCTTACCTCAAAAGGAAAACGGAACCCTTATAGGATCATTTAGGTGTCTGTCGGTCCGTCTGTGTCAAGAAAACCTACAGGGTACTCCCGTTGACCTAGAATCATGAAATTTGGCAGGTCTTATAGCACACATGAGGATAGAAATTATAAAATTCTAAACCCATGCCGGGAATCGAACTCTGGACCTCCCACTAATAAGACCGCTTACCACTGCGCCAAAGAGGTCGTCTTTCTTTCTTTCTTTCAATACTTCACTGTTTTAGCCCGACCCGGAAATCGAATCCAGGACTTCATCCGCAGTTGAACATGCTCAAAACTAAACTAACCCATTTCCCTAGCTGTACCAAAAGCTAATAAGTGTCATACGGGGTTTCTTTTATTCATTGCAAGAAAGACCACAATCACACCCGATGGAAAGTGATGATGTGGCCTAAGATGGGACGCGTTTACCTAGAAGATGCATATATCACTCTTGTTTAGAAAGATACCCGGCACTAAACTAACCTATTTACTCGTACCTAGCAGTACGAAATGTAATGGGTGTCATCCATACTATCCCTACTAAGATTATTATAAACTAGCTGACGCCCGCGACTTCGTCCGCGTGGATTTAAGTTTTTCGAAATCCCGTGGGAACTCTTTGATTTACCGGAATAAAAAGTAGCCTATGTGCTAATCCAAGATACTATCTATCTCCATTCTGAATTTCAGCCAAATCCGTCCAGTGGTTTTTGCGTGAAGGAGTAACAAACATACACACAAACACACACACACAAACTTTCTCCTTTATAATATTATAGTGTGATAGTGTGATGCGAAAGTATGTCTGTCTGTATGTCTGCTACCTTTTCACGGCCCAACAGTTTCACCGATTCTGACGAAATTTGGTACGGGGTCAGCTTATATCCTGGGGACGGGCATAGGCTACTTTTTATCCCGGAAAATCAAAGAGTTCCCACGGGATTCCGAAAAACCCATCCGCTTAACCGATTTGTATGAAATTTGGTACCGAGGTAGGCGTCCCTGTAATTGACATAGGCAACTTTTTATCCCGGAAAATCAAACAGTTCCCACGGGATCTTAAAAAACCCTCTAGTACGGGTATAAGATAAACACTTGTCCAGTCACAACAGTAGGTAAGTAGTTGGCTAGGACGCCAGACGCGGCGTCGCGGTGCCAAGCAGTGTTGGCAGGACCTGCTGCCACGTGGCGGCTACTGGCAGGGGAAAGTGGCGGAGGTGCCAGTTGTGGCCATCTGCCGGGGTGATTGCTCTCCAGTCAAATTTTGGCTTTCGATATTAGTAGTAAATTCTGTATCGTAAAATGTGTAATATGATTTCCCTTATGAAAGGGAAAAAGTTCAAAAAAGTATCATGAGATACTTTTTTGAACATTTTCAAACCGGCCAAACTTTCTTTGATGGTATTTAATCTGCTATCTTGCAAAAACTCGTCAGCCACTATGTTCTAATCTACAATTAGTAACAATTACTATTCGTAGGTTCTAATCAATGTTTTATTCCGTAGAAGTCATCGATGTAAGAAGTTCAACGAATTGCTTTTTTTTAATCAGACACAAGTGAGCCCTTACCGCAATCTCACCTGGTGGCAAGTGATAATGCAGTCCAAGATTGAAGCGGACTTACCTGGGAGGGCTATGGCCGTTTTTATTAAACCCATATCCCCTGGGTATGTCAATTGGGATGACGCGGTAAGGATTCTAACGATACCTCATACATCCAAATCTGTTCAATCATTAAGAAGTTATGGTGGAATAAAGAAACGCACATTACATACATACATGAGTCATGAACCCTAAAATCATAACACTCTTATTTCTTTAAAAACCTGCTCATTTTGAGAGAATACCCGTCCTCAGTAGTATACCGGCGAAAGGTTGAAATGATGATAGCAGACTTTGTACTTTGTACCTACCAGTGAAAAACGTCATTGATCTTTGATTCGTCGTACCTAACTCGGATTGTCAGCGGACCAAAATAGTTTTCACGAAAGTCACTTTGATGAATCAGGGAGCTAATTGTGCAACGCACTAGCCATCCAGTCGAAACCGATTGACGACTTCAAAATGTAACAGCAATCGTAATCATCTTATCTTTTTGAAGTCTATTCATAGCGATCGCGATTGACTCTTTGATGTGATTGAAATGCTTGCTCCAAAAAAGCCTTGTGAAAACTTGTGTTCTAAATCGCTTATTGAAAATCTAACTCATTTTCTCGCATCGTTGTTATTTTCTCGAGTCTAACATTTTGCATCTTACAAGTTTTTACTAAAACTAGCAAATCGCATAAGGAATTTTGCTATAGGTACGTTCTAAAACTTAAGGAGCTGATGTTAATCTTCCAGTGGCTTCACTTAAATGGGACTGGGCAGGTCATGCCAGATGACTTGTGGGCAAAATCTGCTTCTTCCCAGAATTACCAACACCAGCGTGGCAAGCCGAGACGAAGATGGCGTGCTGAAGGAGGAATAAATACGAAAGTCTGTCTGTCTGTCTGTCTGCGAGCTTTAACAGCCCATTCGTTAACTGATTTTGACGGGTAGGTACAGAGAGGGAGAGGCAGTTTGCATCCTGAGACTCTTTTTATCCAAAAAAATCAAAGAGTTCCCGCGGGATGTTTTAAAACCTAAATCCACGCGAACGAAGTCATCTACCATGAACATGGGCAAAGCTGAGGAAAGAACTTGTTAACTTAACCCTACAAAGCAAGACGGAACTCATGAATTGAAGGTAAAATATAAATAAATACCTCATAAAGCCATCAGTAGGTGAAAGGGTGCAGATACCTAGCGAAGGACAAAATACTAAACAGCCTGCTTGGCAAACTTGGTACATCATTTTAATAATAGTTATACGGTATTAACCTACTATAATAACGGATCTTGGTTATTGTTGGAAGAAGACGAATGGCTAGGTCTCCAACCCCCCAAGCGAGCGGGTCAGTACGTAGATACTTATTCAAACCCAAACTCAGACTCGAAGCATTTATTCAAAATGGGTATCGGGTATGGGTAAATGAGTATTGTATCTGCTTGATTGTCAATTGTTGAATTTATATAATAATGATGTAATGGTGATTATTAATTACGTAAACTTAAAGCTACGAAGGTTACAAACGCGCCCTGGTCTGAGAAGAAGCCCACAATAACCTCAGCCGGGTGTTCTTTTTGGTGTTAAGTCTGTCAATCCACACTTGGCCACTATAATATTATACCTATGGTATGTTGGTGGACTGTGGAGTATGGTTTAATTTAATCCCTTCTCATTCTAAAACCCGTGTCCAATAGAGGGTTGGCCCTTTTCCCTTGTCTGTGGGACTGGCAATGGGTGGAGACTTGAGATGAGGTTGAGATGATGCCTGTAAATAGTAGGTAGGTATGTACCTGTATTGTAGGTTCGTGTATTTTCATTCCAAAGTAATAGTAGAGTTCGTTAAAAACGATAATCTTCAACAAAAAGAGCGCATACAGCCATTGTTTACAAACCAAACCAACCGCCAATAAAACTATACACCTTATCGAATCACACCAACTATTAGGAAAACTTCCAAACGCGCTTGCCAAAACACTGGAGTGCGTTCACCCCTGACGAATTTTGGCGGCAAATCGGGCATCGCTTACGATTCCTTCATTATTTTTATATTTTTTTCGTACCGTCGGCCAATTTATTTTATAGATATTGGCTGCGTTTCACCGGGGATGCCCGAGTGCGGTGGACTTGGCCGTGGCACCCGTTGGCGTGGCTAACTGGGTCGCTACGTCACACAGGAGCGCTGGCCAAAAGCACGGAAAGACGCCATGAAAAAATCCCGGCGGCCATCTTGCCACGCGTCGTTTTGGCGCGCAACAGGTGATGCGTTGGGAACGTTTGAGGGACACTCGATCAAAGTTTTTTGATTAATAATAATATTTTAGAAGCAAAAGTGTGTCCGTCTGTTTGTCTGCTAGCTTTAACCAACCCATCCGTTTAACCGATTTCGACGGGTACCCATACATACAAAATATGTCTCTCGGCTGTAGCTGCTAGATATAACAGTCCATCCGTTTAACCCATTACGATGGGAACTTGATAAAGAGACAGCTTGCATCTTTGTCCCGGAAAACCTTTCTCACGTGAGGTTCTCACATTGATAAAGTCGCGGGCATAATCTATATCTTGGTATAAAAATAGATACTTTTTATCCCAGAAAACTAAACATTTTCCGCGCTATTTTTAAAAACTTAATGTATGTTAAACGTAATGTATGTGCACAAACAACTTAAACAGTGCAGCAAGTCTACAACTCGTACCTTTCAAAAAATATTGTTTGAAACCAAACGACCATTCTAGTGCATTTACATGGAAGATCGTCACTAGATCCGTCTAGTAATTTAGAAAAAAAAACTGACAGGCGGCCATATTGCCACGTGCCGTTTTGGCGCGCAAGTTCAGCAGCCGATGCGTCCAGAAATGCATATTATTAGTGGACAGAACACGTAGTTCCACAATAAATCCCATTGTTGTAAACTGAATGCAAAATTCGATTATATGCATTTAGGTAGTTAACCTGAACACGGTTAGAATTTAAATTCAACGAAGTTTCCAACGAGCTTTTTGAACGGAGCGTTTTCTGCAAAGTCCATTTGAAAGCGACTTTTGAACGTATTAAACTAATGTCCAGGAATTCATACTAGGTAGTAGGTAGGTATTGCACAACAAAGGAATTTCTATTGTCTGCCACATAACCTTTATTTTAAACAAATACTAGAAATATTTATTTAAAACGAAGATCTAGGTTCTTTAGTTTGAAACTTGGTCGCTTTGACTTAGCAATGCGTTTTAATTGAGAAGAGCACCACCATGTTTGTAAACTTCTTCTCAATTTTATTGAAAGAGCATAGGAATCTCACAATGGTTGTGTGATCTATGTTAGTTGCTTGTAATTTTTTTCTTGCTCTGTGAATACCTACTTAGTAATAAAAAGTAGCGTATGTCCTATCTCGGGATGCAAGTTAACTCTGTGCCAGATTTCGTCAATGTGTTGTGAAAAGCTAACATACAGACAGATACACTGTCGCATTTATAATGTTAGTATGGATTAGTAAAGAAGTATAGATTAATAAGTACCATTAGTTTGGGTAGGTATAGTCAGCAACAAAGTTAGGTTTGCCGTTTGCGCCCTCAGTACAAGCGACTATGGAGGGTGAAAACCTAGCTTTGTTGTTCACTGTAGCAACCTACCTATCTACCAAAATATTATGAAGGCGAAAGTTTGTGTGTATGTGTGTGTGTGTGTGTGTATGTTTGTTACTCCTTCACGCAAAAACTACTGGACGGATTGAGCTGAGAATGTAGATAGATTATACTCTGGATCAGCACATAGGCTACTTTTTATCCCGGAAAATCAAAGAGCTCCCACGGGATTTATAAAAAACCTACATCCACGCGAATGAAGTCGCGGGCATCAGCTAGTCTAGTTTTATTTTACGAGGCAATCGGAAGAGCGATGTAAAGAAAACACCTCCGGATTCAATCCCGCGATCCGCTAACTGACCATCAAAGAGTCGGGAGTCGGGACTCTAACGTGAACGTCTTTAAGAGGGCTCTCTCCGTCACTCGTTTCATACAATCGTAGTTCCAATTTCATTTGAATATTAAGCAACCAAAGTCCATGAAATTTTGCAGACATATTCTAGAAACTAATATCTATGTCTGTGGTTTTCCAGATTTCTGTTAAAATATTCGGTTTCAAAGTTACGCGGTCTTAAAAAAATTCATACAAATCTTTGAGCCCCTGTAATTTTAAAACTACATATTTTTAGAAAAATCTAAAACTCCACAGACACAGATATTAGTTTCAGTTTTACAGACATATTGTAATGTCTGCAAAATTTCATGGAATTTGGTTGCTTAATATTCAAATGAAATTGGAACTACGATTGTATGAAACGAGTGGCGGAGAGAGCCCTGTTAATCGTCCTTGGCAGTTTATTTTTGTTTTTGAACAACCAGCCACAGGTCTGGTCAATCACAGGTTATGTAAACGAAACCTAATATATAGGCAACTTTCAATAGTGAGTAATTTAAATGATTATGATTCATCACCATAATATTGGGATAATGCCTATGTCTATAATAAATTGTTTATTAGGAGTCAGACTTCCAAAATTTGTAAAATCCACGTTCGATGTTAGTTTTAAGAGCATTGTATGTGAAAAAAAAGTAACTCTACGACCTTGTAATAAGAATTCCTACTTCCTACTATTTCCTACTTCCATGACGATCTCTATTCAAAGTTCACACACGAGTAGATTATTCCCAAACTTGGATGAAAATCGAATTTCGCCGCCCGCCTATGCCGTAGGTAGGTATGTCCTAGGGATTGAAATTCGGGCTTGATTTCAGCTCCGGAATTAGACTGATGCTCCAGAGTTCCGGAGTTTCAAGCTTCATTGGAAAAAGTAAGAAATGACTAAATAATGCATTTTATTTTGAACTAGCTGATGCCCGCGACTTTGTTCGCGTGGATGTAGGTTTTTTTAAATTCCCGTGGGAACTCTTTGATTTTCCGAGATAAAAAGTAGCCTATGTGCTAATCCAGGGTATAATCTATCTCCATTCTCAGCCCAATCCGTCCAGTAGTTTTTGCGTGAAGGAGTAACAAACCTACACACACACACACATACACACACACACACACACACACACATACAAACTTTCTCCCTATAGTGAAACAAAACATACCAGTTAGAAAAATCAAAAGACATTTACCTAAAAAATTAAAATAAAGTTATTTTACAAGTTAGAAAGGTTTTACTTAAGTAATTGGTGAGTATATTTGTAAGATTTTTTTAATAATATCCATCGATGAAATTGGGTCTAGTTTATTCATTATGAAGACTTATTTCATTATGTAGACTCACAGTACAGTATACTAGGTAGGTATAAAATGGTTTTACGTCGTAAAAGTACTTTTGAATCGTCAAATGTATCTACCACTGGTTCGGAATACCGTATGCAATCACTTAAAAAGCTCCTTTTGTCTTAAAATCTAAAAATCAAAACTCCGGTTTTACAAAAAAAAATTATAACCGTTCGAAACTCCGGAGATACACATAAACCGGAGCTCCGGAGCTCAAGTCCTAGCTAGGTAGTGGCATATGCAGCGAATGCGAGTGTAGGTATATTTATATCGCATTACCAACAAGTTGAAGAGCAACAACAGCTGAACTGTTTGCGCAGAAATAGAAAATAGTTTCAAGAACTACACGTGGGGAGCCACTTGCAGCGTGTATTCAATCAAATCTTTATTTATTTGCATATGTGGGTGTGTCTATACAAAAAAGCTTATGTGATTTAAATAACTACGCACAATTATGCCCAAAATGTATCAATGGCGAGTCCCACATACCCTTCCTGTCTTTCGGGAGGGATGCGTAAAGGCATTTCCCAACGCTAAAAGAAAAAAAGTCAACTCGCATTGATTTCAAATCAAGTTCGACTTATGATTGCTTGTGGTCCAACTAGCTAAAAATTGCTTGTGCTATTTACTTCACAGCTTTGACACATTCACTTCAGAGCTTTGAACTCATTACTTTACTCATTTTTGGACAAATCAAATCAAAATATTTTTTATTCAATTAAAATTTTACAAGTACTCGTACTTTGAATCGTCAAATGCATCTACCACTGGTTCGGAATGCCTTTCCTATCGAGAAGAATCAGCAAAAACCTCGGTGGTCGCTCTTTTTTTTTGTAGGATGTTTCATTTTGGCATAACTGGGTCTAAATAAAAACGTGCTGAAATAACCTATTCGGAGGGTCGGAGGACCTCTAACTTTTAAACAAATACATAAATACTTAATCATTTGTTTGCAAGAACGTTGACACAAAGAAGATGGAAGGACACTTACAATATGGTAAATTTTTGTAAACGAAGCTTAAGTTTTCATCACACCCGCTATCACTCTAACCACGCCGCGTATGTAGGAAACGCAAAACATCATGTATAACTAAAGCAAACTGAACATGACTTGGAAACTATTAAGTTACATTTCAGCGTGCTTGTGCAAGCACTAGCTTGAAGTTTTTCTCTGTTTTTGACTTAGAATAAATAGAACCAAAATGTGCTTTACTGAAACTAAGTGTTTACAAAAACGCGGACGCGGATGCGGTAGCGATTTTTCATTATTTAAAAATTAATTAAGGAAAGTATCTGGTTCGTCATTCAGACTTCTGTACTCCATACAATATCCATACTAATATTATGAACGTGAAAGTGTGTCTGTCTGCTAGTTTTTCACGGTCAACCCCTTTAACGTAGCAACTTCCTGCCAGACATCCTTAAACTTTTACACGATATTAAGTGTCTGCCAATGCATGACGTAATTTCAATACTATTTTAAAGAAAATGTGAAAAAAAATTACTTTATACTTTGGCGTAAGATTTTTTACACCTTTTTAACCTGTTATGTCCCAAAGCCACTATGATCCAAACTTCATAGTTGGTGATCGTTCCTCCCTGTGTTGGGGACAATACGCAGAGAAACTTTCAGCTTTTATAAAATAACGAAGGTCTTGTACGCGATGGCTCTCTCACTATGATATATTCCACACCACCGATCGATTCATGTTGTATATCATCCAGCGAAAATTTCTTTGAGGGTTTTTCTTTTTAACCCCCGACCCAAAAAGAGAGGTGTTATAAGTTTGACGTGTGTATCTGTCTGTGGCATCGTAGCTCCTAAACTAATGAACCGATTTTAATTTAGTTTTTTTGTTTGAAAGGTGGCTTGATCGAGAGTGTTCTTAGTTATAATCCGAGCTAACCGGTTCAGCCGTTTGAAAGTTATCAGCGCTTTTATAGTTACTGTAACCTTCACTTGTCGGTGGTGTTATAAATTTTAAATTTACACTTTTATTTATTTATTTATTTACTAAAGTACCGCCCACAGAGTTACACATTTAAATTATACATGTTGTTCCTTAAATTCTAGAGCTCTTATGCAACTCCACTTACGGGCAGTCACAGCGTGCATTAACATAAACATAAGTCGTACAGTAAAATATAAAATATAATATAATAGCTAACCTAAGGACAATGAAAAAATACTTAAGTTATAAATTTTAAAAGAATATAATAAGATGGAAATTAAGTTAAAGTAAAGTTAAGTTAAACTAAGCTAAATTATCTTAAATCATCTAAAATACAAAATACTTACGGCTAGGGACTGACACTAATTATCGTTAACCTATTGAGGAATCGAATGATTTGAACAACTTGGCTTTAAATTTAGCCAAGTTATCGCAAAACAGATCCGTGGTAATGTCCTTGTCCGAAAATTCCTTATATGTACTACTAAACCTTGGTATTAACGTAACTCAACACTTGTTGAGTATTTATTTAGATCGCTTACACTGGTGCCACACTGCATGCATTCAGCGACCTTCCCCGTAAGAGCTTAGCAAGTGCATCAGCCTCACTGCGCTAATGCTGCAATGGATATGATTCCGCACCACCCGAGCGACGCTTGATGTTGTATTTTCATACAGCGAATGAAAATCTGCTCTTGATAATAAATCTATACATATAATAAAATTGTAGAAAAGTGGTGTCTGTACAATGGAAATATATAAAAAAAAGTAGCAGGGGTTGTTATTATATCGATGCCGAACCCGAAATTGTAATTAATTATTTTTTTGTCTGTTTGTCTGTTTGTCTGTGTGTTTGTGCACGCTAATATCAGAAACGGCTAATTCGATTTAGATACGGTTTTCACTAATATATTGTAGTAAGATTCACTTAATATTTAGTGTTTATTTCATGTCAATCGGTTCATAAATAAAAAAGTTATGTCAATTTAAATAATCACGGCGAACATTTGTAACGTACAGAGTACGTACTACACGCCTCGCGCCTGAGCGTCCGTGGCTATATAAAGCGCGCTGATTCCACGCGAACGAAGTCGCGGGCACAGCTAGTATTACTATATATTTGGGGTTTTTTTACTGGGACACTATGGGAAATCCAAAACCATTGGAGATACAGGTTCAAGAACATACAGGAATACTGGCTTAAAAACATCAGATCTTTTTTTGTGAAAACAATTTTGGTATAATTAGTCAATTTTTTATTCAAGCGTGAGTTGTCCATAAAAATAAACAAAACTGACTAATTTTTGTTAAATGCAGATCAACTCTGTTTCCTGTAAGGATCATTAATATTGGAAGAAAAAAATCGGGCTTCAGAAGTTTAAATAGAATTTTTGGAACTTTGCAGAGCTAGTCTTTGAACTTTGTAGAGCTAGTCTTTGAACTTTGCAGAGCTAGTCTTTGAACTTTGTAGAGCTAGTCTTTGAACTTTGTAGAGCTAGTCTTTGAACTTTGCAGAGCTAGTCTTTGAACTTTGCAGAGCTAGTCTTTGAACTTTGCAGAGCTAGTCTTTGTGAATAGAATTTTTTTTTTCTGTTAGTTTTCTCTCTAACGCAGACCCATAACGATAGAGCGAACGAAGCTAGGCGGATCAACTAGTCAACAAATAAAATTGGTCCAGCACTATCCACCATCTATTCATACAACCATAGACTAAGGAGCTATTTAGAGGCATAGATAATTGCTGTAGATAAAGGCTCTAGAGCGGCGACAGCGATCGCATTAAAACACATAAGCTTTATTAGAATTCCAGTCCCCACGGAGTCGTGTCGTACGTGCCGCCGCGACATAACTCCCGACATAGCTCCCGACACATCCGGGACTTGAGTTGTGTCCGGGAGTGGGGGAAATGGGACACCTTTCCGAGACATTTAGGGGTTGAATTAAGACACCACCAACCTCCACTAGGTTAGTGGTTTATAATTACAATAAAGTAGTAGTTTAGATTATGCACAACAGATTTGGAATACCAAAGTAACGACAAGAGTCAGGAAAAATTTGACTATTTGTGGTGTTCATTTCATTTGAAATGTTACAGATAATAATCTTCTTTATGGACTAACTAGCTGATGCCCGCGACTTCGTTCGCGTGGATGTAGTTTTTTAAAAATCCCGTGGGAACTCTTTGATTTTCCGGGATAAAAAGTAGCCTATGTGCTAATCCAGAGTATAATCTATCTCTATTCTAAATTTCAGCCCAATCCGTCCAGTAGTTTTTGCGTGAAGGAGTAACAAACACACACACACACACACACACACATACAAACAAACTTTCGCATTTATAATGTTAGTGTGATATCATAGAGAGGTAAAGTTTCAAAAGTTTGTAAACGCTAATCTCTGGAACTACTGAACCGATTTTGAAAATTCTTTCACCAGTAGAAAGCTACATTATTCTTAAGCGACGTAGTTTATATTTTATTTTCAAAAAAATTAGAGATCCCTACAAAAATTATAATAACCTACCCGTGCGAAATCGGGGCGGGTCGCTAGTTCTGTAGATAAAGTAGCGACGGCGATCTCATTAAAACACATACGCTTTATTAGAATTCCAGTCCCCACGGAGTCGTGTCGTACGTGCCGCCGCGACATAACTCCCGACATAGCTCCCGACACATCCGGGACTTGAGTTTCCGGGACGCTTTCCGAGACATTTGGGGTTTGAATTAAGAAACCACTAACCTAGGGATTTAGAGGTCTGCACTCGAAATTGTAGACGAGTAAATATACCTGGGACCATACCTGGGACCATAGACAACATATTTCTACTCAGAGCCTGGTACATATAATCTAGCAAAGTAGACCCAATTTCAAGCTAGAGGTTAACCGCCGAATTCAACTCAGTTGGGCAGCATTTGGGAAGCTTTGAGTTATTTTTCGTTCTAAATTCCTCTTCTCAAACCTGGGCGCGTTTGGAACCCTCGTAAAATTTACGTAATTAATTGACACCACTGTTTAATATTACAAATCTAACAATTCTGACCATCGAAAGGACTACAATTAGTACACTACTTTGCAGAAATGATTTGAGTTTGAGTTATTTATTATCCAAAGTCGTTACCCATCCATTTAGTAACTTGAGTCAACGATACACATGCGCTTGCATAACAAGGCAATATAGAATACTACTTGAGTCTTGACTAATTCAATTAAAACTTTTACAACAGCAATAAATTTTTTGAAAAATTCGCATCACGCCAAAAGGCAGAACGATTTTAAAACTTTAAAGCAATCGCGCACGGGCTGGTCCGGCCAGTGGAAAATTGTCGACTCAAGTATGGAGACTGCGAAGTTTCCAAATCTAAAGTTGGGGAAACCTTAGGATATTTTATTTGGCAGCCTGTCAAATACCGTGAGCTTTCAAGGTCAGGTCGCGGCAAACTATGGCGTTTGATATGAAAAATCCATAGACACAGTTTCTGTACTAATAATATCTCCGATTTATAAAGATCACTATCTATTTTGTTAATGCGAAAGTGTGTTAGTTAGTTAGTTTGTCCTTCAATCACGTTACAGCGGAGAAACGGATCGACGTAATTTATTGCATGGTTGTATGTTACCTGAAGACTTGGAAAGTGACATGGCTACTTTTTATCCCAGAAAATCAAAGAATTCCCGCGGGATTATTAAAACCTAAATCCACGCGGACGAATTCGCGGATATCAGCTAGCAATATCATATTTATATCAGCAGGTAGATGTCTATGTGTAACACAGGAAGGCAACTTACGACGAAGTCGAGTCGAGAGCAAAAGCTAGTAGTATATAGATAGATAGATAGCTGCGCTATTATATACTTATTACTAGTTGATGCCCACGACTTCGTCCGCGTGGACTACACAAGGAACCCTTATTACCCTTTATTATATTCCTACCTTTTTCCCCTTTATTAGAACTCTTATTTTACCCCATTAGTGGTTGAATTTTCAAAAATCCTTTTTTATCTATCTTCATGCCAAACAGTCCGATCCCGACCAATAAGTTAAGCTGTGCGTTGATCAGTCAGTCATCTTTTCCTTTTACATATTTAGATGCATGTACTCGTATGTAGATAAATGCATATTTTCATGAAGAATAAGATTTTTCTTAAGTAAGTATAGGGATATATAAGAAATATTTAAATCGGAGCTACCATTGCCAGCCAAGAAAATAGTTATGGATTCAGAAATACTACCTTGCCTCACCTACGGTTGCCAAACTTGGACGTTTGATCTGAAAACAAGAAATAAAATCCAGACTACCCAGAGAAAAATGGAAAGAAGCTATCTAGGCATAAAATTAAAAGACAGAGTGAAGAATGTGGACATCCGAAAGAAATCAAAAGTCACCGACGCCTTAACTTTCTCTCTACAAAGAAAATGGAAATGGGCAGGTCACGTGGCTAGATACGCCGATGATAGATGGACCACAAGGTCAGTTAGATGGTCGGGACCAAGAGGTACTAGAGCGAGAGGCAGGCCATATGCCAGATGGGTAGACGAAATAGTGGCGATAGCGGGTCGTAGATGGCTAGCCTCAGCTACAGATAGAGCAAGGTGGAATTCCTTGGAGGAGGCTTTTACCCAAAGGGGGTCCATACAAGATAAGAACTTAGACTGAAGACACACACCACCAATGTAAATAATTTTGTATATTTTAACTTTTTTTTTTTTTTTTTTGTATGGAATTAATTAAAGCTTTATTATTATTATTTAAGTTTATTATTATAAGTATAGGGAATAGCCTCAATTTGAGCAGGCCCCGACGCAAAAACAGCCTCTCTATCTGTAATACGTGCGGCGCCAGTCTGTCTGTGCCTTTGTCTGTGACATTTTAGCTACATTTAGCTTTTAACTCAATTTATTTGCTCCATTTTAGTTCACATTGCCTAGATTCCCTGCTTACACCACTAGCAAAGTCTCAATTGGTACCTACGTAGAGATCTAAAGTTACAACTGAACTAAAATGGCGAGCAGTAAAGTACCGTTAATAAAAATAAGTAGAAAATTAATTAAAATGCGTAAAAAAAGTGGCCAAGAGCGAGTTTGCTAATTGCTTGGAGTTTTTCTATCAAATATCATATCAAATCAGAAATGGGAACCGTTATGGGAACTCAGCGGGTTACAAAATTGTGTTTTGTTTTTTTAAAATTCTTTATATTATGTGTTCAAAAATAGACATTCGGGTCCCAAACACTAGAATGGTAACCTTTTAATCTTTATTTACAGAGAGGTTTTTAAACCTTACGCTGAAAGAGAAACGGGGGACCGTGTTTGATGGCGTGCTTTTGGAAAGGTCCAGCAGTAGACGCATACAGGCTGATGGAATGAAATGGAACCTTGCGCTGGAATTCGCAACCTTCCACTAGACGGACAGACGATATCAAACAAGTCACAAGGAATCGCTGGATTCAGACACTGGTCTATAACGGGAACTAAGTCGCGGTCAAGGAACCAAAAGCTTAATTTGCTATAATCCGCTAAACCAGACAAATCCGTATGGTGTAGCATGCGATATACACCACCCGCCCTCCTGCTACTAAACATGCAGGAAAAGTCACCGACCAAGCAAGCAATACCTACTGACGCACCATTAGGTACGCAGCTCCACACAAATCCCAAAACCACTCGACGCACATTGCGCCCCGACACCGGAGCAACCTCCGATGCAGACCTTACAATACAACGCACAATTGCAAGTATTTGCAATTGTGCATTGTAAGGTCTACATTTTTCTGCGTGTTTAGCAGTGGGAGGGCGGGCGGTGCATATCGCGTGCTGCATGTCGCACTATAAGGATTTGTCTGATTTAACGGATTATAGCAAACTAGCCGATGGCCGCGACTTCACCCGCGTGGATTTAGGTTTATCGAAATCCCGTGGGAACTCTTTAATTTTCCGGGATAAAGAGTAGCCTATGTGCTAATCCAGGATATTATCTATCTCTATTCCAAATTTCAGCCAAATCCGTTCAGTAGTTTATGCGTGAAGGAGTAACAAACACACACACACACACACACACACATACACACAAACTTTGTGTGATTATTGTGATTAAGTTAACTTATATACGAAACTAGGTCACGCTATCATCATAACTCGGTCTATTACATGGAACGTCCTTTCTGAAGCATCGAGAAAAACAAGTGTACAATAAACCAGACTCCACGGATCTAGAGCAGCTAGATGCCGCAAGCCGTCCTTCAGCGTGCCCGAAAAGATACCTACCTATCTAATGCCGAATTTCGATGAAAGTTAGGCTATTCTTGCATCTTAAACGGATCATCGGTAAAAAAAAAAAAAAAATCCTTTACTTCGACCATAAAATTGATTATATTGTAAAACATTGGAAATGTAATTTGGATTGAGTAAAAAACTATTGCGATATTAACTAGGAGTTTCTAGTAATCTTCAATTATTTTAGGTTTCCGATATCAAACAGGATGGTTCAGCTTATTTCGAAACACTGTACGGTATTTTTCAATAGCTGGTCATAGCTAGGAAAAAATAGGGACGATTATTTTCATACAATTTAATGAACAGGCGACATCTAGCAATTCCAAATCCTTGACTTCACTCCATAGCTATCAGAGAAAATCAACACTAGAAAGGAAATCGGGGGAAATCTTCCCGATCTCCATTAGTAGATGAGGAAAACGGGAAAAACTTTAATGACACGCATCTCTGAATTATCGGATTTATGTGCAATAAAATATCACTTGTTTTAACGTTGAAGTAGGTAAATATCGTGAGTAAACCTGCATGCCTGAGAGTTCTCCATAAAATGTTCTCAATGGTGTGTGAAGTCTGCTAAAACGCAGTGGGCTAGCGTGGCAGCATGGGCCTAAACCCTTCTTAGTAGAAACCCGCGCTCAGTAGTGGACTGGCAATGGGTTGATCATGATGATGATGGATGAACATGCGACATCTAGCAATTCAAAATCCGTGATTCCATAGCTATCAGAGAAAATCAACACTAGAATGAAAATCGGGGGAAATCTTCCCGATCTCCATTAGTAGATGAGGAAAACGGGAGGAACGCGATAACTTATACCGATAACTTTCCAGCTTTCTTACTTAATTACGCGGAAACTTAGAACACTCCTTAATGACCTATTAGTTTTAGCAATTTGGAAAATCACTTTTTTTTGCGTTTCCTTAAAACATCGGCCGACGAACTACCTGGTGCAGTGGTGAGCGCTGCAGTCTTATAAGCGGAAGATACCGGGTTTGATTCCCTTTGGGACTTTAATTTTTCTAAATTGTCTATGGTCTGGTCTGGTGGGAGGTTCATTAATATATGAATGAATGATTTATTCAATATATGCATTAAATACATTAAAAGTTAAAATATATCAAGCGACAAAAAAATTACTAAGTATATTGGACCGTTTATTATGTTACCTAGGTATAGATAGTCAGTCGGGTTTCAAATAATTTTTAAATACATATCAAAACTTGCAGAACCGGCAGGATTCAAATCTGCGTCTTTTTAGGGTTCCGTACCTCAAAAGAAGAAAGGAATCCTTATAGGATCACTTTATAGTTTATAGTCTATCTGTCGGGTCTGTGAAGAAACCTATAGTGTACTTACTTGACTTACTTACTTACTTGTGTCTTGAATGAAAGGGGAAAATACGAAAACCGTGAATTTGTGCTCATACCGCACCATAAAATAAATTAAAAATTGTTATTTTTAACCCTCGACCCAAAAAGAGGGGTGTTATAAATTTGACGTGTGTATCTGTGTATTTGTGTATCTGTCTGTGGCATCGTAGCTCCTAAACTAATGAACCGATTTTAATTTAGTTTTTATTTTTGTTTGAAAGGTGTCTTGGCCGAGAGTGTTCTTAGCTATAATCCAAGAAAATCGGTTCAGCCGTTTGAAAGTTATCAGCTCTTTTCTAGTTCTTACTGTAACCTTCACTTGTCGGGGGTGTTATAAATTTTTAATTTACACTTGTATGTACGGTTGTTTGCTGACGATACGGAACCCCTCGTGTGCAACGCCAACTCGCGCTTGACCGATTTTTTTTTTGTTTAAAACTAAGAAAACGGAGTTAACCCAACACCAGGATCCCACGGTGTACCGCTATTCAGAACCACGGATGAGAGCAGCCCTGCACCGCATTAGGTATTCTGCGCGCGCCACACAAGGTGATCCGAGGCCGTTGCACCAAGTCTGTCCCCAGCATTATAATGACGGACAACAATTTTTTCTCTACAATGGTCAGGCATATATGTTATGGTAATAGGAATTGTAATTGCTATTGTTTGGTGTGTCATTGCGTAATAAGAATGCGTCGACGACTCTTGGCCGATTGATACTTTGTAACGATATATTTTTACTGTTCAGAAGTACCTCTTACCTCTCGTACCAGGGCTCTTCTCAGACCTGGGTGCGTTTGGAACCCTCATAGCTTTAGTTTTAAGTTTACGTAATTAATTATCACCACTATATCATCTTACAAATCTAACAATCTGACCATAAAAAGGTCAGGCTACTTTGATAAAATAAATGATTTTGAATTTTGAGTTTTCAACGGAACCCTATTACTCACTAAGCCAACTCTGTCCGTCCGTCTGTCTGTCAGCAGGTTATAATATTATCTCTAAGTAGAGTTGAAATCACAGAATGTGTATTTCATGGTATTTCTATAACAACGAACAAAGATTTCAAAATGGCCACTATGAAAATTAAAAAAAAAAACAATGTGCTATTTCTTGAACGATGGTACAGAGGCCACTATGAAAATTTAAAAAATAAACAAAAGTGCTATTTCTACAGAACACTTCGTTTGCGAGTCCGTCTCGCTCTTGGCCGATTTTTACAATTTACGATCATTTATAGAGCAGCCTGACTCAGTCTGAACTCTGAAGACATGCTTTATGTATTTCCGGTCTGAGAGATGATTTAGTACAACGGTTTTCTTGAATAAAAGAATACAAAAATGTTTACAATTTTAGGTTTAAAACCAACTAGTCTTTGCCCGCGACTTGGTTCGCGTCACGTTATTAACAGGACTCTCTCCGTCACTTACTCCATACAATCGTAGTTCCCATTTCATTTGAATATTAAGCAACCAAAGTCCATGAAATTTTGCAGACATAGTCTAGAAACTAATATCTGTGTCTGTGGTGTTTTAGATTTTTCTAATAATATGTAGTTTTAAAATTACAGGGGCTCAAAGATTTGTATTTTTCTTTAAAAAAAGGCCCAACTTTGTGCTCTTTTTTCTAGACAATGGAGCAATTTAATGAAATTTGGAAAAACCACAGACCTAGAAAATTTAATGAATATTATGTAGTAAAAAAATTATCGTTATATATTTTATATTGTTATAATTGTGTGGGAACTACGAAAACCAGAAATTACACCCAGAAATCTTGAAAATTTCGTGCTGTCTCGATTTGTGCAAGCGGGGTGGTGAAGTGCGGGGGACGACACGTGAAACTAACAGAAACTGACAGTCTAAACACACGGGCCACATTTAGACTGCATCCAACTCCAAACTTGTCGATAGGTCTAACTAAATACACTGGTACATTTCAACTTGCGTTAGACGTATGCGTTACCTACTCAGACGTTGCCTGTAGATAAAAATATGTCTCATGTTTGCTGGCAATAGCGCATGCATCAAACCCTGCAAGTTGCAACTCTCTTGCAACCTATTCCTCACGCAATACGCACAGCTTTAATATTATAATTTTTGACAATGTATACTATATGTAATGCCATATCACAGGTCACTCTCTGATTTATTGCTAACAATTTACTTCCAAATGCAAAGAAATCTAAGTGTGTTGAATTCACACTGCCCAATACCAGGACCTTAAATGACATAAGTTCATTGATAAATAATCATATGTTGAAAATAAAGGAGAACCCCGTGTTTCTCGGTATAATGTTAGATGCAAAGCTTCTATGGAACACCCACATATCAACACTTGATGGTAAACTCAGCTCTGCTGCTTACACTGTTAGAAAAATTCGACAGGTACTGACGTGGAAACTGCAAAAATTGTATATTTTGCCTATTTTCACTGTATTATGTCTTACGGACTCTTGCTATGAGATAAAGCGGTAGATATTGAAAAAAAAAATGTATTACAGAAAAGGACAGGACGTGCAATTTATAATTTAAAACCGCGCGCTGCCATACAATAAAAATATAAGGAAATAAGTACCTTATCTATTATCTTATAGTAGCTTTTAAATATATTTACAACTAGCTAATGCCCACAGCTTCGCTCGCGTGGATTTAGGTTTTTAAAAATCCCGATCCTTTCATTTCCCAGAACAAAAGTTGCCTCTCCGTAATAGCCCGTCCCCGGGATGCAACTTGTTTCTGTATCACGTAAGAATATTTAAACGGATGATCCTTTTTAAATCCCGAGGGATCACCAGGATTTAGGAATGCAATTTCTTACAGCATCCTATACCTTCAATATCAATTAATAATCGACACTTTTTAAATCCCATTAGCTTTAGTAGTCAGGTCCCCTGCAACATCAGGATTGAGGAGTTGGAATCCAAATTTTTTATTGAACAATGTCGCAAACTTTCTTTATCGATTAAAAAAACTACCCAAAATTACGCAGTTAGGTTACCTGCCAAATTTCATGGTTTTGAGTCAACGGGTACCCTAGAGGTTTTCTTGACACACACGACAGACAGACAGATAGACAACAAAGTGATCCTATAAGAGTTCCGTTTTTCATTTTGAGGTACGAAACCCTAGAAAACGTAGGAACGGCATTCCGAACCAGTGGTAAATTTGTCTGACCATCCAAAAACACTTTGAAGTTTACCTAAAAGTTTACAGGAATAAAAATTTATCATTGTATTCCATTCCATTTCATTCTATTCCATTCTGTTCAAAGATAAATAGATAATAAAAATATTTGTCACCGAAACAATAATTTACGATACATCAACCAATATCAATTTTACTGATGACAATCTGACTATTACCAAAGTGAACGACTACTATAATATCTATTATATACGACTAACATAATATGTATTATAAATTGTGTGCCGTTTGCATTCTCACTAGGTTCTCATTAAGTTTGTTTTATTTGGTTAAACTTTCTGGCATTTATATTGTTATGACGTTTAATTGGCAAACAGTCTGTTTATTGGCTCAAACTCAAAAATTCAGCCAATCACAACAAAGAAAATATTGTAATAATGATTGATGCAGCTTTCTGTAATTGAAAACAAAATATTTGACATTAACTTGAATGTGACAGTGTTTTCCGAATAGGGTTGCCAGAGGCCCCGTATTTTACTGGTTACCCCGTATTTCGGGATACAGAAACCTGGCTGGCGAAATCAAACACTGACGTTATGTCCAGTAGAAAGAATATTTTCCTTTTGCGGCAATGCGTAGCCGAAACCCACTCGATATTGATCATGGTCGTAGCCAAGGCAGCGGGGCTTGGTTTGAGGATGTAAGCCTTTTTTTATACAAGTTAGCCCGTGACTTTAATCTTTTCTAGTGGTAAGTGATGATGCAGTCTAATTTCTTGGCCGTTAGGGCCATAGTAACCATATAACTAGCCATGACCGAAGCCTCCCATCAGACCAGAAATTTAGAAATGGCGACTGCGCCTGGGAATCCGTCAAAAACCTAAGCCTAAAATAATACTTACACTATTTCTTGCATTTGCTTACCAATTTTTTTTGGAAATATATCAAACATTTCGCGCTCACTTCACTCGCGCTTTGAATTTGTATTACTTGGTGTAAACTCCGCAATTTCGTTTGCATGAATTTAGATTTTAAAAAATTCCGTGGGGGATTTTCCGGGCTAAAAAGCCGCCTAAAAAAAATGTCTGGGATGCAAGTTACCTCTGAATAGTAAGTACCAAAATTTTAGTAAAGAAGATGGGCCGTGAAAGGGTAGATAGGCAAATAGATATACTGTCGTATTCGTAATATTAGTATGGATAGGAAGCTTTAAAAATATAATCTTGCTATGGCTAAACTCGTTTCCCTTTCACTTTAATTTTTTCTGTATTGAACCAAAAACACTTACGCTCACTGCGCTCGCGCTTTTTTATTGTTGTATTTTATCTCACTGACAAATTGAAAGGCGAAATTCCACTAACCAGGTAATTAGCCCATAAAGCTGAGCGAATGTTTTTTTCCTCATGACAGGATTCAGTTCCGGCCCTGATAAAACCTCTCCCGCAATCGATTCCTGGCTACGGCCATAGTACTGTGAAGGTGGAATTACAAATTAAATGTAATTTTAAGTTAAAATGAAAAGATTGTATGCATGAAATGTATAACATTTTGCTTTACAAAACTTAAGAGTTTTTAAAAGCTATTTAAATAAATAAATCTTTTATTTAAAACCACATTGCAAACACAGTTCACCAATCAAGACACGGCAACATACGGAGAAAAAATACAAAACTTACAAATAAACTAAAATATCTAAATAGGCTTTCCATGCATTTCAGAGAGAACCACCGCCTATTTCTTTAAATACTTCAAATTTTCAAATTTCTTCAAATCTAAACCCCGTATTTTTGATGGTGGTAGCCTGTAAATCAAAAAGAGGCAGGTGGCAACCCTACTACTTCCTAGACAGAATTTAAAAATTGTTTTCATTACTCGGTATGCCTACTGCCATAGTGTGACAGAAAGTGTGACGGTAGTTCTGACCTTTGATTGGCCGACTCTCTTTCACTATTTGCTAAAATTGATGATTGCAACAACAATTTTTTCTTTTTTGTAATCGAAAACAGAACACGGACGTCAAACAGGTTGACTAATTGCAATCATTTCTGACCGGCTAACATTGTTCCGCTAGTGGCTCAAACTCACTGTCGCAGCAAGAACATGGTAAATTCAGCCAATCACAGCAATTTCAATTGGTTATCACAAATGTACCGATCTAGGAACCGAGAATGCACGAACCAGGGCAGATAGAGATAAGAACAATAATATCATACGTAGGAAATCGACGGGGGATCGTTGACAACGATAGCCTTAAGGAACTCAGTGAACTAACTCATTTCAAAAAACAATGCAGCAATATTATCAAGTTACTAAAAGGTAGGTATACTAATGTACATACACAGTACACACCAACCCATGGCCCGAGCCGGGTCACTACTGAACACGCGTCTCCTCTCAGAATGAGAAAGGCTTGGTCTTACTCTTTAGTCTACCACGTTGGCCGAATGCGGCTTGATGGACAACATGAAGATAATTTAATGACTAGCTGATGCCCGCAGCTTCGCCCGCGTGGATTGGTCAGATCCCCTGCAGCATCAGGATTGAGGAGTTGGACTCCAAATTTTTTATGAAACAATGTCGCAAAGTTCCTCTATCGATTAAAAAAGAAATGACGCAAATAGGTTCAGAAATCTCGGAGATTTCGGTGTACATAGGTAGAAAAACACAACTCCCTTTTTGAAAGTCGGTTAAAAAAGTAGCCTATGTTACTCCCTGATCAATTCTCTACTTGTCTGTGAAAATCCCGTCAAAATCGGTTCAGCCGTTCCCAAGATTAGCCTTTTCAAACAGACAGACAGACAGACAGACACAAAAAATTTAAAAACGTGTGATTCAGTTATAGTATCGTTCAAATAACCATATGACCTTAATATGCGGTAGTTATTTCGAAATTACAGACAGACACTCCAATTTTATTTATTAGTATAGAATAGTATAGATGACTATATACACACTTGACATTACAAAGAATATTACCTTAATATACGTAGGTAAATATAAAAATAGTCCATTAATTAATAAACCAATAGAAAATTGGAGAAATTTTCAATAATTTAGCCCAGAAAGTCCTGAAAATTTCGTATTCCTTAATTAGTGATCCTCTTGATTTAACGAGGCTTCCAAACAAACTTATGACTGTTAAAAGTCATTAAAAGTTGCCAACCAACCACCACACATTATCTTAAGCCTTACAGCGCACTTGAAGGTAGGCAGATAAGTTAGAGTATGGTAAGAGTACACCCATTAGTGTAACAGGCAAGTCGTCGAGTCAAAATCATGCAAATCCGTAGTCCGCGGCGAAAACGATACCAATATTATACTCGTAGGTACTAAAACCTTGAGAAAGCCTAAGAAAGCTCAGAGTCACGGGCGATGGAGAGTTATTCTTGGAGTTTCTCTACGTGATCAAATCAGAAATGAGGAGATCCGTAGGAGAACCCGAGTAACCGATATAGTTCAACGGGTTGGGAACGTAAAATGGCAATGGGCAGTACATATAACAAGTGTAAATTAAAAATTTATAACACCCCCGACGATCCAAAGTATCTGAGTTTTCCAATTAACATCATTTTCAAATAAATAATTATGTATTTAGGCAACGTCCATCTTGACAGCTTGACATTTGTCTATTGACATAATATTATGAACCTAACGGTTATCTAACCTTCTTTTCTACAAGAAAACTAGAAAACAGATACACACGTCAAACTTATAACACCCCTCTTTTTGGGTCGGGGGTTAAAAAATAGCGAGTAAAGCAAACTGGTAATGTGTGGCACAGATTTCATAAATAAGTTTTTTCTTCCTTTCTAAAAAACGAGGGTCATTAAAGAACCTCGTGTTTCTAAAAAAATCTAAGCAAATTTTTTATGGAACAATGTCGTAAAGTTCCCTTAACGATTAAAAAAATCTCGGAGATATTCAGTTCTCAGTGTACATAGGTAGAAAAACACGACTCCATTTTTCGAAGTCGGTTAAAAAAGTAGCCTAGGTTACTAACCTAGGCTACTTTTTTAACTAGGTTAAGTAACCTTGGTTGATCCTCTATTTGTCTGTGAAAGTCCCGCAAAATAGGTTTAGCCATTCCGAAGATTAGCCCGTTCAAACAGACACGACACTTCAATTTTATTTATTAGCCCCAAGCAGCACATCTATAGTGCTTGGTGGAACAGCAGCCTAACAATAATAATTAGTGTAGGCAAGTCGTAAACTCAAAATCATGCAAATCCCGGGAAAACAGTCCCGGAATTATTCACGTGCGAACGCCCGAAATCCGCCTAAGACGATTACGTCTCAAACATCGGATGACATTTAACGGGGATCGTATGCAAATGTCCCGGTGTTGTCCCGGATTGTCCCGGATTACCTACGTCACTAAGCCCGTATAAGTTACTCGGTTGTCGGGGCTTAGGGGAAGATATTGGTGTCGTAACATATGTTTGTACTGTAACTAGCTGTCATCCCTGGCTTTGCGCGGTGACCTAAGAAAATATTATGTCTTGAGGTGGATGCGACGGGTCTGCCCGCGAAATTCAAATTTTATTTGGTTTTTCGCAATTTATAAACTAATACGACAAAGTAGGCTTATGGCATTCTATTTGCGACAATAACAGTTTCATCCCCACTTATTTATATAAAAATCTTTACTTGATGAAATTAGTTCTAGTATCGACTAATTTGTGAGTTACAGTCGATACTAGAGCTAATTTCTTAAACTGGATTTTTTCAAGTAAAGTTCCACAAGTAAATCAGTCCAGTAGTTTTTACGTGAAGAGTATCTAACAAACATACACACATACACACAAACTTTCGCCTTTATAATATTAAGTGGAAGTACTGCCACGGGTGCAATAAAAACACTAATTCGAGTCAGTGTGGTTATTTTGTTATACTTAGTTCAAAAGAATAAGACAGCATTTCTGATGAAAGTTTTCTGTCGACTTGATTTGTCCCGACATTTTGGACGATTTCTGGTGGAGGCTTCGGTCGTGGCTAGTTACCATCCTACTGGCAAACTGGTGCCGCCAAGCGATTTAGCGTTCCGGTACGATGCAGTATAGAAACCAAAGGGTAGTATGGGTTTAATAAAAACTGCCATACACCTTCCAGGTTAGTCCGCTTCCATCTTAGACTGCATTATCACTTACTACCAGGTGAGATTGCAGTCAAGGGCTAACTTTTATCTGAATACAAAAAAATAGGTATTTCATCCATACTCATAGTAATAAGTCGTAAAACATGGATACGCAGAAATGTATCACATCACTAGGCGTTACCAAACCACGTCCGGCAAATTATCGACTCGATATTGTTCATAACTCGGCGTCGACTGTGCATTTATCAGCATTGCATTGCAATATACAAACATACATAGGTTACGATGCCAGCCAATATCTTGCCCTAAGCTTAGACAACAGCTAGCATATCGTAAGATATGCTAGTTGTTGTCTAGGCTTAGGCTAACTGCTGCCCGCGACTTCGTTCGCGTGGATGTAGGTTTTTAAAATTCCCGTGGGAACTCTTTGATTTTCCGGGATAGAAAGTAGCCTATGTGCTAATCCAGGGTATAATCTATCTCCATTCTAAATTTCAGCCCAATCCGTCCAGTAGTTTATGCGTGAAGGGGTAACAAACATACACACACACACACACACACACACACCCATACAAACTTTATCCTTTATAATATTAGTGTGATACGAAAGATTTAGTTGATCGTTTGTTTATATGTTACCTACTACCTACTCTTCACTCTACGGGATGCAATGAGGAGATCTGTAGGAGAACCAGCTGAGTACTGACTGACTGACTGACCTATCAACGCACAGCTCAAACTACTGGACGGATCGGGCTGAAAGGCCTGCAGATATCTATTACAACATAGGTACATATCCGCTAAGAAAGAATTTTTGAAAATTCAACCCCGAAGGGGGTAAAATAGGCGTTGTGTAGTCCACGCAGACGAAGTCGCGGGCATAAGCTAGTTTTTAATGTGTCGTGGATAAAATCGCGGGCAAATGCTGGTGGATAATAATAAAGACTACCAGTTCTTAAACCTTTGATACTATCAGTGAGTTACCTATATAGACCTTTCTGTGATTTGGTATTCCGTCGGTGCATTACGGACAGAGTAGCATTTCAAGTGTTCCCTGTGTGATCTACTCGTATGTGATGAATTAATGATCATATAATATTATACATATTATATGATTTGAATTTATTTTGCGTCTGGCGCCGGCTTTCATGTAACTAGCCGGTGTCTTGTTAATAATGATTTATATCTGAATACCATTATCTATACGCATAACTCAAAAAAACTAGAAAAACTATAACTTTCAAACGGCTGAACCGATTTTCTTCGATTATAGCTAAGAACAGTCTTGATCAAGCCACCTTTCAAACAAAAAAAACTAAATTAAAATCAGTTCATTCGTTTAGGAGCTACGATGCCACAAACAGATACACACTTATAACACCCCTCTTATTGGGTCGGGGGTTAATAAAAAGACTAGCTTATAGCTATATATAGCTAGCTAAGCCCGCGTGGAAGATACTAGTTTCAACGTAGTTCAAGGCGTTAGAGTAATCGGGGAATATCACACTAATCACACTAATATTATAAAGGTGAAAGTTTGTATGTGTGTGTGTGTGTGTGTGTGTGTGTATGTTTGTTACTCCTTCACGCAATAACTACTGGACGGATTTAGCTGAAATTCGGAATAGAGATAGATAATGTCCTGGATTAGCACATAGGCTACTTTTTATCCCGGAAAACCAAAGAGTTCCCACGGGATTTCGAAAAACCTAAATCCACGCGGAAGAAGTCGCGGGCGTCAGCTAGTACATATATAAAAAAAAAAAGATTCCGATGAATTGAGATCCTCCTCCTTTTTTGAAGTCAGTTAAAAAGAAAGATTCAGCATCCTAGAAGACACAGAATCGAAATAACTACCGGATCTTGCTAGGTCAGGACGAGACTAGCGACGAAGGGCGAGCTCGCTCGATGCGGCAACGTTTTATTCTTGAGATTTTTTATCGTACTTTTAATTACTGCTTTCCTAATGACGCCATTGAAGCGGCGGCACTTAGCGTTATACGTGACTTTCTTTTCTTTATTCCGAGTGCATTTTTGTCTAATTTTCATAAAGGGCAAATAAAGAGCGAAGATAAAAGAGCAATCAGACAGAAATGCTCTAAAGTCTATGGTCTATAAAAATATACTATTAAGGCAAAGGTAATAGTAAGACCTGAGGTGTGCGTAATCAATAATACCGTGATAGCCTAGTGGTTAAGATGTCCGCCGTCAATTCGAGAGGTTCAGGGTTCGATATCGGGCACGCAACTGTAATTTTTCGGAGTTTATTGCAATTAAAACTTATTATGTCACTTGCTTTAAGAGGGCTCTCTCCGTCACTCGTTTCCACTCGTTTCATACAATCGTAGTTCCAATTTCATTTGAATATTAAGCAACCTAAGTCCATGAAATTTTGCAGACATATTTTAAAAACTAATATCTATGTCTGTGGTTTTCCAGATTTCTGTTAAAATATTCGGTTTCAAAGTTACGCGGTCTTAAAAATTTTCATACAAATCTTGGAGCCCCTGTAATTTTAAAACTACATATTTTTAGAAAAATCTAAAACACCACAGACACAGATATTAGTTTCTAGAATATGTCTGCAAAATTTCATGGACTTTGGTTGCTTAATATTCAAATGAAATTGGAACTACGATTGTATGAAACGAGTGGAAACGAGTGACGGAGAGAGCCCTGTTAACGGTGAAGGAAAACATGCCTGAGAGTTCTCAAAGGCATGTAAGGTCTGCCAATCCGTACTTAGCCAGCGTGGCCGAGTCTGTCTTTGAGGAGATCCGTGCTCAGTAGTGAGCCGGTGATCGGTTGAACTCATGATGCAATAAAGTATACAATTAATGTTTTTTTACGGAGTCGACATGGCTGAAGGTGCGTGTATGCGACGAACAGCACTCGAGAGTCGAGAGGCCAGACTAAATATAACCTCACACGCGGCCGTCTCGGCGTTTTTCAGTTTTCGGTCCACCGTACGGCGTCCGGCACCGTGCCAGCCCTACGTCACACCTCTGTTACCTCACGAGCGATAAACTTTGGGAAAGGACTTTAAAATTAGCAAGGACGCCCGCCCGTTCCCAGCGCGATCAGTATTTCTGTACCCTCCGTATAAGATTTTACTTCTCACCAACGTTGATAGTATTTGAAAGTCGAAACACGTTAAAGTAAAATGACCCTTAAATGCCTTGTTTAAATGCTCAAGTTTATACATTTACAGCCAGCGCTCCAAGCGGAAACGTCGTGAAATTAAAATCAATGGTAATGAAGTTTTAGTTTTTTTTAAAAAGAATACTAGTCATTGTAATCATGACTAACATTTCCCTTTCCCCTCCAACTAAGCGTAAAGCTTGTGTTAGGAGTGGGTACGACAATAGTGCATCGGGTGGGGTTTGAACCGCCGACCTTTAGGATTTCAGTCCACTCATATAACCGTTGAGCTTATTGAGGCTTACAACTTTAAATAATTAATGATCTTCCAGTCAATTTTACTTTGACGTTATTTTGTTTCGACTCTCGAATACTATCAAAATCGGTGAGAAGTAAAATCTCATACTGAGGTTACAGTATTTCTGTGCGACAGCGAACGTTACGCAACAAAGATGGCCGCCGCGGCAGAAGACGCGGGAGTTGCTCTGTCACGGGATATTTATGAAATTCGAACTAAAATAGATCCAGTAGTGGCTCCGAGTCACCTTGACGGAGCGTCGTTATATAACTCGTGCGAATCGATACTCACTACGACTAATCGATTTCCAAAACGCTGGAAACTCCGAGCTGGAGGCTCCACGCAATCGATGACGTATCGATTGTGACGTTCGGTGTTGCCACTCCTCCGAACGGCTAATAAATTTATTGTTTGGCATGTAAACGGATGCGTTCGAGCCAAGAAATTACAGTGTTCGGTAAAAAAAATATTGAATGAACCGTCGGAATGATGGCGCAGCGATCGGGAGCGCCGCGCAGCCTTGCCAACACTATCTTGTTTATAGTTCACTTGCACAACATTTTTTCTTTTGATTTTACGGGCTGTTTACTAGCAATACTGCACGCCATGCGCCCGCGAGCGAAGAAAGCGATGCTCTATCTTGATTTTAGGGTTCCGTGTACCTAATAATACAAAATGAAAACGTGACCACAGAATGCTTAATATTAGGTGCATTTCAGGTATAGAAGGCTCACTCCGGTAAGGTCTTCATATAAACAGCGACATTTAATACGATGCAAAATAAAGCTCGCAAAAAGCCTCTTTTATTGACCCCCGACCCAAAAAGAAGGGTGTTATAAGTTTGACGTGTGTATCTGTGTAACTGTGTAACTGTGTATCTGTGTGGCATCGTAGCTCTTAAACTAATGAACCGATTTTAAATTAGTTTTTTTTTGTTTGAAAGGTGGCTTGATCGAGAGTGTTCTTAGCGATAATCCAAGAAAATCGGTTCAGCCCTTTGAAAGTTATCAGCTCTTCTAGTTACCTACTGTAACCTTCACTTGTCGGGGGTGTTATAAATTTTTAATTTACACTTGTTTCTTAAAATCCTGATCTTGATTACTTCTAGTCATTTTAATCCTAACATTCTCCTTTCCCCTCCAACAAAGCGTAAAGCTTGTGCTAGAAGTGGGTATGAGAATAGTGCAACGGGTGGGGTTTGAACCGCTAACCTTGACCATATTGAAATATCGCGATTTTGGATAGGATCACTTTTGTTTTGAAAGTGCGAAGTATTCTGTGACAGTGGCCAGCCCTGTTAGGTAATGTTAGGCATAGGCGCAGCTCCACCAGATAGTCAGATACATAATCATGCGGAAACGGTTATCGGGAAAACTAATCGTATATTACCCGACGCGTCGGTCGTCCGGCGGCAGATGCGCCGACCAAAATTGCGTGCCGGCATGCCATCAATATCGCCGACCTAATTGAATATTATAGAGCAATTTGTGTTGCCGAAAATCTGGCTGGGACTATGCGGTGGCCATATATCGTCCGGCAGCGGTGTTAATGTTTTCTATGGGCATCACGGGGCGTAGGGGTGAACATTACGAAGTGAAAAATCATATGAAAAGCGATTTCATTTATAGCACCTGCTACCGTAAGGTTTTTGGTGGGTCACTGCTGCATCTGATAGGTACGCAGAGGACGCGACGCCATTCATTTTCGTAATGTTTAGTTTTGTCGCGTTAGCCGTACCGATTTCCTTGCACTCCTCAGCCGCTTCGTCAATTGATGAACAATTAGCTCGAGCAATTGTTACCAACTGCTTGAGCAGTTTTTTAATAGAATATTATCTAAAAATGTTCTATAGCAGCAGGCGTAAAACAAAGGACGACATAAAAGTAATCTCTTTCAGGCAACTACTATGATTATCTATATTATTTTTAAAAGGAAAAACTGACTGACTGACCAGCTCAAACCACAGCACAGGGACGGATTAGGCTGAAATTTTGCATGCAGATAGCTATTATGATGTAGGCGTGCGTTACGAAGAGAGTTTTGAAAATTCAACCACTAAAGGGTTTGTTTTGTGTAGTCCACGCGGCATAAACTAGTCACACTATCCATACTAATATTATAAATGCGAAAGTGTGTCTGTCTGTCTGCTACGTTTTCACGGCCCAACCGCTGAACTGATTTTAATGAAATTTGGTACAGACATGGGCTACATCCCGGGGAAGGACATAGGCTACTTTTTATTCCGGAAATCAAAGAGTTCCTGCGGGATTTAAAAAACCGAAATCCAGGCGGGCGAAGCCGCGGGCATCCTCTAGTAAGAAATATATGGCTGTGAAATTTTACCCGTGAAATCACTGTGAAAAGAAAAGGTAATTTCATCAAATGATCAGCAAGGTAAGTTCCATCCCTGTGATGCAGCGTTGCAGAAGTATATTTAGCGCGCCCGCTTCAGCTCGGTCTGTTTGCGCAACATCGCCTCCGACTCGGAGCCGCGAGACGCGTTCTATTATCGGAAACATGGACCGATACGAGACGTTGGGAAATATTGTCATCTCGGACGCAGAAGCGTCGCTTCCTCAACAGGGCTCTCTCCGTCACTTACTCCATACAATCGTAGTTCCAATTTCATTTGAATATTAAGCAACCAAAGTCCATGAAATTTTGCTGACATATTCTAGAAACTAATATCTGTGCCTGTGGTGTTTTAGATTTTTCTAAAAAAATGTAGTTTTAAAATTACAGAAACCGAATATTTTAACAGAAATCTGGAAAACCACAGGCATAGATATTAGTTTCTAGAATATGTCTGCAAAATTTCATGGACTTTGATTGCTTAATATTCAAATGAAATTGGAACTACGTTTGTACGAAGCGAGTGACGGAGTGACCCCTTTCCTTTTTATCGAAAATCCGGTCTGATTTTAATAGCTTATGTAACGAATTCGAGTTCGATTTCAATTTTTATTTCGCTTTTTTATAAAATACTTTCGAATTTGATAGGTACATGAATTCGAATTCCATTCCAATTTTTAACCCCCGACCCAAAAAGAGGGATGTTATAATTTTGACGTGTGTCGACGTAGCTCCTAAACTAATACACCGATTTCAATTTAGTTTTTTTTTTTTTTGTTTGAAAGGTGGCTAGATCGAGAGTGTTCTTAGCTATAATCCAAGAAAATCGGTTCAGCCGTTTGAGAGTTATCAACTCTTTTCTAGTTACTGTAACCTTCACTTGTCGGGGGTATTATAAATTTTTAATTTACACTTGTTATTTGACTTTTTATGAAGCTGACTCCCCAAAAGTTATTTCTTAGTAGGTACCTATGGGTCAACTTCACACTGAAGAGCCGATAGACTTTGGGGTCTCAAGGTGTTAGAGTGTCAACCGGAAAGCATAGTGCTCGCAGAACCTCCAACTAGATGAACAGGCGACATCAAACGACACGCTGGATTCAGGCGGTGCAGGGCATGTTTTTTTTTTCTAATTTAATTAATTAATTTCTTGGTAACTATTACTTTTAACGACCTAGCTTATAACCGACAAAGTTGATTGTTCAGTATATCTGCAGAATTTTCAGTCTCATTTAACATGTCTATAAAAGAGTAGTTGTGAGGTGTGTGAAAGTCTCTACAAGAGATCGAATGTATAGAAGTGGATGTCAATCGGCTGATGATAACCACGATGATCTTTAATGATAATTGATAAGAGGAAAGAAGCAAGGCAGAATGAAGTTTACATTAAGTAGTCACAAATCAATACAATATCAGTGTAGCTGTTAACACACTTGTAACACGTACAAAGTTTGGCCGACATCTTGCGTTCGCGCGATACTGCGAACTTTAGAAACTTCCGACTTACGACAGAATGATGGGAATTGAATAGTCAAATGGCGCACTCATCTCGCAAGCTAGAGATCTAGAATTCAATGCCCAGTCAGTAAACTTTAGGTTATATTTATAGTTCTTGCTGGAATGTAAAAGAGTTCTAGGTAAGTGGTAAGTTCCGGGATAAAAAATCCCGTGCTTTAAAATTTAAAAAACTCAAAAAACGCTTTGATTTTCCGAAATAACAAAACTCGTGCGAACGCTTTGATTTTCTGTCATAAAAATCCCGTGGGAACGCTTTGATTATTATCCGAGATAAAAAATTAGCCTACCTAATAACTAATCACTACCCAATAATTAAACTGACGCAGCTTAGCATTAAGTTAATCGCCCGTCAAGTCTAAGCTAAAAAAAAATGCGCTATCTATTTTGACCATCAGATGGAAAGTTCGAGAAGTTGTGGAAGCTCGCAACATGGCGTCGAACGATACTGATGAAACTTTGATGTGTTCCGGACCCATTAGCTGTTTAACAGTTTCCCTTACCATTTTACTTAACAATTACTAACTTTTTCCAAAGGTACTGCAATGGCGACCTCGCATCGGAGAGCGCAGCATTGACAGACCTCCCACTGTTGGACAGATGACATCAAGAGTCGGAAGAACCTGCTGGATTGAAAGAATACAAGACCGTGGCATCACATATCCAGCAGTGAAAGAAAGAAAGAAAGAAAACTTTTTTTTATTCGGTCACTGTAACACTACAATGTATCTTAAAACTAATCGAGTTATACTACAAATATTATACTTATGAGCTAAAATGTACTAAAATAAATGTGTCACATGTGACCAAATATAGGTCTCCCACTCAGTGGGCACTCAGTGGGCATCTTGCATCCCAGAAACGAATACTGACTACTTTTATCCCAGAAAATCAGAGAGTTCCCTGTGAGATTATTAAAACCTAACCAAATTTCATGATTCTAGGTCAACGGGAACTGCCCTATAGGTTTCTTGACAGACGGACAGACAACGAAGTGATCCTATAAGGGTTCCTTTTTTCCTTTTGAGATACGAAACCCTAAAAAATAAAATAAAAAACTGTAGCTAACCGAAGTTTGCTACCACTTTGCTACACATTTTGAAGTAGAGAATGTTCGCCACTTTATTTTCGTTACACTATGAATTTAAAAATGTAAGTCCATTATCACGTTTCCGAGTCGTGTAACAACGAGTGCTGGTCACTTGTTAGAGGCAAAACGGCATTGACAATGACCAGAGTCAAGGCTGGGTGTTATGACAGCGAGACTTGGCAAAAGTTGAGCGTTGCTGACTGAATGCGCTGTTAACGTGCGAAAAAAAGTATTTTTACGATTGCTAATGATCTGTCTCTTTGGAGATAAACTGCGAAAATACAAATCCTCTTAATTCCCTCTCCCGTGGGAATTTCGAGAAATCCACCTTTTTTTGTCTAGATTATAAAGGAAATCTCTGTGCATTTTAAGTTTGCTTGGTTAGGCAAGGTTTGGGCTTGATGATGCCCAACTTACCCAAATTTTACATTATTTTCAGCACGCTACCATCTTAGACTGAATCATCACTTACCACCAGGTGAGATCGCAGCCAAAGGCTAACTTGTAATCGAATAAAAGAAAGTAAGACCCCAAGAAAGCCCGACTTACCCAAATTTTACACTATTTTCAGCACGCTACCATCTTAGTCTGAATCATCACTTACCACCAGGTGAGATCGCAGCCAAAGGCTAACTTGTAATCGAATAAAAGAAAGTAAGACCCCAAGAAAGACGCTACACCAATTTGTAATCGACGGAAAGGGTCATAACCCAAAACAACAAAGTTGCTTGGAAGCAAGGCCCACAAGGTATACTTGTATTGTTACATACTGTAACTTTTTATGATTGAAAAAGAGCAACTGCTGAGTTTCTTGCCGGCTCTTCTCAGTAGAATCTTCATTTCCACCGATTGGTGGTAGAGCCACAGATGTAGCGTAGCATAAGAGACACTAGTTATTCTACACGAAAGAAATTGATTTTGAATGCAATGAAGATTTCAGATTTTTAAGAAGACAAGGTCTCATGAACTGTTTTCTTTTTCTACCCAATGAACCCGTATGAAACTCGAAAATCACAAGTGTAAATTATAAATTTCTAACACCCCCGACAAGTGAAGGTTACAGTAACTAGAAAAGAGCTGATAACTTTCAAACGGCTGAACCGATTTTCTAGGATTATAGCTAAGAACACTCTCGATCAAGCCACCTTTCAAACAAAAAGAAACTAAATTAAAATCGGTTCATTAGTTTAGGAGCTACGATGCCACAGACAGATACACAGATACACACGTCAAACTTATAACACCCCTCTTTTTGGGTCGGGGGTTAATAAATCGGACTTTATCTGTGGAGCGGGACCGTCGGAAAACGCCACTCAATAAACGTAGTAGGTATCTACCCGTAAAGTATAATAGGTATAGGTATGTCGCAAGGGGTGGCCTGAGATACAGTATCGGCGATCGCGGCCGTCCTCCACAGGCGCAGATAAAGTTCTTTACAACCGACGGAGAAGCTTAATGTCTGCAGTTTTCTAGACCCATTTTTATTTTATCTTTATTATAACCCACCCTGCTGGCAAAGAAAAGATGTACCGCCAAGCGATTGACCGACACGACGGACGGACGGACGGACAGACAGAAAGACAGACAAACAGACAGACAACAAAGTGATCCTATAAGGGTTCCGTTTTTCTTTTTGAGCTAAGGAACCCTAAAAATCCCACGGGATTTCGATAAACGTACATCCACGCGGACGAAGTCGCGAGCGTCAGCTAGTAATGTATAAGTTGTAGGCTGGAGGGGGTACATTACGTGCACTATCGCGATAAGCTTGCGTCATTGCGACCGTTAGCTTGTCAACTTATATCATGAGTTAATGCTGACTACGTATTATATCTTACAAGTAATAGCTTGCCCTGTTACAAGACTCGATATTTGAACTTATATGCCACTAGCTTAAATGCCCGCGAGTTCATCCGGGTGGACTGCACAAATTTTAAACCCCTATTTTACCCCCTTAGAGGTAGAAATTTTCAAAAATCCTTTCTTAGCGGATGTCTATATCATTAATGTCATTACTGGCAACCATCGATGTATATGGATGGGCCCTTCGAAGATAAAAAACGCGCTCAAAAAGTCAAAAGAAATTGCAAAAGTCTCTTGACTTTGTCAATGACGATGACGCAAGATTCAAGCGTATTTTTGCGGACGGAATTATATGGGAAAGGCTAATCCATATACATCGATGCTGGCAACACGCACTGTTCGAAGACTTTGGTGAAATTTTGGAAGAGAAGACAAGAAATTTTGGAAAAGAAGTTTTCTGAACGCTGCCCAGCTAGTTGGATTCGGCGGTTAATCTTTTTCTCGAAGACTATGAAAGTAAATAGATACTTATATATATATAATCTTTACTTTAAAGGTTATGTAAAATTGGAAAGAGCTGTCGACGAATTCAAAAAATATTTGTAATGTCCGGTACTCATCCTCGATAAAAACTCACATAATTTAAATGCGGCAATAATCGTAAAAATACCAGTCAAGTGCGAGTCGAAATCGCACACGAAGGGTTCCGTACCATCAGACAAGAGATAACTTTTTAATTTTTTTTTGTGATGTACACTTAATGGTTTTCGGATTTGTCATTTTACTTGTGCTACCTGCTAAACAAGACTCTAAAGTACGCGACAGATCAAGATGACAATCGGGGTATGAGGCGGGGGGTGCCCCGCACACCTGCCCGGCTAGCATGGGCAGTAGATAAAAATTATATCCCCCGATTATATCCACTGATGTCATAGAAATCAGTGGATATAATCGGGGATATAATTTTTATCTACTGCCCATGCTAGCCGGGTTGGACGTCACTCGCGCTATCCCATACCACGGTAGCATGGGGTCTGTGCGGATGTTCAGGGCGTCCTTACCCCGATTGCCATTTCGATCTGTCGCGTACTATATAAGTCAATGGGAAGTACCTACCTTAAAGGTTTTTATTCCCATGACGGGTCTTGAAAGACACGATAGACAGACAGACAACAAAATGATCCTAAAGAGGTTCCTTTTTCCCATAGAGCTACGGAACCCTAAAAGTAGGTAAAAAGCAAAGACATTATCATCACAATGTGGCCTACGGGCGCTAAATTAGCCACTGACTCATGTCACGAACAGAAATAGTTACTCCAAACAAAATAACGAGAGATTTCCAAAACAAACAACCGCGAAAATGAACTTAGCGAGAAAGATACTCCGTTGGTTTTAGCGTTTAAACTATCGAGTGGATACAATTCCCATATACAGGGTGTCACCAGAACGCTAGCAAAAATGAAGACAGGTGATAGTACTGATGATTACTGATAAGATACCATAAAAATAAAATATATGAAAAAGTCCTGTATTTTTTAGAAGCTGACAATATATTGCGAATAAAACATCTGACTGACGCTAGAGGTCAATGAACGTTCCGTAAATAGGACCACTCGAACTCAGTGCCGCGTCGTAGGTGGGGCATTGACCCGAGTTTTGCACGCCATAAAATGCGGGTTTGAAAAATACTAAATCACTAAAAGTACACGGTAAGGCAAATGGTTTTTGGCATTGGATTGTGTTAAGGTAGTATAATAATATCGCTAAGTTTTTGCTAACGTTCTGGTTACACAAAAAAAAGAAAAACCCGCGAAATTTCACAATGCGGGCGTGATTACACCTGTAAGTTTTATTCATATAAGTAGTTACGTAATTAAATGACAACTTACTAAGTTAAAATATGTACTTATAAAATATGAATCTTTCCTGTAAATATAAAACTTTAAAGCCTAAAATGTAAATAATGTAAAAATTCACTTACCAACATATTAATATCTCCGCTGAAATTTTTCATAAAGCTTTTACCATTATAGTAAAACGATTACAATATATCTATGTTATGTAATATGTTATAGATATGTAACAACGAACCGGGCCGTAAGCCGCTATCTGGGATTACGTAATTTAATTATCCAATATCCATAAGGATAATTGAATATCTATCGTTGCTGAAAACCACAGTTTTTCCATCGAAAATCCAATCCGCTAATGGACTTGCCTTTGCCTCTAGAAATTCGTCAAATTAAAAAAGTAAAAAAAAAATATATTAGGGTACGTGCACACATTCTTGCTGTATAGGGTAGTGCATTCAGGAATCATGCACATTTACGTCATTATGTAAATTCGACTAGAAAAACTAAAAAAATATACTTAAAATTCACTAGACTAGGTTTTTAGTTAAAACTTAAAATACACTAATTTGGTAACGTTCCTTTTCAAAATAATTTCTTAAGTTAACGGAAAATTTGATTTTTAAAGTGTTTTAATTGCAATATATAAATGCTTTTTATTCCCTATCCCGTGGGAATCACATATATCCCTGAAAAATCCTGTCTTATCCCTTGTCTCAAGACTTTATACATAATATAAGTACAAATGTTTAAATCAGTGTAATTTTAAAACTAGATATTTTAACTAAACTCTGGCAAATCACACATATAGATATTAGTTTCTAGAGCGTGTCAACAAAATTTCGTGGAGTTTGATTGGTTAGTATTCATATGAGAGCAAAATTACATTTGTTCAAAGAACATTACGAATAAACTCCTACTCGGTTTCACAGTGACACATTGATGTACGGCCACAGATTGGTACTCCTGTAAGTTTTACTTACGTAAGAAGCTTACATTATTAACTTACGACAAATTTACTAATATAAAAAACCTCCTATAAGTGCATTAACATTAGTAAATTTGCTGTTTATCAATTACGCTATGTAAGTTACTTACGTAAGTAAAACTTACAGGTGTATAATCGCAACCGTACAGCTTTACCGGTAGTCTCTTAACAAACTATTGTTTTTGTATTTTTGTCATAAAACCAACATTAAAATCAAATTTTCCGTTACACTTTTATTAAAGTTGCGAAGAACAGCAAAATTATTCAGATTCAGTTTAACTTAAGTATGAAAATAAATCATTAATTTTCATCTATAAAAACGAAACAATAATAACAAAAGTTTTACAGCATAATAGGCTGAATAGTCATTCGACCTTTGCGTTTCCCGAACAGAACAATAGAAAGAAAAAAACCAAATGGGACTTGCACAGACAAAATATTTTTCTAGTCGGATTTAAAAAACTGAGATTATTGAGAGAAATTATATTATATACAAATATGTAATGTAGAATTCTTTTCGTAAATCTATTAAAATAAATTTCACTATATATAAAACCATAACCTAAAATATTTAATAGATTTACGCAAAGAAATTTCCAAATATAGAACTAAATGTAATTTGAATACAGTAAGTATACAAACACGTCCAACTTGGATTTTCAAATTTTTTTGCATCATTATATTTTTCATCAAAAAATATTCTGATTCACAGATTTCTATTTTTTACACAGTAGAAACTCTTTTATATAGGCTGATTCTTGCGGAATATTGTTCAAATAACCAAAAATCCAGATAACTAAAACATGTTACTGTAAAAAAATGGATATACTACTTTAAAAAGGGAACATTTTTAAAGTTTATTAAAAACGGCGATACTACTTAGTCGTGGTTTCGCTTGACTTTAAAATAAGTGTTAACAAAATATTTTGGAACTGTATAGCACTGGGTTATCTTATAAAGACTATATTATACAACTTTTAAGGCTGTGGTTGTAAATAACTTAATAATAGTAATTAAAAACGAATTTTTCAAAAAAAATCTTTATCAGCAATCAAGTTAAGTTATCTGGATAATCATGTATTTATATTACTCAAGTCCGAATATCAGAGTTTCTGCTTCAGTTTTTTTACATCCAGGTTGCATGTGCATGATAATATCAACATTAACAGTTAGTGAAAAACATCCATACACCGAAAGTGGCAAGAAAGGGTGACAGAAAGAGAAAAACAACACGATAGGGGGAGGGAGGAGAAAACATCGAGTATATTTTTCAAAACACCGATGCGCGGAACGCCTTGCGACTGCCGGCCGGGTATTTTTGAGATTTTCTTAATCATTTTTTGGTACATTTTTAGTCCAAAATTTTTATTTTTTTATTTGAAACAACTTATTTTATCATTGTAGACGAAGTGCTGGAAAATGTTACACAAATATTACAAAAATTAATTAATTATTTTGAGATTCCTTTGATCGAAAATAAGTTTTCATTTTAAATTGTTATGTCCTCCATTCATCATGAACCTCAATGCTGTAGGTCGTGATCTTTGCCACGGAATATCGACTGGTATATCTACTTAACTAGTACCTATCTATGCATAAATCACTTACAAAATAACTTTACTGTAACTTGGGTTAAATAATTGTTATTATAGACTATTGTTTTTTCTTGACTATAATTCTAATTGTTTCCTGAGTTAGGTCAGTTTACTTCAGCTTCTAGAATCCCCGCATCAATAAATATTTCCATATATAAGTTTAAATACCTTTTTAAACATAGATTTTTTTCTGTTTAAGGATTATTTTGTTCGAATTTTATATTATTACTAGCTGATGCCCGCAGCTTCGCCCGCGTGGATTGGTCAGATCCCCTGCAGCATCAGGATTGAAGAGTTGGAGTCCAAATTTTTTATGAAACAATGTCGCAAAGTTCCTCTATCGATTAAAAAAGAAATGACGCAAATCGGTTCAGAAATCTCGGAGATTTCAGTGTACATAGGTAGAAAAACACAACTCCCTTCTTGAAAGTCGGTTAAAAAAGTAGCCTATGTTACACCCTGGTCAATCCTCTACTTGTATGTGAAAATCCCGTCAAAATCGGTTCAGCTGTTCCGAAGATTAGCCTTTTCAAACAGACAAGACAGACAGACAAAAATTTTAAAAACGTGTGATTCAGTTATGGTATCGTTCAAATAACCATATGACCTTAATATGCGGTAGTTATTTCGAAATTACAGACAGACACTCCAATTTTATTTATTAGTATAGATATTTGGTACTTCTTTACATATTGGTCTATTATTTTTGCCATGTTATTTCTCAGTAGTTTAAACTTTTCATTTGTGGCATTTTTTATTAGAAGTTCACTGCTAACAGTACACTTTTACATTTTTTCTTGTAAAACTCTACCTTGATTTTGCGTGAAACTCAACTTTTTAACAGTTTTTTTTTTCACATTATTTTTTAACATTCTAGACAGACTTCTCACTTTATTATTGGTATGTAAATCATCAAATACGACGTTAATTAATGGTTTTAGTTGTAATTCCACTAGTTGGACGGCGGCACGGTCGTGACAGACCGATGAAAGCTCTAATGATCGCTTTTCTTGTTATATACTTAAAATATATTAGAGCGTGGATGTAGGTTTTTGAAGATCCCGTGGGAACTGTTTGGTTTTCCGGGATAAAAAGTTGTCTATGTCAATAACATGGACGCAAGCTATCTCGGTACCTTTCATACAAATCGGTTGAGCGGATGGGTCTTTAGGAATCCCGTGGGAACTCTTTGATTTTCCGGGATAAAAAGTAGCCTATGTCCGTCCCCGGGATATAAGCTAACTCTGTACCTTTCGTCAGAATCGGTTAAACTGTTGGGCGGTGAAAAGGTAGCAGATAGACAGACAGACAAACTTTCGCATTTATAGTATTATATATAAGTATGGATTTTTATTACCTCAAAAATGCTACTATTTAATAATTACATGTCTAAAATTACATGCCTAATATCATGTAGCAATTTACTAATATTTAATAATTTCTAAACAAATTAAATTAATTTTTAATGTCATTTATCAAAGTCAATAATAAATCTTTTAGTTAGTTATACTTAAAGCTCAAATAAATGTTTTTCTTATATTTCTAGTAGAGAAAAAAGTTTAAATCCGTACTTCCAATTATTATACTTATAATTTGCGTTAAAAAATATCCTAGAAAATCAAAGAATAAAAACGGGATTTTAAAAATCTACATCCACGATTTTTTATGCTGTACTTTTAAACATAATATTGAATCACTAGTATTTAATCATCAATGTCCGTCAATTATGAATTTATAAAATACTTAGGTACATATACAAGTAAAGAATATACCTAGGTATTTCTAAAAATCCTACGTTCAGGTGCATTTGGTATAAGCAATATCAGTATTTCTATTCCATCCAAGGACCCGACTCCATTGAGACGAAAGAAAATTCTAAATTACAGCAACTTCGTGGAAATAACCAGCGTTTTGCTGCAAAATGCTGAGATAACTGAAATTCTAAACGTTTAGACTTTTAGGTACGTTCTAGAGGTGTTGAAAGTTTAGGTAGAGAACGTTTTTGAAACAATATTGTGTAACTAGTTATCCTAAAGTGGTTTGCTTTCTTTTATTAATAACTAGGGGATGCCCGCGGCTTCGCCCGCGTGGATTTCGGTTTTTTAAATCCCGTAGGAACTCTTTGATTTTCCGAGATAAAAAGTAGCCTATGTCCTTCTCCGGGATGTATCCAAAGTCTGGGCCGTGAAAATGTAGCAGACAGAGAGAAAGACAGACAGACAGACAGACACACTTTCGCATTTATAATATTAGTATGGATTGAATAGAACCCATTATAATGAGCTTCAAAGGCTTTTTCGGTTCCATAACCAACGGGACCTTATTACTAAGCCTCTATTATTCGTCCGTTCGTCTTTCTTCATGTCTTTCTGTCTGTCAGCGGTATGTATCTCATGAACCGTAAGACCAATCACGATTATAAATCTCGTTGGTTAAATGAACACATCTCTCCTCTCCGCTTAGGTGGATACCAAGCCTAGTAATAAAAAATAATAATTCAAAAGGTATAAAATTTATTTTTTCACAGATTGTGTATTTCTATTGCTACTAACAATGAAAATATTAAAAGGACCATGGCGTTGAAGAACCAGCAAGAAACTCGGCGGTTGCCCTTTTCCAATTTACAATAATATTATGCCATATTTTAATAACCTATTGCAACATCGCACTTTGCTGGAGCGAATCAAATCCACGCTTTTTTCATGCATGCTCCTAAAAAGCATATAATCTTGCTTTTTAGGAGCATGCTTTTAATAGATTTTTTTACCCCCGACCCAAAAAGAGGGGTGTTATAAGTTTGAAGTGTGTATCTGTGTATCTGTTTGTGGCATTGTAGCTCCTAAACTAATGAACCAATTTTAATTAAGTTTTTTTTGTTTGAAAGGTGGCTTGATCGAGAGTGTTCTTAGCTATAATCTAAGAAAATCGGTTCAGCCGTTTGAAAGTTATTATCAGCTCTTTTCTAGTTGCTGTAACCTTCACTTGTCGGGAGTGTTATAAATTTTTAATTTACACTTGTTAAACTTATGCAAGTCTTAAATTGACTGTTTGGTTCTAGGACCAAGTTCTGTGTGACATGTGTGTGTGACACAGAATTTGGAACCGGGAAATAGGTACATAGTACACATGTACTATGTACCGATTTCCCGATTCACCTGTAAGTATTATTCTCCCTTCTGTTTTGTAAGAACTGAATAAAAATCTAAGCTAAGTCCTAGTGCTGAGTCGGCTAACCCCCGCCGCTCGACGGAGCGTTGAAATGTTTGTCGTTTTACATTATCGTTGTTCTATTGTTTTGCTTTTATTAAAGCCTTTTTATTTCTGCTTATTTCTGCAAACTTTATTTTTTTAGTTATATTAATAATGAATGTTCGAATTTCACTGTCTATATCAAACTCGAAATTGTGGTTAACTCAAATAAGCTTTTAAAAGAGATTTTGGCGGGCGGGCAGTGCATATCGCATGCTGCATGTCGCACCATACAGATGTCTGGTTTAGCGGATTATAGCAAATTAAGCTTTTGGTTCCTTGTAAGTCTAAAATCAATAAAACAAAATGAGTTGCACCAAATCCGCCATAGACGCAAGAAGTTCGCTGTAAAGATTTTCGGCACATCCCGACTGCAGATATCCGAGTGCGGGGCGGCACGGACTGCAGTTACTCACTCCCACCATATTGATCTTACACCACTTTCGATTTAAGGGCTTCGAAATAACAAGCCATGTGCGAGTCAGACTCGCGCACCGAGGGTCCCGTACTCGGTTATTTTTTCCGACATTTTGCACGACAAATCAAAAACTATTATGCATACAAATAAATAAAAATCTGTTTTAGAATGTGCAAGTAAAGCCCTTTCATATGATATTCCACTTGGTATGGTTATCTTACTTTGAAAATTGAAACACATAAAAAAAATCTTGTGATGTAACCACAAATTCACGGTTTTCAATTTTTTTCCGGTACTTGTGCTATAAGACTTACTACTTAATTTCATGATTCTAGGTCAACGGGAAGTACCCTATAGGTTTACTTGATAGACACGACAGATGGACAGACAGACAGACAGACCGTTTTTCCTTTTGAGGTACGAAACCTTAAAAAGGAACCCTTATAGGATCACTTCGTTGTAAACACGTCAAGGAAATCTCAAAATCGTCAAGGAAAGTCAAAACTTATAGGGTACTTCCCGTTGACCTAAAACCATGAAATTAAGGGTACTTCCCGTTGACCTTGATTCATGAAATTTGGCAGGTAGCAATGTCTTATAACACACGGAACCGTAAAATTAAAAATTTTTTTTTTACCTCTTTCGTCTGGCTTTACAAAGATTAGCCAATGTCAAGTTTTTAGTTATTTGTAACAAGTTAGTTAAACTATACAAGTATGGACCCCGTCTGTGTCGGCACTCTCGCCGACATACGCACGACACCCCCTTAGAGCGCTTTCCAGTCAGTTTTAACAAAAAAAAACACTCCAAAATGGCAGCGCACGCTTTCCAGTCAGTTTTAACAAAAAAAAAACACTCCAAAATGGCAGCGCACGCTTTCCAGTCAGTTTTAACAAAAAAAAGCACTCCAAAATGGCAGAGCACGCCCGCCAGCTAACACCAACACAGACGAAGTCCAAAATTAACACATTAAAAAACAGTGGTTTATATCTTCACTAACTGAATATAGCAAAGCTTGTAATAGACTGCGTTGAAACCACGTGGTTTAAACCTTAATGTAGCAATGTATTGGGCTAGCTCCAAAAAATTTTGTAAATTCATTCATTATTTAAACCTACGTGAATCTTAATAAGTCAGTCGTTTCACAAAATAACGCTTACCACTACAAAAACCGAGTGTTTTTACTCTGTGTTTTGTACTAACACAGAGTAAGGATATGGAATTACATACAGAGGTTCCACTAAGCCATCAAGACAGAGCAAACACGCAGTAAAGGAGCGACCCAAACTGGCAAAATTATTATACACTAGAGGATGCCCGCGACTTAGTCCGCGTGGATTTAGGTTTTTAAAGATCCAGTGGGAACTGTTTGTTTTTCCGGGATAAAAAGTAGCCTATGTCCTTCCCTTTCTATACATTCCGGTATCCTAAGTCTGTACAAAATTTCATTAAAATGCGGTTCAGCGGTTGAGCCGTGAAAGCGTAGCAGACAGACAGACAGACAGACACACTTTCGCATTTATAATATTAATAGTATGGAAGTATGCATCAAGGGTTGCTAACGAATATTTTATACAGTTTTATTACTCTCCTGTAAACTTTTTTGGCTTACGCATTGTTAGAACTGTACCTACTGACAATAGGGTAGTCGACATTTACCACGAGATTAAGGGCGTTGGACTACTGTATCTCTTTTTATACTGTGGTGGGTACTACAGCGCAGTGCTACGCTACAATGTAGAGACCTTGTAGAGACCGCGAAGAAAAAATATCATTTTTCTTTAGAAATTCCGGTTTTTTTTTTTAAATGAGCTGAATTCAAAAGCACTTTGAACTTTGAAGAATAAACCTTTTCATTCTGTTAGCTAGGTTTTAAGTTATTAGATTGTCTACTAGATAATGTTCGCAACTTCGTTCACGTGGATTTCGGTTTTTAAAATCCCGTGGGAATTGTTTCCACACCAGATTGTTCCAAATTCAGCAGATTTTTTTAAAGAAAATAAGTTTGGGGCTCTTTTGAAAATTAGTGAGAGTGTGCTTAAGTACGCGGTATTAATTAATATTAGTTACCTACGCGGTATAGGATATCAACGTCGAATTTTAGTTACACTTAGTACTAGCTGAGGCCCGCGACTTCGTCCGCGTGGATTTAGGTTTTTCGAAATCCCGTGGGAACTCTTTGATTTTCCGGGATAAAAAGTAGCCTATGTGGTAATCCAGGATACTATCTATCTCCATTCCGAATTTCAGCTAAATCTGTCCAGTGGTTTTTGCGTGAAGGAGTAACAAACATACACACACACACACACACATACAAACTTTCGCTTTTATAATATTAGTGTGATTTTTGTAAAACCTTCAAACAATTACCCGAATTGTTTGCCCTATCTAATTTATTATTTCGTAAATTGCCAATCGGGGTATAAAGAACAATAAAGTGCAATAATTCAGGCTTGTCTTGTCGTGAAAAACAAGACATAAGAGAAATAAGTTCGGGAAAACATCGCGTAATGTTTTATGTGTATTATACCGACTCTCGGACGGAAAGCGTCTAAACTTTACTGATGCCAGTACACTGCGTACATCTTGAGAACTCACTCGCCATATTTATTTTGCTCTATCTGTCAACTGTTATGTCAAAAGTACGAGTTTAGTCTTTTTTTTTTTTTCTTTAAATCTGGCTTTACTCTGATTAGCCAATGTCAAGTTTGTGATATTTTCAAGTTATTGAATTTATACAAGTATGGACTCCGTCTGCGCCGGCGGCCGCCGACATACGCGCGGCGCCCCTTTAGAGCGCTTCCCAGTCAGTTCCACCACCAAAAAACACCAACTAACACAAAAACCAGCCACTCTTAACAAAAAAAAAAAACACTCCAAACAAGCACAGCACGCGCGCCAGCAAACGCCATCACAGACGAAGACCGAGTTTAGTCTTTTTAAGAGGGGTCTCTCCGTCACTCGCTTCATACAAACGTAGTTCCAATTTCACTTGAATATTAAGCAACCAAAGTCCATGAAGTTTTGCAGACATATTCTAGAAACTAATATCTATGCCTGTGGTTTTCCAGATTTCTGTTAAAATATTCGGTTTCAAAGTTACGCGGTCTTAAAATTTCACATACAAATCTTTGAGCCCCTGTAATTTTAAAACTACATATTTTTAGAAAAATCTAAAAGACCACAAGCACAGATATTGGTTTCTAGAATATGTCTGCAAAATTTTATGGACTTTGGTTGCTTAATATTCAAATGAAATTGGAACTACGATTGTATGGAGTGAGTGATGAAGAGAGCCCTAGGCAGAGTAAATATGGCGAGTAAGTTCTCATTAATTATGCATTATAAATTGCGATTTACTTTATTACAATACCTAAGTTCCCTTCTCTCTCGCTCATTCTAACATTCTTAATGATTGTGAAAGAATCTTTTAACTAAATGTGGCCGGCCAAGTCCTGAACGATAAAATTACGTTCATTTTAGACACATTTTATCGTAATATACCTAATTTTGGTAGAGAAAAGTGGGAAAAAATAACTGAATGTTTCCCCTTTTATGAAATACTACTTATATAATACGATAAAAATATGTCTTAAATGAACGTAATTTAAATAGGATTTGACTAAACAACATTTCTTTCAGGATCATTGAAAATGTTAAAATATACGAGAGAAAAGGAAACTCAGCTAACCATAGCGCCTTAACATGCCCCCTCCCAATAAAAATATTATACAGACTGCTAATAAATCTGCATATAGAAAGAGATTGAGTTGATAAGAGAATTGAATTATGTTTTTTATATACTTTAACATAATCCAAACCACTGCAGTGTTAGATTTACTTGACCTGAGATGTAAAATTGACATGTTATACTGTGCATCACTATTCAATATTCATACTATAATTGCGAAAAAGTGTTTATTTATATGTTTTGTCCTTTGTGACGTGATTTCTTGCATATGTATATAGTAAAAGACCGGGAGAGTGACATAGGCTACTTTTTATCGCGGAAATTCAAAGATTTTTCAGGAAACCTATATCCACGCGGACGAAGTCATGGGAACCAGCTACTACTGTCTTATACCTAACGTTACTTAAAAGCAATGATAGCAACTAGGCTTTGATAGGAGAAGTCTTTGGCTTTAGCAACTAGGTTGAAATTTCGGACCTCCTAGTCGGGGGTCCGGGGTTCAATCCCCTCCTAATCTCTAAAGAATGTTAAGAAATCTTAGCGGGATATAATATGTAAATACACCTAAATCCTACCATTGAATTATTATGTACTAATAATATATTTCAAGAAACGCTACGTCGAAAACGTATACAAAACGACGCTGGACGGACGACATCAGGCGAGTTGCAGGAAATCCCTACAAGAGATCTAAGTCCAGCAGTGGAGTCTATCGGTTAGTGATAATGATGTATAATAATTCCACATTCGCTTGACCACAATCACACCTGATGGAAAGTGATGATGTGGTCTAAGATGGGACGCGTTTACCTAAAAAGTGCCTATTCACTCTTGTTTTAAAGATACAAGTCGCGAGAAAAGCTTGTGTTTTATGTGTAAGTATCACAACTTATAAGACGTATTTTACCCACTATCGGAGAGAGAGCTTGCGGCAAAGCTCCTGAACTTTGCTGAAGCCACTATATTGCGATTATTGATCTGTTTACAAACTTCGGTTTCGTATACTTATTATGTTTAAGTAGATATTCATATACTATAGTAGTATTTTATTTCATATATACATGATGATAGGATTAGGACGAATCTTTATATATCACCACATATATTATATTATATATGTAATATTCCAACAAACATCCATTTTTATAGTTTTAGAAATTTGAGCTATACTGAGGTTTTATATTATATGTCAGTCAGTTTTTCTTTTATATAATATATGTAGCTATTTATTATATAAACCAGTAAAAAAACATAAAAACTGCGTATTTTTAAAGGTACGTTGTTTTTATTCAGCAATAATAAATGATTCGAGTTTCTTTTTTAATTTTATTTCCACTCCCAAATTTCGGACAACCCAGCACTATTCAATTTCCTACATAACCTCAAATATATCACGTTTTATGTATGCCATTTACAATTCTCAGACATTCAAGCACAGTCAAGATATTTTTAAATGTCTTTTCGACAATACGTATGTTGCAATATTCTTTAAATAAGTGTTTTTGTATGTAAGGTTTTTTCACTAACTCTACCGAAAGCAATAAAATTATTGCTAGCAACTAAGCACTTTTTATTATAAAGCGTTTTAATTTTTAAACCATCATTTATTTTTTATAATATGTTAGTGCTCTCCGTAACATGTTCATTATCCAAGCACTTTTAAATCATGGTAGGGTGTCTTTCATTATATTTTTTTTAATTTTACAGTATTTCGGTAAACTCCGGCACTTTTCATTTTATATTTTCATGGTGTAGCTATTGAATTGCTTTGCATTTCGTTATATTTACGTTATTTTATTATTTTATTTGGCAGAATCATATCAAACTCGAACATCCAAGCACTAAGTACATTTTATTTTATTACTTTTACATTGGTTTTATATAATCGTATTATTTACATAAATGACGAGTATATTGTTGTAAAGTATATTTTTGTAATTTACAGTACCTTTTTCAACCTCTTAGATATCCAAGCACCGGTACCGTTAAGCTTCATTTTTATATTTTTTTGATCTGCGACATTATTTTAATTTATTATTGGTAATTATATACGACGCAAACATATTTAAAGCACAAATTTTGTATTTTTATCAAAATTATCATTGGCGTGCGTCTGTAATCTTATATTTTGTATCTATGAAATTTTATATTTTTTTCAGTTTTTTCCGTAATTTACAGTACCTTCGGCAGCTTAGTAATCACCCAAGCACATTCACGTGCTGAACTCGAAACTCGGCTTGCGAGGCGAAAACGGTCGACCCGAAAATATCCGGGCGGCGGTCGCGGCGTAGGTAAGCGACAGTAGCTCACAACATCTGTTAATATGATCATTGTTAATTACATATGGGCTGTTGTTAATATATTGTAGCCACCTGTCCCGAGGAGGGCGCTTGCAGGTACGTCGCTACGTCGTCCACCATGCAGGCTCGCGGCAGGTCGGGGAGGAACATAATACGCTAGAGGGCGCGCATATCGCGTGCGAGCTGCGCGGCGCGCCGCGGCGGACTGAGCTTGCTGCTCGCTTCCATCCGCCCCCCACCCTCGCCCGCGTCGCCGCCTACCCCACCCCCCCTGAACAATAGGGCTGGTAGCCACGAGTTTTCCATGGGGAAAACATATTGAAATTGGTAATTGGAATTGGTAATTTTGATTTGTTATTTTTCCACGTTTGTTATTTTGATTGGATATTATGTAATTCAGTCATATAACGTATTATTTCAGCTTGGTATTCGTTTCAGGAGTTCGATAGATGGTTTCAGAATCAGTTTACTATAGGAATACTGTCTCACACAGGACTCGTGCGCTAGGTGCGCAGGTTGTGAGAGCATGACACTCAATGTCACTGGCACTATCTCGAGCCCGCACTCGAATGGCACTCTACCTCTCGAAAATAAATTATTAATAGAACTAGTATTATAACAATTTAGAAATAAAAAGTAGGGCGGTAACTAGCCACGACCGTAGCCTTCCATCAGACCAGACCAGAGATGATTATTTAGAAATTATAAATTACCCCTACCGGGAATCGAACCCGGGACGTCCCATTTATTAGACCACAGTACTCACCACTGTGCCAGGGAGGTCGCTAGATTATAACTCTACACGCATAAATCAATAAATTTACTGCACTAGTAAAATAAAATAAAAATAAAATTAAAAAAAGTCCAAAGATTTTCCGACATGCCAACCCTAAACCACAACGTCGTAATGCATTCGCGGCGCTCGCTGCGTCTCGGCGCCGCTCGGACCCGATCGGTACGCGCTCGGCTCCCCTCGGAAAGCTCTTTCGCATTCGGAACATAGACATGACATATCTTTTACAACCATTCAAAGAAAAACCAACCTTATTACTTGGATAATAGTGTTCAAATTTGTTTAGTTATAAAAAAATTTCAAGTGTTGTATTCGACTTTTGAAATATCCTAATTTATCGAACTTACTACTGTATCGGTTATCTTTTATACCTTTAGCATTAAAGCCTATTTTCGCTTGTCCATGTTTTTCAGCTGACGCGTCTATAAATGTCACGTATTAGGCATGTGTGCATGGTATGTGCATGTGTGCGTTGAAAACACATCTTGGGCGGATCGGCGTAGCTATTTGGGCAGATTTTTTTTCTTAGTAATTTTTTTTTGGTTGGGTTGGTATCTTTGGGATTTATGGTTTTTAATTCTTTTGGTTGCATTTTAGTAGCGTATAAAAGTTAGTTTAAACTGTCGTTTGGTTTTTAATGGGTTTTTAAGTTTGTAGGTCTGTAAATTATTGTTAAGCGTCGTAGACCTATTTTCTTCTACAAATACTCGTAGGTAATTGTAAATGCAATACACGGCGCTGCAATTGCTTGTATACAGTATGGAATATTATTGTAAATTGAATACTTGAAAAGAGCAACCGCCGAGTTTCTTGCTGGTTCTTCTCGGTAGGAACGGCATTCCGAACCAGTGGTAGATTATTTTGACGATTCAAAAACACTTGTAAAAGTTTAATTGAATAAAAATATTTTGAATTGAATTGAATGCTTTACTGCCTACTCCTTAATATAAATGCGAAAGGTGTTTGTTTGTTTGTCCTTGAAGCAATGGATCGATGTGATTTTTTGCATGGATATAGTTAAAGACCTGGAGATTGACATAATATAGGCTACTAATTACTATACTGTGTCCAGAATGTTAGTTTACTATTGTTACTATTGTTATTTTGATATTATTTAGATCCTACATATTTGGTAGACTTATTTTTTCAGTGTATTGTGACTTTCGTAAGTGCTTTTATAAGTCTGAAACGAAGAATAAATAAATAAATACAAAATACAAATACAAGAAAAATCAAAAAGTTTACACGGGATTTTTAAAAACTAAAGCCCACGTAGACAAAGTCACGGGCTTCATCTATTTAATAAACCGGCCAAGTGCGAGTCAGACTCGCGCACCGAGGGTTCCGTACTCGGGTATTTTTCCGACATTTTGCACGATAAATCAAAAACTGTTATGTTTAAAAATACATAAAAATCTGTTTTAGAATGTACAAGTAAAGTCCTTTCATATGACACCCCACTTGGTATAAGGTATTCAAGGTATAATCTATCTCCATTCCGAATTTCAGCCAAATCCGTCTGGTAGTTTGAGCGTAAAGGAGTAACAAACATACAGACAAACTTTCGCCTTTATATTAGTGTGAAATAGGTACTTCAGTCTTTACAATACATATGTGTGCGAAACGTTAGAAACATGGAATGTACTTAGAACTATTTACAAATCGTAAGTTGGTATAGTGACCTTGAGTTTGGGTAAGATGCCAATATTTTGGGGCGACCGTTCATGTTCCAAGGAGGTCAGGAATAAGCAAATTTTCACTGTTTAACTTCAGTGGTGATAGCCAAGGTCAAGACGACTGTTTTCTATTCGGAAGCTCGGGGGTTCGATTCTGGGCACGCACCTTTCAGAGTTATATGCGTTTTTTTAACCCCCGACCCAAAAAGAGGGGAGTTATAAGTTTGACGTGTGTATCTGTGTATCTGTCTGTGGCATTGTAGCTCCTAAACTAATGAACCTATTTTAATTTCGTTTTTTTTTGTTTGAAATGTGGCTTGATCGAGAGTGTTCTTAGCTTTAATCCAAGAAAATCGGTTCAGCCGTTTGAAAGTTATCAGCTCTTTTCTAGTTACTGTAAACCTTCACTTGTCGGGGGTGTTATAAATTTTTAATTTACACTTGTAAGCAAATAAATATCACTTGCTTTAACGTTGAACGAAAATATCGAGAGGAAACGTGGTTTTTAATTTACAGACTAGCGCTTGGCTGCAATCAGACCTGCTAGCAAGTGATAAGACAGCCTAAGATGGAGCGCGCTTGCCTATTGACTCTTGATTTGAAGGTTCTCCATAATTTTGTCAAAGGTATGTAAAGTCTGCCAATCTGCACTGGGCCAGCGTGGCAGACTATGGCCGGAACTCTCCTCATTTTGAGAGGAGACCCATGCGCAGTAGAGGGCCGACAATTGTATAATTCAAGGACCCTTTAATATCACACTAATCACATCACACTAATATTATAAAGGCGAAAGTTTGTGTATATGTGTGTATGTTTGTTACTCCTTCACGCAAAAACTACTAAACGGATTTGGCTGAAATTTGGAACAGGGATAGATAATATCCTGGATTAGCACATAGGCTACTTTTTATCTCGGAAAATCAAAAAGTTCCCACGGGATTTTAAAAAACCTAAATCCACGCGGGCGAAGTCGCGGGCATCGGTTATTATTTAGATCTAAAGAATCTAGATGAAATCTAGATTTCATCTTTCCCCATCATATAGATAAAATCTATATGATGGGGAAAGATGAAATGTAAAAGATATATGCACAGGCTAAGTACGTTAGGCTGGTTCTTATCTACAGTTACATAGGCATACCTAGTCTTACTAAAGCCTAGATGTAACTCTAGGCTCTGCATACGTAGGTTTACTAAAACCTAGATGTAACCCCGTAATTCTAGACGTATAAGCTTTAGCGAGGCAAAAGGCAAAATTAATTTAACCGATTCCGCAGTGCACTTAAGGCATTAAACTAAAGGCGCGCACAGATAATTTATTTGAAGCTGATTAGTGTTAGGGGGGGGGGGGGGGGGTTATTACTGTACGTTCCGCTGTTCCGGCCACAGGTTATATTTTAACAGAGAATTCAGTCATTTCGATTCATAGTTCTATATTTGTCTTTTTCTGCGTCTTGTACCCACTCTATCATCGTTATCATCACATGATCAACTCATCGCCGGCTCACTACTGAGCACGCGTCTCCTCTCAAAATACCATACAAGTCGCAAGCCAAGTGCGGATCGGTGGACTTCGCACACCTTTGCAGACATTATGGAAAAAATCGGTATTGCGGATATATGCCACCATTTTTAAATGTGAAATCCATATACTTCCATACTAATATTATAAATGCGAAAGTGTGTCTGTCTGTCTGTCTGCTACGTTTTCACGGCCCAACAGTGTAACCGATTCTGACGAAATTTGGTACAGGGTTAGTTTATATCCCGGGGACGGACATAGGCTACTTTTTATCCCGGAACATCAAACAGTTCCCACGGTATCTATAAAAATCTAAAACCACACAACAAAGTCAAGTCACGACAAGACAATCGACAAAGTCGCGGGCATCCTCTAGTTTTTATATTTAGTTCGTTTGTTGGCGGCAATCGTGTTTTAAATGGCTATCTATACTATACTAATAAATAAAATTGGAGTGTCTGTCTGTAATTTCGAAATAACGACCGCATATTAAGGTCATATGGTTATTTGAACGATACTATAACTGAATCACACGTTTTTTAAAATTTTTGTCTGTCTGTCTGTTTGAAAGGCTAATCTTGGGAACGGCTAAACCGATTTTGACGGGATTTTCACAGACAAGTAGAGAATTGACCAGGGAGTAACATAGGCTACTTTTTTAACCGACTTTCAAAAAGGGAGTTGTGTTTTTCTACCTATGTACACCGAAATCTCCGAGATTTCTGAACCGATTTGCGTCATTTCTTTTTTAATCGATAGAGGAATTTTGCGACATTGTTTCATAAAAAATTTGGAGTCCAACTCCTCAATCCTGATGCTGCAGGGGATCTGACCAATCCACGCGGGCGAAGCTGCGGGCATCAGCTAGTTATAAAATAATTGTTAGCTTTTATTTTTAAAAAGTTTTTTTAAACTGTAGGTATAAGAACGTCTCTGCGACACGAGTTGCTCTGTAAATAATCACAGAGTAGTAAATCTAATATAACACAACTAAGAGACTCAAAATCCGTGCCCGTATATTATATTAGGCCGAGAACAGAGAGCGGGGCTAAATTATTCACTTGCGAGTGTGCATTTGGCTTAAATGCAGAGATTTACTTGCATTTTAGAGCGGCTAATAGTTTCAGTGGTGGTTGTTTTTCTTCTGTATATCCATTTGTAATAAAAAGGTCAAAGGTAAACGAGCATTTTAGTATGGAAACCATATCCACGGCGGCACAGCAAGCGAAATTAACAGTACCTGTACGTATTCAAATACGGCTCTGATCTACAATGACATAGGTTACGTTCTTGTGGGTTAGAGGAATCACGAATAAATTGAAATTATCTTTAGACAGTAAAAGAAAATAACATTTATTTGTACTCTTTTCAATGTAAATTAATATCTTTGTCCCACATCGATTTTGAATTAAATATTTTATATCTGAAAGGTTACAATATTATCTTTGATTTTAAACTAATTTGGTTCATGTCCGCCACTTTTGGGCAAAGCGGATCAGTTTATGCCCGTTAATCTTGCTAATTTTGTATGAAGAAGGTAATTTATGTAACTCCTTACTCATCCGAGTGTTTAAACTATTGTAATATACCCTGAAGAAGTGACTCCGAAAGAGTGTGTGAAAGGAGTGAGTGAAAAAGCGAGCTTTTTAAAACCAACATTGCCCATGTCATAAATTGAACTCGGACCTTGCATAAGGCCATAGTACTTATCACTGCGTCAGGCAGGTCGTCAAAACTTTTCTTGCTTTAATGTCCTATCTGTTACAAATATAATATTGTCATTATATCTTGGGGTTTACAATAAAGATTTGATTTTCACTTCACGTTTTGGATCGTACGAGAGGATGTATAAGGTTACGTTCCTGATTTACTGAAGGAGGAATTTTCTTTTTGACTACCTCCCCGGCATACCAAAGAACCCAGGTTCGATTCCCAGTGCGGTCTTTCTGTATTCTCAGACTCACAGGTTGTTCATCAAACCTCATGTAAGCTTCAATAGCTCAACGGTTATAGGAGCGGACTGATATCCGAAAGGTCGGCGGTTCAAACCCCACCCGTTGCACTATTGTCGTACCCACAAGGCCACCCTAGCACAAGCTTAACGCTTAGTTGGAGGGGAAAGGGGAATGTTAGTCATGATTAAAATGACTAATATTCTTTGAAAAAAAAACTCAAACTAAAATCATTTATTTAGAGTAGCTACGATATAATTGCCTGGTCAGAATTGTTAGATTTGTAAGATGATATGAGATAGTGGTGATAATTAATTTTGTAAACTTAAAACTAAAGCTACGAGGGTTCCAAACGCGCCCAGGTCTGAGAAGAGCCCGCAACAAACTCAGCCGCATTCATCATCATCATCGTCAATTGACAGACATCCACTGTATGACATAGTAGGTCTCTTGTGGGGACTCCCACACGCCATCGCCGTTCATCGGCTCCCTGGGACCAGTTTGGTGTCGTCCGTCCACCTTTCCGGTACGAGGTCTTTATTCTAGGACCTTGGGACCCCAAAGCATTAAACATGCATCTAAATAGCATGCGCTTACGTCCCATGATGAGCATACTCTTGAAGTGGTAATGGGCAAGGCACTAATGCTCTGGCTACACGCTCCGTCTTACCTGAGAGCTTATCTGCACAAGAAAGTTTGCGCAGTTAAGTGCGTGCGTGTGGACGGCAAGAATATAGTATCCCGCGCAGTTCCAAAAGCTACTAAAGATTGGACTGCGCAGTTCTTGGTCTTGCCTGTGCAGTTTAAATGACGGAGCGTGTAGCCAGAGCATTAGTGCCTTGCCCATTGCAACTTCAAGAGTATGCTCTCCATGGGACGTAACCGTATGCTATTTACTGTTTATCACAAAGAAATAATTTATTTTTAACCCCCGACCCAAATAGAGGGGTTTATAAGTTTGACGTGTGTGTCTGTGTATCTGTCTGTGGCATCGTAGCTCCTAAACTAATGAACCGATTTTAATTCAGTTTTTTTTTTTGTTTGAAGGGTGGCTTGATTGAGAGTGTTCTTAGATATAATTCAAGAAAATCGGTTCAGCCGTTTGAAAGTTATCAGCTCTTTTCTAGTTACTGTAAACATTCACTTGTCGGGGGTGTAATAAATTTTTCTTTTACACTTGTTAACTGAGGCAACGTGCGCTATACGAAATATTACAAATATAAAGTCGTGTTCCTGATAATTTCGAACGAAAATAAAAACCCGTTCCTCTCGCTCGCGGCGTCGATGCTGTTAGTCGTTTTTAATATCGCCCGCGCTTGTTTATGTGAGAGATAGCGTTTATCTACGCGACAACTATTTACAGGAGATATTTCGGAGAGAGTGCCCAAGAACTTATTGACCTGGTTCCTCCTTTACCTTTCTACTATTTTACCCCAAAGCATCGTCAAGGTCTGCACCTGTACTACGTAGTCGTAACTCTACAGACAAGTACGAAGCGATTTGCCTCCTAGTTTCTAATTCCAACCTCTAAGATGTGGAATGCCCTTCTTTTTTTTTTATTCACTATAGGTAAGCGCTTGACCACAATCACACCTGATGGAAAGTGATGATGTGGTCTAAGATGGGACGCGTTTACCTAGAAGGTGCCTATTCAATCTTGTTTTGAAGATACCCGGATTGTAATGGGTAGGAAACTCAGATCGCGGAAGAGTATTCCAAACCTTAGCCATGCGTATGAGGAATGAAGACGCAAAACGTTTCATGCGTGTAGATGGAATGTCAACGACATAAGCCCTTTCAGCATCAGTTTTTTTTAAATACGGAATAGCGAGCAAACGAGCAGGCGAGTCACCTGAAAGTGACTACTGCTGACCATGAACATTTGCAACACCAGAGGAACCGCCAATGCATTCCTGCCTTTCAGGAGTTTACTCCTCCACTTTTAATATGAGTACCTTCAAGTCAAGAGACAATAGGCATCTTCTAGGCAAGCGCGCTCCAGCTTATCATCATCATCACTTGCCAGGCGAACTGTTTGCAACCAAGCACTAAGTCTGTAAATCAAAAAAAATCAAGTAAGAGTAAAATATAAAAACCCGGTCTCGCCCGCGGCGTCGATGCAGTTAGTCGTTTTTAACATCGGCCGCGCTTGTTTATGCGGGAGATAGCGTTTATCTACGCGACAACTATTTACAGGAGATATTTTGGAGAGAGTGCCCGAGAACTTATTGACCTGATTCCTCCTTTACTCTACTATTTTACCCCAAAGCATCGTCAAGGTCTGCACCTGTACTACGTAGTCGTAACTCCACAGACAAGTACGAAGCGATTTGCCTCCTAGTTTCTAATTCCAACCTCTAAGATGTGGAATGCCTTTCACTATCAGTTTTTTTTAAAAAAATAACGAGCAAACGAGCAGGCGAGCCACCTGAAAGTGACTACTGCTGACCATGAACATTTGCAACACAAGAGGAACCGCCAATGCGTTGCTGGCCTTTCAGGAGTTTACTCCTCCACTTTTAATATGAGTACCTTCAAGTCAAGAGACAATAGGCATCTTCTAGGCAAGCGCGCTCCAGCTTATCATCATCATCACTTGCCAGCCTAACTGTTTACAACCAAGCACTAAGTCTGTAAATTAAAAAAAAACAAGAGTAAAATATAAAAACCTGGTCCTCTCGCCCGCGGCGTCGATGCAGTTAGTCGTTTTTAACATCGGCCGCGCTTGTTTATGCGGGAGATAGCGTTTATCTACGCGACAACTATTTACAGGAGATATTTTGGAGAGAGTGCCCGAGAACTTATTGACCTGATTCCTCCTTTACTCTACTATTTTACCCCAAAGCATCGTCAAGGTCTGCACCTGTACTACGTAGTCGTAACTCCACAGACAAGTACGAAGCGATTTGCCTCCTAGTTTCTAATTCCAACCTCTAAGATGTGGAATGCACTTTCAGCATCAGTTTTTTTTAAATAAGGAATAGCGAGCAAACGAACAGGCGAGTCACCTGAAAGTGACTACTGCTGACCATGAATATTTGCAACACCAGAGGAACCACCAATGCCTTTCAGGAGTTTACTCCTCCACTTTTAATATGAGTACCTTCAAGTCAAGAGACAATAGGCATCTTCTAGGCAAGCGCGCTCCAGCTTATCATCATCATCACTTGCCAGGCGAACAGTTTGCAACCAAGCACTAAGTCTGTAAATTAAAAAAAATCAAGTAAGAGTAAAATATAAAAACCCGGTCTCGCCCGCGGCGTCGATGCAGTTAGTCGTTTTTAACATCGCCCGCGCTTGTTTATGCGGGAGATAGCGTTTATCTACGCGCCAACTATCGGTTATGGCTATTCGACTATTACCGCTAACGACACTACGATGCCTATTTTAATGACTCTCGTTACAATATTGGATGTAAATTGGCTTAATCATCATTATCACTAACTTTGTAATTATATTGATATAGGGATGCAATGACTACTAGTCAAATCAGCGACTTTTTATCAAACGTCAAAAACTCGCTTAGTATTGAAATACACAGATGTGACGTAATTTGGCGTACTTTAAAACAAATAGTCAAATCAATAATTTAAAATGGTTAGCAAACTTAAAACTAGCAGCGAATGTGGATTTTAAGAATTTCGGAAGACCCTTTATTTAGTAATTCTAATAAGAAATTATTTATTTTTGACCTAGGCATAATCCCTATTAAGTATATGAACTTTCAGTCTGAAATAAAATATTATTTAAATTATTTATATATAGCGTGCAATGCCCCACCTACGACGCGGAATTGACTTCGAGTGACTTATCTACTTTACGTTCGTTGACCTCTAGCGTCAGTCGGATGTTTTATTTGCAATATATCATGAACGTTTAAAAATACAGGTTTTTTCGTATTAATTTAAATGGTATCAATCAGTACTATCACTTGTCTTCGTTTTCACTAGCGTTCTGGTTCACCCTGTATATCGGAGACAGGCTCTGGACCAATCTACCGAGCCTTTGCGCCATCATTTAGTATCGTCACTTACTATCAAGCGAGATTGTAGTCAAATAAAAACGAGACAAGTTTGTATGACGTAGAGATAACCAATAAATTGTCGAGTTTCCACCGCAACGCTACATCAAAAGATAATCTTGTATGACATAGACTTGAGAACCTTGGGAAGACCCATTTTTTAACCCCCGACCCAAATAGAGTTGTATATGTTATAAGTTTGACATGTGTATCTGTCTGTGGCATCGTAGCTCCTAAACTAATGAACCGATTTTAATTTAGTTTTTTTTTGTTTGAAAGGTGGCTTGATCGAGAGTGTTTTTATAGCTATAATCCAAGAAAATCGGTTCAGCCGTTTGAAAGTTATCAGCTCTTTTCTAGTTACTGTAACCTTCACTTGTCGGGGGTGTTATAAATTTTTAATTTACACTTGTGAAAATACAACTTATATATGTACTGGCACTTGGCAGTTCTATACGATTCTCAGCTCTGCAAGAACCCCACGATCCCGGAGGTTACACGTAATATAAATTCCTATCCAATATTCACAAATTCTCCACCCATTTTAATGCGCAGTGGCAAATTGCAATTTTCTTATGCGCCCCTTGTCCCCGCGTTAAACATATATTTCCCGTTTAAGTGAGAAAGGCTTTTGAGCGAATTTTCGAGGAGCTTTTTTCTATTTTCTTACTACGTGTGACCTAGAATGTTCATGTTATAAGGGTCTGTGGCTTTTTCTATACTAATATTATAAAGAGGAAACCTTTGTATTTTTGTGTTTTTGTATGTTTGTATTGAATAGGCTCAAAAACTACTGGACCGATGTCAAAATTTCTTTTACCGTTACTTAGAGGGATTCTTCCGAATCCGTATAGGCTATATTTTATCCCGGAAAATAGATAGGATTTTTCGTGGTAGTGTCCACCCGTGCGAAGCCGGGGCGGGTCGCTAATATGGAATAAATGTAGATATGTGCATCTTAACATAGCCCTCTCCATAGCTCGCTGAGCAACTTTGAATTTGTGAATAAAGCCATTGTCAGTGTCCACGTTTCAGCACCATAGGTGAGGACGGGGAGGACACACTGGTTCAAGACTTTTGTTTTCAGGCATTGAGGAATTGACGATGAGAACACTAAGTGTTCCATAAAAAGCCACAGACCCTTATAACATGAACATTCTAGGTCACACGTAGTAAGAAAATAGAAAAAAGCTCCTCGAAAATTCGCAAAATTAAGTCAAGTCTTGACTTAATTTTCCAAAAGCTGCCCAACCTAGCCGAATTTAAGCAAGCGTAGTGTGGGATGCCCTCCAGCACGATGGACCGACGATATAAAGCGGCTGGCGGGAAGTGGCTGGATGAGGAAGGCTGAGGACCGGGTGTGGTGGCGCTCTATAGGGAAGGCCTATGTCCAACAGTGGAGGTCCACAGGCTGATGATGATGATGATGATGATGTTCATCTTTGTTCTCAAGCTCAGAAGAAAGCTCAGAATTACTTAGCAGGCGATGGAGAGAGCTACATGCTTGGAATTTCTCTATATGATCAAATCAGAAATGAGGAGATCCGTAGCAGAACCAGAGTAACCGACGTAGTTCAACGGTTGCGAAACTAAAGTGGCAATAGGATAGTTTGAAAACCCAATTACAATCCGGGTATCTTTAAAACAAGAGTGAATAGGCACCTTCTAGGTAAACGCGTCCCATCTTAGACCACATCATCACTTTCCATCAGGTGTGATTGTGGTCAAGCGCTTACCTATCTATACTAATAAATAAAATTGGAGTGTCTGTCTGTAATTTCGAAATAACTACCTCATATTGAGCTCATATGGTTATTTGAACGATACCAACACTGAATCACACGTTTTTAAAATTTTTGTCTGTCTGTCTGTCTGTCTGTCTGTTTGAAAAGGCTAATCTTCGAAACGGCTGGACCGATTTTGACGGGGTTTTCACAGACAAGTAGAGAATTGACCAGGGAGTAACATAGGCTACTTTTTTAACCGACTTCAAAAAGGGAGTTGTGTTTTTCTACCTATGTACACCGAAATCTCCGAGATTTGTGAACCGATTTGCGTCATTTCTTTTTTAATCGATAGAGGAACTTTGCGACATTGTTTCATAAAAATTTAGAGTCCAACTCCTCAATCCTGATGCTGCAGCGGATCTGACCAATCCACGCGGGCGAAGCTGCGGGCATCAGCTAGTAGTGGATAAAAAAAAAATAGACGTTGGAGTCCCAAGGTACTAGAATGGTCATATCGCAATTGGATTGGAAAGCACGGCGTTGCAAGACCTGCCCACTAGGTAGATAGACGACATCAAACGAATCGCAGGGAGCCGCTGGATTTAGGCGGCGTAAGACCGTGGGCAGGACATGTGTAACACATAGTCGACACACGAGCCCCGAAAAAGTTGTTGGACAGCAAACCAGAGGGCTGCAGAGGTCGAGGAAGACCTAGAGGTCGGTGGATTGCTGGAGTGGACGAGGACATGAGGGTTTTGCGGGTTCGGAGCTGGAAGGAAGCTCTGACCGGCACCGATGGCGGAGTGTGCTTGACCAAGCCAAGCCCCTGCACCCAGGGCTGTAGTGCTTTGTTGATGATGAAGACCGCGGCACGTGGAAGCCTCTACATGAGACCTTGTCCAGCAATCACACTAATATTATAAAAGCGAAAGTTTGTATGTGTGTGTGTGTGTGTGTGTGTGTGTGTATGTGTGTATGTTTGTTACTCCTTCACGCAAAAACTACTGGACGGATTTGGCTGAAATTCAGAATGGAGATAGATAATATCCTGGATTAGCACATAGGCTACTTTTTATCCCGGAAAATCCAAGAGTTCCCACGGGATTTCGAAAAACCTAAACCACGCGGGCGAAGTCGCGGGCATCGGCTAGTTCTAAATAAAGTTTCAGCAAAATCACGCTATAATAGATCTATATAGCCTGAGTTTATTCGTTCGATAGTTTTGGTTTTAGTTTTGTATCCAATCGTGTTTCAATTCCATTAGAAATTTAGATTAAACTGGCTGATGCCCGCGACTTCGTTCGCGTGATTGATGAACTCTTTGATTTTCCGGTATAAAAAGTAGCCTATGTGCTAATCCAGGGGATAATCTATCTCCATTTTAAGTTTCAGCTCAATCCGTCCAGTAGTTTTTGCGTGAAGGAGTAACAAACATGCACACACACACACACACACATACAAACTTTCTCCTTTATAATGTTAGTGTGAAGTGTGATACCCTAAAGCATGTCAAATCAATGTATTTAGTATTTCAATAAAAAACTTCCAAAGTTGCAAAGTTTTGCATACCTATTACAAGATAGGCCGTAAAGACCTCATGCGTAGCAGCGTTCGTAGCGCGTAGCACAATCGTAGCACGTTCATAACGGGCGTTACATCTTGCACCTTTGGTATTTTATTTGTCTATCATTATTTCCTTTAAAAAACATACCTCTTCAAAATAATAATCAAGACAAAACAAATAAACTAAAAAATTGGTTGTCTGTAAAGTCGGTTTACTGACGATAGTTGAACGTGACAACAAAGGCCGATTGTGCTTCTTTGTCGCTCGTTCCGCGCTCTCGCTTGCACTTCAAGCCTTACTTGGAACGCCTCAGAGCGAGGTAACGCCGCATGAGTCATGTTTTTCGTGCGTGCAGCCGACTCTATCGAATTATAAGACGTTGTCACGTCAAAAAACTAAAAACAATTGTTTGCAAAGGCGGCCTTATTGCTAAGAGCAAGCTGCACCAGGCAACCAAACAGGCAGGTAAGGATGATGATGGTAATGTGCGCAAAAATGAAAAGGACCCCATCTTAGCTAGAGCTGTTATCATGTGGGCGGTAAGTGCGCGGCTATCATAAAGCCGGTGGCACACAGAGCGCGCGTCGTTTTTCCGCTGATTTATGCTGCGCTTATCGCGCGCCTGAATTTATTTGTCTGCTGCACTCCGATGCTGGCTTTATACAGACCTACAGAAACCTAGAAGTGACTAGGTGTCAAAAAGCGATTAAAGAACCTATTTCAATTAAGGCTTAAACGGTGGCTAATGGAAAGGTGCTTAGTACACAATAGACGAATTTCTGTAATTTAAAGAATACGTTAAATATGAATTGTACGTTGTACTAATTTTGCATACCTAATTATGTAAGATGAAACATTTCTACTGGACTGTAAAACATGTTACTGCAAATCTTTATTCTTGATTCTTTAATCTTGAATCTTTAAAAAGATTTTTTTTTTCATAACAAATTAGCTCTATATATCCAGTTTAAAAAGCGGTAATAGGCTTGTTTTAATGGTTAAAACCATGGCTTCCTATTGGGGGTTCCATCACGGACACGCACTTCTAAGTTTTTGGAGTTATGTGCGTTTTAACTAATTAAAATCCAGTGGTTTGAGCTGAGTGTTGATAAATCAGTCAGTCAGTCAGTTAGCTTTTCTTTTTTATTATATAGAAACTAAGCAACTTCTTTACTAAATCCTTGACTAAATTAAACAGTTCCAGGAGTAAAATTCCACAATCAATTTTAGACTTGCCTTTACACAAGTTTAAAAAATCTATTAAAAGTAAGCTCCTGAAAAAAGGTTAAATTATACAATCGAAGATTATGTAAATGACAAAAAAGCTTGGATTTGACTCGCTCCAGCAATACATGGCGCTGCAATTGCTGGTATACAGTACCTAGATGGCATATTATTGTAAATTGAATACTTGAAAAGAGCAATCGCCGAGTTTCTTGCTGATTCTTCTCGGTAGGAATGGCATTACGAACCAGTGGTAGATTATTTTGACGATTCAAAAGCACGTGTAAAAGTTTAATTGAATAAAAATATTTTGAATTTTTAAGTTATTTAACTAATTGCTGTGATGTGACTCTAAAAATACTTGTGTTGTCTTAGGTAAGGTTTGCTACAGCAAATACTTGAAGCATTTCTGTGGCGTGTCTAGTAGTTCTTAACTCTACATACCCGCAGTCTCGGCTGTGGTAATTGCGCAAATTATAAACATGTGACCGACTGACGCGGATTATACTTATTAAAGTGTATTAAAATACTCATTATACCTATTCTGTACATTTATCTCATTTGAGCCTCAATAGCTGAAATGCTAAGGAGGGGACTGAGTTCTGCAAGGTCAGCGGTTCAAACCCCATCCATGCACTATTGTCATACCCCCTCCTATTTTTTTATCGCTGAGAAATGCGTCTACGCATCTGTCTGGAAACGGTGAGGGTATGTGGGACTATCCACTCCACAATGCCCTCCCTCTGCTAGTCACAGGGACACCTGGAGAAACCTGCCCTCCTGCTAAGTCATTAGCCATAGCTAACAATATCCCCGAAGAAAAATTATTTGCCATGTTACCAGCGCACACCAGCTCTTTTTAGCAGGGCTCTAGAATATGTCTGCAAAACTTCATGGGCTTTGGTTGCTTAATATTCAAATGAAATTGGAACTACGATTGTATGAAGCGAGTAGAAGCGAGTGACGGAGAGAGCCCTCTTTTATTTAATTTTGTAAAATTCGATATTAGAAAATTTCGGAAATAATAAAATTTCGAATTTTGTTATAAAGGTTCGATAACATTTAGGCATCCGCGCAAAACTTAACTAAAACAAAAGAAACGAAAAGTCTTTCCGGTTACACAGCTGGTTTGTTCGTTGCCTGGAAATTGAAATAAAAATTTTAATTGCTTGCAACCCGGGCGGCGAGCCGGCGAAATTGGGGAAGCCTCGGTCAATAAACGCAATAATTGACGGAATGACACGCTATACAGACGCCTAATGTACTCCACAAGCAAATGCCACTTGCAACAAATTGCTATATCTTTTTATTCAGGCGCTCTTATATTTATTTTTGTTCTGCTTATGGCACTTTACCTCTGTGACTTACCGTTATGTTGTCGACAAGTGTAAATTGAAGATGTATAACACGCCCGACAAGTGAAGGTTACAGTAACTAGAAAAGAGCTGATAACTTTCAAACGGCTGAACCGATTTTCTTGGATTATAGCTAAGAACACTCTCGATCAAGCCACCTTTCAAACAAAAAAAAACTAAATTAAAATCGGTTCATTAGTTTAGGAGCTACGATGCCACAGACAGATATACAGATACAACGTCAAACTTATAACACCCCTCTTTTTGGGTCGGGGGTTAATAACAGGGCCCTATTCTAACTCCTCTCAGTGGATAGGAGTTTAGTATGTAGGTGGTTGTTAAGGACGTAGAGGCAGAAGTGCATAGGCATTTAGCATTTGGAGAGAAGCTAAAAAGTAACGGCGTCGTTACGTAACTTGCTACTCCTAGGCGGGGACTAACTGCTATAGACGGGCACTACGAACCACCAAATATATGGAGGAGGTAGACAGTTTTATTTTATCACTAGATGATGCCCGCGACTTTGTCCCCGGGTATTTAGTTTTTTTGACGTGACAACGTCTTATAATTCGATACAGCCGGCTGCACGCACGAAAAAACATGACTCATGCGGCGTTACCTCGCCGCAGGCGAGGTAACGCGATAGTTGAACGTGACAACAAAGGCCAATGCCTTTGTTGTCACGTTCAACTATCGTCAGTAAACCGACTTTACAGACAACCAATTTTTTTTTAATCCCGTGGGAACTCATTGATTTTCTGGGATAAAAGTTGCCTATGCTAATTTCTGGGTCAAACGGTTAAACGGATGGGCCTTTAAGAATCCCGTGCGAACTATTTGGTTTTCCGGGATAAAAAGTAGTCTATGTCCTTCCCTGGGGTGTAATGGGCCATGAAAAGGTAGCAGACGGACTGACAGACACACTTTCGCATTTATAATATTAGTATAGGTCATGATCAACCCATCGCCAGCCCACTACTGAGCACAGGTCTCCTCTAAGAAGAGAAGAGTAAAGGTCCGGGTGACATAGGCAACATTTTATATGAAAAAATTGACCTTACGGATGTTACATGAAAAAAGTGGGGGTCTCCAAATTTTTTTTGTTTTTTGCTATTGTATCGAGTTGGGTGTCAAATGAAAGAGAAGAAAATTCTGAGTTCGTAAATATAAATGTACTATAATATTAAAATATACCAAGCGACAGAGAAACAATTTTACTATAAATTTAATTTTATTATATTTTACTATAAATCTGTAATTAGCCATATTTATCGATGTAATTAGTATTAAGACTCTCATTACACTAGCGGCACGCTATGATGGCCGGTTTGACACATTACAATAGTGATGTGGAATGTCAATTTATTCTCGAACAAAAAACAATTAAGTTTTGTTTTTGTACCTGATTAAATAGGTTTAATAAAACAAAAATGTATATGTTTATTTAATTTATTTGAACGAACTGAATATTTGAACGAAAATGAATATACATACTTTATATGCACACAAGAAACATATGAATACAAAAGATACCAAAAAAGGTGCCACAAAAGGCCATAATTAATCAGATTCGTCCATACTACTATTTTCACTGTCGTCACTGCTATCATCACATACATTAATAATCATATGTTCGTTTTCTATAATATTATCTATTTTCACATCTCTTTCATAATCTTCCCTTATTAATTTAACAGTTCTATTCACAACCTTTTCCCAGTCTCCTTTAGTCACATGTTCACAAGCTTCTTCTAATAATTTTAGCATTTTTTTTGTGGTAAATGGGGGTTCTGTATTGTGTCTTGCAGCATATCCCTTAATTTGAGCCCACACCAACTCAATCGCATTATACTCACAATGGTAAGGCGGTAACCGTATAACTCTGTGCCCATGTTCTAATGCTATTTCGTCAATGACGTATCGGATCTTGGTTGGTTTGTTTTCTTTTAAAAGACGTACTAATTCCGTTTTTAACATATTCATGTTTGCATCTACGCCATTTTTACGAAGCCATGCGACGATATCAGCTTTCTTTTGGGATTGGGCAGGTGGCTTGTCAATTTGCATCGAGTGGTATGGGGCGTTGTCCATAATTATAATAGATGGTTCAGGGAGGCTACACAACATTGAGGTAAACCATTCAGTAAACTTTTCTCCATTCATGTCTTCATGATAGTCTCCAGTGGTTTTTGACGCAAAAGCCATGAGAGAACCTTCGACAAACCCGTTGATGGTTCCGGCGTGACAAATTATAAGTCGCGATCCTTTTCCTACAGGAACTTTGGAAGTAGATGCTGCTGTGTCATCGTTCCAAGAACGGCCTACAGTATGGTTAGCATTAAGCCATGTTTCATCCAAGAACACAACATTTTGCCAATTTTTGATTTCTTTCACTTGCCGTAAAAAAGTATACCTTGCCATCGCTATATCAAATCTTTCCATCAATATTTTGCGTTTGTTACATTTTTTGTATCGAAATCCAATGGTCTTCAAAATCTTCGTTAAAGAACTTTCCCCACCGAAGAATAATCCAGCTTCCTTCAGTGAATGCACCAACTTTTTTCTTGTTGGATACTCCTTCTGTAAATAGTAGCCGTAAACATGTCTTCGGATAGCATCGGCATCAAAGCTATCGATGCCTACGACTGGTTTTGCTCGTTTTCTCTTTTTTGGTGTGTGAAGTTTATTTTCTTCTGTGCCAGTCTCGCCATATTTTTTTTTAGTTATCCGTCTAACAGTTCGTTGTCCAATATTAAGCGCATCAGCTACGCGTTCAACCACTGACGTTATAGGTAAAATTGGCCCTCCATTTTGAGCTTCACGATCGAAATAGTTACGAAGGCGTATTACGAACTCACGTGTCTGACTATTTAGAACAGTTCTCTGCGTACGTTCGGTCATATCGACGAAATCCACAACAAAGGGCTTGAACAGAGTCCAAATTAACGAGCAAGGGTCAACAGTAATGCAGTATCAATATTTGAAATCCAATGCCAGGTCAAAACTATATCACAATCGCATTGCACTGACAGTTTATACTTTTCGAAGCAACGTCAATTCGAAACTGCTTTGTTTTGCATTGAGCATTGACGCGAGTTTGCCGGAGGTAGTAGTTGTGCTAGCCAGCGATCCTATGTGACGATCGTATTAGATTCCATTTTTAAAAATTTATTGATATTTTTTTGCGATTTCAGAGGTTTGTCCACATAGTGAAAATTGTTCATATTCACAAGTACATTCACCCCTTAAATGGTGCAAACTGATTTTTCTACACTTGTATACATTTAAGAAATCAATTTAATAAATAAATTTTGAGTCCTAAACCTAAAACTACATTCGATAAAATTTATGAATCTCTGCACATCACTATCGTCAATAAAGTAATACAATTATTTCCTTCAAAGTCGTTATCAATTAATACGGAACTTCATGAGCGGACAAACGTCAAACCGGCCATCATAGCGTGCCGCTAGTTTAGTATTACTTCGCTGTAGATTTTCCTTCTATAAATAAAATAAAATAAATAAAATATTTCAACGTTTATTAAGCGATCGCAGTCGTGTTTTAGTTTCCAACTTTATCTTGTTGCATGGGTAGAGAGTGACATGATAGGCTACTTTATTTCCCGGAAAATCAAAGAGTTCCTTGATCCCTCTATGTTTCTAAACCTAAGATAAGGATATAGAAGAACAAAGAATAGAATAATAGGCATTTGTACCTAATGCATTTGTATGGAGATGCATTATATTGTTTTAGCCACTTTTACCCCATAAAAGATCGTACTCCTTACCTCTACACTGCATAGGAAAAACAGACTAAAGCTTGCCGCATCCAACGTCTGATACATCAGTGCGCTACAGATTCGTTTCGCGCTATATCGCCAGTTTTTCCCGCGCTAATTACGCCGCGCCGCGAGCGCCGTTTGTGGCGCCGAACACCGCGGCCCAGCTAATCGTGCTCTATAGTGTCACGACACACCAACAAAGGCCCTGGCTGCATGGGGAGACGAGATACCCGTCTCTGCCAAAGTATTGGATCAGCGGGTCCTATATCGCGGTAACCGTTTATGTCGCTGTTCATCATGATAAACCTATATTCAGAGTCCAGCCCGCTACTGAACACAGGTCTAAATGAGAAGGGCTTAGGCCATAGCCTGCCACGCTGGACCAGTGCGGATTGGCAGAATTCACTGCACGTCTTTGAGAACATTATGGAGAACTCTCAGGTATGCAGGTTTCCTCACGACGTTTTCCTTCACCGTTAAAGCAAGTGAGATTAAACAAAGCAATTAACTCCGAAAAGTGAGAGGTGCGTGCCCTCACGGCGATGCTGTAGGTATAGCGATGGATTGATCATGATCATGAATCAAAATATAACTTGTATCAGAAATTCAGAAGTAAGAACTAAGTATGTCTTCTACTAAGTAAGAAACAAAATACTAATTAATTATGTATAGGAACATGTAGGTATATAAATACACGCAAAATTTAAATCTAAGATTGTTTAAATTAAATAGGTAAGTTTGTAAATTGTAATATTGTACAATATTTTCAGTAACAAAAGGCTTTATTATTATTATGTCTTCTGCTAGACGTGTTGCTGGACGAGTATCACAGACGCAGCAGAGCGGCGATCTCTTTTAACGACAAAACTAAACTTAATAGCTAAAAGCTTGTTCGAGATGGTTTTTAAGTTAAAACTCCAAAATAGTCTTGATATAATAGGAACTTACTTATCTAACATTGCATGCTTTTGCAGGCTCTAAGTAAGGCAAGCTGAAAGATCTATAATTATGTAAGACTAGCTGATGCCCGCGACTTCATTCGCGTGGATTTCAATTTTTTTTTAATTCCGTAGGGACTTTTAAATTTTCCGGGATAAAAAGTAGCCAATGTCCTTCCCCGGGATGTATCCCAAGTCTGTACCAAATTTCATTAAAATCGGTTCAGCTGTTGGGCCGTGAAAACGTTGCAGACAGACAGACAGACAGACAGACACATTTTCGCACTTATAATATTAGTAAGGACTAGCTGATGCCCGCGACTTCGTTCGCGTGGATGTAGTTTTTTTATAAATCCCGTGGGAACTCTTTGATTTTCCGGGATAAAAAGTAGCCTATGTGCTAATCCAGAGTATAACCTATCTCCATTCTAAACAGCCCAATCCGTCTAGTAGTTTTTGCGTGAAGGAGTAACAAACATACACACACACATACGAACTTTCGCCTTTATAATATTAGTGTGAAGTGTATTACTTTGACATGGCATTATGCGCGCAAAACAAGTAGGTACCTACCTTTGGTTTGGAGGTTTGCGTACCTCTAAAGTCTAAATCATATTTTTTAGGGTGGCGTACCTCAAAAGGAAAAACGGAACCCTTATAGGATCACTTTGTTGCCTGTCTGTCTGTCCGTCTGTCGTGTCTCTCATGAAAACCTATAGGGTACTTCCCGTTGACCTAGAATCATGAAATTTGGCAGGTAGGTAGGTCTTATAGCATAAGTAAATGAAAAAAATCCAAAAAAGGTGAATTTGTGGTTGCATCACAAAAAAATAAATTGAAATGTGTTTCAATTTCTAAAGTACTAGTAAGTAGTAGTAGTAGTAAGTAGTATCTAAAGTATAGTAGATAAACTATACCTACCAAGTGGGGGATCATATGAAAGTGCTTTACTTGTATAGGTATTCTAAAACAGATTTTTATTTATGTTTATGCACAATAGTTTTTGATTTATCGTGCAAAATGTCAGAAAAAATACGCGAGTACGGAAGCCTCGGTGCGCGAGTCTGACTCGCACTTGGCCGGTTTTTTTAGGATTCTGTATATAGGACAGACAGACAAAAGTGATCCTATAATGAGTTTCTTTTTCCTTTTGACTTTGTGGTACAGACCCCTAAAAATGAGCAGTTGACAGCGTCGATAGCAGTAGGTGCAAATAGTATAGCCGACTGACGTCATGGATGGAATTGAAGCTTTGAGCAGTAAAAGAACCAATTAAACTCTCAAAAACCCTTTATTGCCCTTTATTCTTAGACTTCTTAATCAAACTGGTTGTATTATCGTTCAGCTGCTGGAAGAATGCTTTGGAAGTCTTCAACGACTTGTCATTCGTCTCCGTGCCTTTGCTGGTGTTCCTGTGCTCCGTGACTTTGGCCACGTTGCCCTTTTTTCGTTGCAACTTCTTCTTTTTCCTCCTTTCTCTGTTTTTGTCTGTCTGACTCCTCTCTTCTTTGCTCATCAGATCACCTGAAAGCAAGATTCTTTTATAATTTCTTTAAAACAAACAGCAGCATAATACAGCATCATAATATCATCCATGCAAAGTTCAGAAATTCTTTTTTTTTTTTTTCAGATACAAGGTAGCCCTTGACTGCAATCTCACCTGGTAGTAAGTGATAATGCAGTCAGTGTGGGATTTTGTGTTTATGCCTTTATAACATGACTAGCCGATGCCCGCGTCAATTTAGGTTGATAAATCCTGTGGGAACTCTTAGACTTTTCTGGATAAAAAGCAGCCTATGTCACTCTCCAAGTCTTTTAACTATAACTTACATACAGAGTATGTTGCGGCGTGATTGAAGGACAAACACATTTTTGCATTTATTTATGGAGTGTTAGAAAGAAGTTAGCATAGAGCTCTCTCTGTTCTAATCACATACAAATGATAGAGAAGAAAATCTCAGTGGGCATTTTTTTAAACCATTTTGAATAACCAACCAATCATAAACATGCTTTCAAAAACATTCCAAATTCAATACGAAAATGTTTTCAAAAAACATTCCAAATTCAATTTGAAAACATGTTTTGTTTGTGATTAGTTGGTGACCCAAAATGATTAGCGCCCACTGAGATTTTCGTCTCTGTCATTCTTATGGGATTAAGTAACAGAGAGAGCCATATACTAACTTCTTTCCATGGATAGACTATACAGATTTTAACTCACCTTTTCTTTTCCTCTTAACTTCTTCTGGTGCTAATAATGCAGCATCACTCGTAGCTACTGGAGCGACCTCCTCCATAGAAATAGCTGGTGTATTGCCGACTATTTTAACCTCGGCTTGCGGTGGTTTCGGAGTATAATGGTAGTGGCACAACGCATCTAACTTGGAGAATAACTTAGACATTGCATCACGGATCTCAATATGAATTTCTGGTTCCTTTTCGTCCTCCACTTGTCCAGACGCTGCTTGCTTTTGCTTTAAGTATTCGCTTTCATACACTTGAGCTAAGCTTAATTTACTCTTTGATTGGTCGAGAACTTCTGGTTTCTTAAACATAAGCTGGTTGTCTACCGGTTTCTCTTTTTTAACGACATCGTCCCATGCTTTGTCTTTAATTCGTTGCATGATCAATCCTTCTAACGTAACTGTTGTTTGTTCCGTTATTATCGGTGGGGGTCGTGTTGTTAAGTCAAAATCTAGTACTTCTTCGAGTAGAGAATTCTGTGGGCGTTTTGAAGCATCTATTTCTCCTTTTAACTGCCACGGGGCTTCAGTTAACGTTTTCTCTTCTAGTTTAGATATCTGTTGCTTCAACCGTTGCTGCCTTAGCTCAAATTCTGACTTTTTTTCATCCTTTTCTAATTTAGCATTAACATTTTTACTAGCCACGTCACTATTGTCATCAGATTGACTGTCATCAGACTCAGGTTGAGTGAATCTGACCCTTTTGTCTTTTTTCCTTTTATTTACTTCCATGTCAATATTTTCGTTATCATGTTCACTACCTACATCGTCATTTACACTACCTTCATTATCATTTTCACTTCCTCCATCACCATTTTCATTTACACCATCTTCATTTTCATTAAAAAAATCTGAATACATCATTTCCTTACCTCCGTCCTCCTCTGTGCCATCACTATCCAAATTTTCAAACATATCTATTGACTCCTCATCATCGTCATCTTCTACATTTTTAGTCTTACGTTCTAACTTTTCCTCTTTTAACAAAAATGTCTCCATATCTTGTAGTTTAAAGAACTGATCGTCAACTATAGAGGGCTTACCTTTTGGCTTAGACATGATACTCTTATTAACTTTATCATTTTTCTTTTTTTTAACAATAACTTTTTCAGGTAATACATTTTCACCATCAGATAGCTCGGCATCGAAATCTAAGGCATTTTTTTCATCTATTTCCATCTCAGCTGCATCATTATCTTCAGGAAACTTAATAGGAAACTCTAGATCTTTCGTATCCGACATGCAGTTAGCTACGTCCCATACAAACTGGTCCCAGCGTTGGGAATTTTGCAACTCAATTTGTTGCCATATTTGTTCTTCCTCAAAGTCTTTAACGATGATTTTCTGTAAAGCTTGATCAGTTTTCACCTTACTACGCTGCTCCTGCGATTTTGTAAAGTCGTACAACCTTTTAACCAAGTTTTTAATGTCTTCCTTGATATCGTTCTGAACGGTTAGGTATTTCACCGGTTTATCCGTGAGCGTGTTGAAGCTGTCCAGCATTTTCTCCATTTTAACTCGTGCCATGATGATCGATGCCGTGTTAAACTATGAACCATTCACATAAATAATTATTGAGAAATTTAAAGGAAATAAATCTTGAATTAAAATATAAACACGAGGTTGCTTTTCTTTCACATTATTTTGACTTTGACAGAACAGTCAACAGTTGTCAAGGAGACAAGTGTGCCCTCCCTAGAGTATAAGAGCCCCCGCAGACTTACAATTGCAAGTTGGGCAACTAAATCGCAGAGTATACAAATAAGCACAGTGACTTATGACATCCCGCACATCTTATCCAACTAAATTGTTCAACTAAATAATTGGACATCGATTGTATCAGAATCGAAATTCCCTTCCGATTACGTACAACTAAAAAGTTGGCCAACTATTGGCCGACAGCTTATTAGCACAGGGACCCTATACAAGCTCGCGGACTATCCAACTTAGTTGGTCAGTCGCACGGCAAGATGCATGAGGACAGCACATGCGCACGTGATTTCCCCGCGCCCGGACCATCGACGACGGGCACGGCAAAAGTTGTGTCCTGTTTGAATATCGCTGGACTAATTAAATATAGTAAGCTCATCAAAAGAAGGAATACTCATTCTGTAGTATGAAAAAAATTTATCTGGGTAACATCTCAGTTTAGAATGCAAGATATGATGTTGTCCATGTTCTAATCTATCACTTAATACAGGGTGAACCCAAAAAGTTCTCTTCTGTTTTCGTCTTCTTTTTATTATTATTGCAATGAGAGCGTTTTTTTCCGCATTTTCACGCACACGTCACCGCGCTAGCAACACTGTCACCGACTAAATCAATTTAGTCTGCGTTAGTCTGCGTCTAACAACCGACACAATATAGTTGGCCGATTAAATTGTGAAAGTTTGCGATTTCGTTGTTCGATAGTCGTTCAACTTGAAATTGTAGGTCTGCGGTGGCTCTTAATGTTCCTTGCAAGTGTGTTGTAAGAGCCATAGAGAAGAAAAGAAGAAGAAAAGTCATAGACCACAGGTAATCATTGGTCCAAGCCACACTTGGCCACACTGTATTAAATTGACCACAGAATATGTACTATTACCCTAGGCGGGACTCTATGGAATTGCCAGAGCGCAAGGCTCCTTTCGGACTTCGTCTGTGTTGCTGTTTGCTGGCGCGCGTGCTCTGCCTTTTTGGAGTGTTTTTTTTTTTTTCTAAAAGTGGCCCGGTTTTGTGTTTACTGGTGTTTTTGCTGGTGGAACCAACTGGGAAGCACTCTAAAGGGGCGCCACGCGAGTGTCAGCGAGTGCCGGCACCAAAGAATATACTACTCTCTTACGACTTATATAGTTTTCTTAACTTGTAAATAACTACAAACTTGACATTGGCTTATCTTTGTAAAGCCAGATGAGAGAAAAAAAAGGCTCCTTTCTGTGCTTCTTTCAAACTTCATTCATTCGTTGGCATTTGACATTTCAATGATTTCGACCACAATTTCAACCTTCTCCTTCTTATTTCGTTCAGTTCACCTGTCACCAATCACCATTCTTTTCCTTTTTTTTTTATTTTTAGTTGCGTGACATGAATGTATGTTTATTTTCCCGTTTAATTAATTAACACGCGAAGGATTTAATCTAAAGCTACGTAATTTTATAATTAAACTATGATTACAATAGTATGATCCAAAAGTGCATGGAATCGAGCTAGTGAAACCGTCATTTCCTAGAACAAAAGGTATGTAAAACAATGCTCTCAATACAATGGCTGAATAGTGAAATTTTCTAGTCCAATGACCACCAAGCGAGCCCTGTAACATGTTTAGATTGGACATGATTCCATGTTAATCCTTCCGCCTACATACAACATTACAATAACCAGTTCAAAATGCCAAGTACTGTGAAGTGAAAGGCAAGTAATTTTTATTTCTTCCGCGCTCTTGAGACGTTATTCGTAAATTAGTGGTAAGTAATAAAATAATAACCTCAATTAGAGGGAGCTAGAGCGACGAAACTCTCTGATCCTGAATCGAAGATATGAGTATGGCTATGGTGCTGTGAACTCATAGAAAAAAAAGCTACCTTAGGACTACCTGCGTCAAATGTACAGTGACGTCGACGCCTCGACGTTTTGTTAGAAGTTCCCTGTTGTGAACTGTGTGTCAATGCTAAATTGCTACAATCCATACTATACTAATATCATAAATACAAAAGTGTGTCTGTCTGTCTGTCTGCTAGCATCCGCTTAACAGATTTTGGCAAAATTTGGTACAGAGGTGACTTGCACCACAGGATTTTTAAAAACTATTAATGCTCATAAAGGAAGTTGTGGACTCTAAAATTTAGTTGTGATCAGAATCAGTACCATATCAAGTTTACAATGATACCCACTTGACCTTTATCATTATAATAATGTTTCAGATTGTTATGGAAGCGCCAGACCCCATGGAACTGAAGTATGGAGCAGGCAATGATGTGGGAGGTCTAGAATTGTGCATAGTGTGTGGAGATAGGGCTTCAGGCAGACATTACGGTGCTATAAGCTGTGAAGGTATGTGAGATATTAATATGTTAAATAATATTAATTTAATATGTTTATATGTTTGTAATAGTTAATATGTTTTTTTTTTTTTTATTTATTTATTTTTACAATATTCATTCATACTTACTAATATTATAAATGTGAGTGTGTCTGTCTGTCCACCTGCTAGGTTTTCACGGCCCAATGGTTTAACTGATTTTGATGAAATTTAGTACAAAGTTAGCTTACATTTGGTTAATGGACATTTGGCTACTTTATATCCCTGAAAAATCCTTCTGGTCTGGGGTTTGATCCTGGGCATACAACTGTAACTTTTTAAACTATAAAATATCACTTGTTTTAATCCGAAAGGATAACGTGAGGAAACCTACATGTTCCAGAGTTCTCCATTATGTTCTCAAAAGTGTATGAAGTCTGCCAGTCCATCAAACCATTCCTATTCTAATTCTGAGTGAAGTCTGCCAGGCTGTCTAACCTGTTCCCATTCTAATTCTGAGAGGAGACCCAGGGGCAGTAGTGGGCCGGCGTTATATCGTGGTGATGATGCTGTGTTGTGTTTCTGGCAGGCTGCAAGGGTTTCTTCAAGCGCTCAATCCGCAAGAAGCTTGGCTACCAGTGCCGCGGCACCATGAACTGTGAGGTGACCAAGCACCACCGCAACCGCTGCCAGTACTGCCGCCTGCAGAAGTGCCTCGCCTGCGGCATGCGGAGCGACTGTGAGTGTCAGATGTGTTTACTTCTATTTGTTGACTAGAATACCTGAATTTGTCCACATGAAAAAGGAGTGGTGTAATGTTTCGAAGTTCATGTGAGTTTCTCTATCCCACCAATGCCTGAACAGATTTGAATCTATTGTAGAATAGAATAGAATAGATTTTTATTCAAATTAACTTGTACTTGCTTTTGAATTGACAAAATAATCTACCACTGGTTCGGAATGCTAAGTTGCTGTAAGAATCCTTATAGCATCCTGAGTGGCACTGGCCATAAATTTTTTTAAAAATCAATGTGGCAACATTTTCAAAATATGTATTTTTTTTTAAATTTTAAGTCTATTTTGGCTTACTTGTTAAGCAACAATTCCTGGTATGTTCATTTTTGCATCATGTCATGACCTTGGTCTGATGATGGAGTTGGTGTCTGTTAAACTTAAAGCACCCCTCTTTTTGGGTCGAGGACAAAATATTTTCCCTGGACATTGTATGTAATATCGAGCAGTAATTCTTGCACTGTGTGGACAGCGGTCCAACACGAGCGGAAGCCCATCGTGGACAAGTCCAAGGGAGAAGCGAGGGAGCACGACCGACAGGCCGCCTACTCCAAGCTGCTCGGGTTGGCGGGGCAAGCACAGGTATATATTAAAGAACTGGTGAACATAACAGTGTATATATTAAAGAACTGGTGAACAGAACAGTGTAATAGAGTTTGTATATTTTTTAGGGTTCCATACTTCAAAAGGAAAAACGAAACCCTTATAGGATCACTTTGTTGTCTGTCTGTTTGTCCGTCCATCGGTCCACCGTGTCTGTCAAGAAAACCTATAGGTTACTTCCCGTAGATCTAGAATCATGAAATTTGGCAGGTAGACAGGTCTTATAGCACTAGTAAAGGAATAAATCCGAAAACCGTGAATTTGTGGTTACATCATTTAAAAAAAATTAAAATGTGTTTCAATTTTCAAAGTAAAATAACTATACCAAGTGGCGTGTAAGTCATATGAAGGGCTTTACCTGCACATTCTAAAACAGATTTTTATTTATTTTTATGCATAATAGTTTTTGATTTATCGTGCAAAATTTCGAAAAAAATACCTGTGTACGGAACCCTCGGTGCGCGAGTCCGACTCGCACTTGGCCGGTTTTTTTGTAAAATACAACAAAGATATAAAGTTATTTAGAAGAATTGCTCTCAAAGAACTACCAAACCAGACTAGTAAGAGTAAATTTTATAAGAATGTATACCTCATAAGCGAGCAACTAAAATAATCTTTATCTTTTATCTTTTTCTGAAATGATCACAGATAAATCCAAAGGAAGAGCCGAACGATGGATTCGGTGCGGTGTCGCCGGCCGCGCCCGCGCTCAACTTCGCCTTCGCGGCCGCCGTGGCTTGCGGCATCAACAAAGGGAACCCGGGTGAGAGAAATCTACTTTTTTGATTCTTTTCAACTTTAGGGTTTCGTACCCAAAAGATGCCAAGAGGACCCATTACTGAGCCTCTGCTGTCCTTCTGTCCGTCCATCTGGCTGTTAGTGGGCTGTAATCTCGTCAACCGTAATAGATACAGTTTTTAAATTTTCACAGAATGTGTATTTCTGTCGCCACTATAACAAAAAATAATAAAAAATTTAAAAAAGTCGCCATGAAAATAAAAAAAGTCATAGCATGGATAGGTGACACGGCCATACTGACTATCGAGAAGGGAATCATAACTTATAGGGTAAGTACTTTCCGTTGACCTAGAATCATGAAATTTGGCAGGCAACATCTTATATCACAAGTAAAGGGGGAAAAATCCGAAAATTATGAATTTGTGGTTAAAGTACAAAAAAAAAAAAATATTATAAAGCGTTATTTCTTGTACGATGGATTCATACCTTTTTTTGGGGCATGTATACGACACAGTTGAGCATGAAGATCTGGAGCATCAACAATGTTTCCTCGTAAAATTCGACACATAGTTTTTAGTTAGCCTGTTTACACTTCTGTCGGCAATCCCACTGACTGCCATTTTTAACCCCTGACCCAAAAAGAGGGGTGTTATAAGTTTGACGTGTGTATCTGTCTGTGGCATCGTAGCTCCTAAACTAATGAACCGATTTTAATTTAGTTTTTTTTCTTTGAAAGGTGGCTTGATCGAAAGTATTCTTAGCTATAATCCAAGAAAATAGGTTCAGCCGTTTGAAAGTTATCAGCTCTTTTCTAGTTACTGTAACCTTTACTTGTCGGGGGTGTTATAGATTGTTAATTTACACTTGTTTTTTTAGTGTCTCCGTACCTAGGCGCGGGCACCCCGGGCGACGTTGATGGTGCCCGGCGCCAGCAACTCATGCTGCAGACACAACTCGCTAAGAACCTCTTCAAGATGGGACAGTTTGGTAAGTCTAATATCCACAACTTGAACAGTGTGTGTTGCCAGTATATATGGATTCCAGACATGGTTGTTAACTATGTAATTATTATTGTAATTATTATAAATATTATTGTAAATTGAACAATTGAAAAGAGCAACCGCCGAGTTTCTTGCTGGTTCTTCTCGGTAGGAACGGCATTCCGAACCAGTGGTAAATTATTTGACGATTCAAAAGCACTTGTAAAAGTTTATTTGAATAAAAATCTATTCTATTCTATTATATTCTATGAACCCCATAAAAAATGCTCAGAGTTAATATTATAGTATAGTCCCAGTGGGCAATGAGAGAGTTATACTTGGAGTTGATCTATGTGATCAAATCAGGAATGAGGTCTGTAAGGTTCTCTTACAGAGTAATTGTTGTTGTTGTTGTTGTTGTTTATTTTAGTGGCTTTTTGTTGTGCTACACAGCACAATTCACTTCGCCAAAGACGTGTTGTTTGGAGAAAACACAAAACTCTTACAGAGTAACTTATAGTTTTAAGGCTTTGCGGTATCGACGATTTAGAAACCTAGAAACCTGCTAGATAATTGCATATAATTTATTTATTTTTCTATTTCGGTACACTAACAGCAAATTCACAAGGCGCTTAAATTAGTCTTTTTCTATGTGACACGCCACTTATACTTAGGTATACACAACTATTGTAGGACAAACTAAGAATGACCGATTGATTTTGATAAATAGGTGCAATAAACGAGTACTTCCAATCCGCGTACGGCGCCACGCCCCCGGAGGTGCCGCTGGCCGCGCTGCACGCCGCCGACACTCAACAAAACGACAGTGAGTTACCACTTCTATAATGAGTCCATGAACTCGTGACAAGTACCAAGTACCAACACCGTCCTCAGCGCATTGGCTTGTAGGCTGGATGGCCCTCTCTGGAGGACCTGAAATGCTGCAGATGTAGTCAATAGGGCGCCTACAAGGTAGTTTTCAACTAGAAGTAAGTCCTAACATAGTTTTTGATGCCCGCAACTTTGTCCGCGTGAGTTTAGGTTTTTTAAATCCTGTGGAAACTCTGCTTTTCCGGGATTAAAGTTACCTATGCCAATTTCCGGGACTCAAACTACCTCTGTACCAAATTACATATTATAAATTGGATACACGGATGAGCCTTTAAGAATCCCGTGGGAACGCTTTGATTTCCGGGATAAAAAGCAGCATATGTCCGTTCCCGGGATGTAAGCTAACTCTGTACCGAATTTCATCAAAATCAGTTAAACTGTTGGGCTGTGAAATTTAGCAGACAGATAGACATACGATTTAATTTATAATATTAGTATGGAAGTATGGATTATAAGTCGCATCGGTAAAATTCGCAAAAGGCGCAATCTAGCGCCGACGAAAACCGAATCTACACCAATGAATTACAGACCTTATTGCTTGATGTTATAATTTTAAACACAAGAACAACAGAGAACCCTGATAACATTACACTCCTCTTTTGAGCAGTTGTGTAAAAAGCAACTTGACATTTCCTGGGTTGCCAGGTTTATCCTGAAAAATAAATAGTGTTGGGACAAAAAAAGACTGACATGAATTGCCTACTGTCTCAATATGATAAGGATCTATCATTGCTAGAAGTGATTTTAACACGCACCTCAGGCTTTCCATAAAAACGTAGTTAATTTGGTTCTAATGAGAATATGAACAAATGATACTCAGTGTCTGTTTGTCAGATTTCCCTAAATGTGAAGTTCAATAATTGCAAGGAAGAGCATGTCAAAGATTTGTAAATCCCACTCGATACGGTAAAAAAAAATTAGAGCCCCATATCTGCATCCGCCACATTGAATGTCGCCCGTACCTTAATAACGAATCGATTGACACCTCGTTCATCAAAATCAGCTCAGCAGTTTAGGTGCTACGGTGGAACATATCAATCATCTTCCTTTTGGCTTTGCCGTATTCAGATAAAAATTACTTGGCAACATAGACATAAGCAAAAGTTTTATCAGTATGGCCGTGTCAAATATCCACGCTTCTAGGTGAGGAAGTGGGCATACTGAGCACAGCTGAAAGTCTCCAACTGCCGTTACAACTGCCGGCCGGATGCCCGCCGGCGCCACTGCGGCTGCACGCCGCGTGCGAAGCCGGGGCGAGACTACTAGCTGCGTGCGCAAGATGGCTCCTAGCTTTACCTGCTGCTAATAACTTATCGTACGTATTGTATTTTTTTTTTAAATCTTTATTTAAAGAGATTATTCGCTGGGCGAATATGCCTCTCTATATAGCTGCAATATAGTGCATTCTAAATCAAAATTAATCTAGATTAAAATCTAGCCAGTAATTATCATCTTATAAATACTTACATATGAAAGAAGGTATTGTGTTTACTTTTATCTACGTATTTATGCTGAATATTGGAAGCTTAGTATAATTTTGAGGTCTTTTAGCTCTGTCAACTGTCATAAGTACGGTTCACCTTTAAGTCCGATTCACACCAATTGCGTACACGTGACACGTGCGTAGTGACGCGCGTAAACCCCTAACACACCGGATTACGCATACGTCCACGCTTTACGCAAGCGGTGTGCCATGTTTCATACAGTTCCATACATTACAACGCAATAGTACGCGCTACGTCTATGCTTACGCAGCCTGTGTGAACGAGCTATTAAGCTAAGTACTAAAATCGTACTTTTGACATGACAGCTGACACAGAGCTAAAGCAGCGAGTGAGGTCTCAAAATACACTTAACTTGCATGCATTTAACTCCACGGAATTCAAGCGCATGACGTCGGAAAGGAAGTATAGCTTCGCTTCAACATATTTTTTAACCCCCGACCCAAAAAGAGGGGTGTTATAAGTTTGTCGTGTGTATCTGTGTATCTCTCTGTGGCATTGTAGCTCCTAAACTAATGAACCGATTTTAATTTAGTTTTTTTGCTTGAAAGGTGGCTTGATCGAGAGTGTTCTTAGCTATAATCCATGAACATCGGTTCAGCCGTTTGAAAGTTATCAGATCTTTTCTAGTTATTACTGTAACCTTCACTTGTCGGGGGTGTTATAAATTTTTAATTTACACTTGTCCATAGATTCGAGATCCAAGTGACCCTGATGCGTAAATGTTGGCCGGAGCTGTTTGTGCTGGGGTTAGCACGCTGGTCGCAAGCGCTAGGGCTGGCCACTCTGCTGCCCATGCTGTCCAGTCACCTGCAGAGCGAGCTGAGGGAGAGGGCCGACTCCCGACACTCGCAGCCTGCGCAGCAGACCACGCCAGACCTGTCGCATCCAGAGGCGAGTTCTTTTTTTTTTTCTTTTTCTCACGTCTGGCTTTACACTGATTAGCCAATGTCAAGTTTGTAGTTATTTACAAGTTAGGGAAACTATATGTATAAGTATGGACTTCGTCTGTGCCGGCGCCCGCCGACATACACGAGGCGCCTCTTTAGAGCGCTTCCCAGTCAGTTCCACCACCAATAAACACCAGCAGAACACAAAAACCGGCCACTTTTCACAAAAAAACACTCCAAAAAAGCACCGCACGCGCGCCAGCAAACGCCACCACAGACGAAGTCCAGGCGAGTTCTTTTATGTTGAAACCGCCAATTTTTAGGGTTCCGTACCTCGAAAGGAAAAACAGAACCCTTCTAGGATCATTTTGTTGTCTGTCTGTCTGTCTTGTCTCTTAAGAAAACCTATAGGGTACTTCCCGTTGACCTAAAATCATGTAATTTGGCAGGTAGGCAGGTGTTATAGCACAAGTAAACAAAAAAATCCGAAAACCGCGAATATGTGGTTCCATTACAAAAAAAAAAAATTAAAATGTGTTTTAATTTTCAAAGTAAGATAAGTATACCACGTGGGGTATCATATGAAAGGGCTTTATCTGTACATTCTAAAACAGTTTTTGATAATTTTTATGCGTAATTTTTGGTTTATCGGTCAAAACGTCGAAAAAAATACCTGAGCAAGCCTAAAAACCCTCGGCGCGCGAGTCTAACTCGCACTTGGCCAGTTTTTTAACGTTCAAAAATGTATTTTTCCACAGATAACGATATCGGATTACTCGGACGAGCGTATAGAAGAGGTATCTGCGATGCTGTGTCGCCTTCACCAGTTCATCGGCCACATGGAACAACTGAGGCTGTCTGACCGCGAGCACGCGCACCTCAGAGCCTTATGCCTGTTCTCACCAGGTTAGTGTCTCTCTTTCTGTATTACTCCAGCTCTCTCTATCCCTCCCTTTCCTTCTGGCTACTGCTTTGTCTTTTCCCTCCATCTGCGTTTCGGCGATGCTGTATCACCTTCGCCAGTTCATCGGTCACATGGAACAATTGAGGGTACAACATACACATACGCGAACATAGGCATCTTAGAGCCTATCTGTCTCTCTTGCTCCTGCCCTGCCTATCTCCTGCCTCTCGCTCTTACCCTCCCTCCATCTTGATTCTTCCCCCCACCCCCTCACCCTTCCCTATTTGTGTAGTAATTCCCAAAGATTACTTAGATTTTACGTCTGTTTAGACAGATGTAATGAAAACTGGGGGCTAGGGCCGCTGACTTAAGATCCATAGAAGGTTTCCGTAATGACGAGATTAAAGTTTCATCCTCAGATGGAGTACCAGAGTTTCTGACGCGCAAACTGCAAGACTACCAGTCGAAGGTTCTCCGTTCTCTCCGCACCACGTGTCAGCCCGACGACGAGCGAGTCGCAACCCTCCTGCTGCAGTTGCCGGTACGTACTTCTGTAACCTAAATACATACCATACCAGACGAAGGTTCTCCGTTCTCTCCGCACCACGTGTTTTCAAAAACAAATAACTACACTTGCGGCTATATAATTTCTGAAATCAAACTACCGTTTGTGGCTTTATAAAATGTGTGTGCATTCTATAAACTTTTAATTTTGTAATCGTTTTGTACCTATTTTTTTATTCAAATCAAATCAAGTTAATTTTGCAATTTTGTGGTTAAATAACAGATAGTACAATATTCAACAACTAGCTGATGCTAGCGACATCGTTCGCGTGAATGTAATTTTTTTTAAATCTGTAGGAACTTTTGATTTTGCGGGATAAAAACTAGCTTAAGTGTTAATCCAGGATATAATCTCCTTTTCAAATTTCAACTAAATCCCTCTAGTAATGATTGTATGAAGGAGTAACAAACATACACACAAACTTTCGCCTTTATAATATAAGTGAGATATTTTTCAATATTTTGTTAATTTTTGGCGTATATTATTTGTATTTTAGCTCCTACACAAAATATTGTTATTTGTAGTGTTGTGTATTAAATTTTTTTATTTTTTATTTTGTGGAGCTAAATAAACTTTATTTTTCTCTTTTAGTGTACAATAAAGCATACTTAATTCGTTGTTATTTGGTGTCCAGGTACTACGCTCGTTCAGCGCTAGCTTCATCGAGGACGTGTTTTTCGTCGGCTTCGTCGGTGACGTCAGCATCGACGACGTCATCCCGTATTTACTTAACGCAGAACGCTGATAGGACTTTTTACGACTTAAGTTATTCAATAAGAGTTTATTAAGCCCGGACCAAAATGCGACATTGCGGCATGCAAGTGCGACATTGCGGCACGCATGCCTGCCCGCAAAATTCAAATTTAATTTGCTTTTTCACAAAGTAGGTTTACGGCATTCTAATTCCGCCAATGGCAGTATCATCTCCACATGTTTATATAAAAATCTTTACTTGAAAGAGTCCAATTTAAGAAATTAGCTATAGCATCAACTAATTTGTAACTAACTCACGTCAAACTCATTATTTTGACTAATTTCTTAAACTGAACACTTTCAAGTAAAGATTTTTATGTAAACCTGTGAAGATGATACTGCCATTGTCGCAATTAAAATACCATAAGTCTACGTTGTCGTATTAGTTTACAAATTGCGAATAACCAAATTAAATTTGAATTTCGCGGGCAGACCCGTCTCATGCCCCTTAAGGGATTGAAAGTTGTGGTCAAAGTAGTTATTTTAAAATTAAATTTTATTTTAGCATTAAGTTACTTAACTAACTTTATTTTTAAATACATATTTGTAAAGAAAAAACTTTAGTATATTTAATTATTCATTTATTTGTTAAAAATATTTCAATAGTACCGCTTTTCTGAGCGATGCTAACAATTTTTTAACGAACATATTAAGGCGCCATCTCCACGGGCGAGAGTAACGCGATGAGTCCGTCCTACTAATAAATAAAAAATAAATAAAAAGCTTTTTATTTCTTCTCTAATTAGTAAGAACCTCAATAGCTCAACGGTTGAGGAGCGGACTGAATTCCGAAAGGTCGGCGGTTCAAACCCCACCCGTTGCACTATTGTCGTACCTACTCCTTACACAGCTTTGCGCTTAGTTGGAGGCGAAAGGGGAATATTAGTCATGATTAGCGTTGCTAATAATCTTAAAAATAAAAATAATAATCTAATAATCTTAGAGCGCTAAGAATATAATGTAAATAGTTGTAAGAGTTATGCAAATAAAATAAACATCCGCATCCGCGTGACTATCCCAATTGATTATTAGTATTGTAGGACTTCGTCTGTGTTGGTGTTAGCTGGCGGGCGTGCTCTGCCTTTTTGGAGTGTTTTTTTTTTGTTAAAACTGACTGGAAAGCGCTCTAAGGGGGTGCCGTGCGTATGTCGGCGAGCGCCGGCACAGACGGGGTCCATACTTGTATAGTTTGTTACAAATAACTACAAACTTGACATTGGCTAATCTTTGTAAAGCCAGACGAGAGAGAAAATAAAAAATTAGTATTGTAGATGCAGATGTGGATGCCCAAATCAATGCGTAAGCTTCGCAATTGCGGGTGAGGATGCGAATATCGGAAACATCGCTAGTCTACTAGTGCAAATATACATACATAGTAAAATAGTTAATTATATACAAACATACATAGTTAAATACTTACAAACATACAATCATAGTTAAATATATTCATGATCATAAAATATAGTCTGTCATACGCGAATTAAAAGTTTTACTTCAAAAAAAATAACACGACTCCATTCTTTCTGTATTCCAATTGTACGATATTTTTGCGGCACATATTTAATCATAGCAAAATTAAAAATATACCCAGCTTATGCGTTAAATTAAATGAGAACACGATATACTTACGAGTGAAATGTTATTCCATCTTATTTTTGATGGATTTCCGTACGGTTTTTGCAAGATTTGACCGCACATGACGGCATTTTTGACAGTCAAAAACACGAGCGATACGATAAAGCGTGTGCGGCCGACTGATGACAAAGTTCAGAGACTTTTGCCAATTCTCTGGAATTTGTGTGCGCATTTTTTTCCTTTGAAGTTTGATGGGCCCATCTCTACATATCTATGATGCATAGTGAATTCCGCAGTCCTTCCGTTGCCGGAATGTATGTACTCTGTGTCCGTTGCTTCTGTTCCTTTCACTTCCTTTGATAATGGTCTGTGACCATTGCCAGCTGATGAAAAATTCTGCATTTATTTCTGGTGTGTTAGATATTTGAATTGAATGGACTGGATATAGCACGATTAGCCACGAAATATATTGCAGCATTGAATTCATGCATAATTTATGACACTGTAATTTTAAACTACCAGGCGGGTCTGCCCGCGAAATTCAAATTTAATTTGGGTTTTCGCAATTTGTAAACTAATACGACAACGCAGGCTTATGGTATTTTAATTGCGACAATGGCAGTATCATCCTCACAGGTTTCTATACAAATCTTTACTTGAAAGGGTCCAGTTTAAGAAATGAATTCTGGTATCGTCTAATTTGTGAGAATAGTTGATACAAGAATTTATTATTAAATTTGAATTTCGCGGGTAGGCCCATCTCATGCCCCTTAAAAGAGCTAGAACCCAGAGCCGTAAAACCAGTAAATTAAAAAAAACGGGAATAATTAAAATCACTTAGAATCACATGTCATTGGCACAGAACATAGTACACGGTTATTGGTCTGTGAATAAAATGGCGAGCACTCACTTTCCTGAAAGGGATAAAAATTTAAATCAACATCATCATCACTTAGTAGTTAATATTGCTCATTTCACTTCACCGATCGGGTCGGGATCTTCTACAAGTTACTAGTGAAAATACTATAATTTGGTAATACCTACTTTATACTCGATTAATTAATTTTACAAAAACATTGAAAATGCGGTGTTGTGTGCCTTTCTGCAATAATACTTCAGACTATGTGATCACATCAGACGGCAAGGGCATCAGTTTTCATGGGTGAGTATATTTACATTCATTCTTGTTATTGAACTGTAGAATGCTGCGCTGACTTCACAATTCAACGCCCGTCGTTTCAAGTGGCAGGCCCCTTGATTCATTACCCCGCCAGAGGATATTTTGGGAATTCATACGTGAATTCGTCTGGTTAAGGTTTTTTCCAGCTAATAGTAACCACCTACCAATTTTTCACCAGTACAACACCCTCATGAATAAGAAACTAATAAGGGGTAAAGATTTAATTAAACTGTATAAGTACCCAACCCTTCGACGCTCTTAGCCAGCTTCTATCTTATACTGCATCGTTGCTTACTACAAGTTGGGATCTCAGTCCAGGGCTAGACTTGTTATGGATTACAAAAAGAAGTCACTGATACAAGTCAGTTTTCCTTACAGTTTCCCCCGTGAAGGCGGCCTCCGTGTTGCTTGGCTCAGCGCCCTCGGCATGCAAGGCAGTCAGCTGCCAGACTCTGCCATGATCTGCTCGCGCCACTTCCTAGATGATGACATTTGCAAAACAGAAGGTGGATTCAGGCAACTAGTTGCTGGTGCTATTCCTTCAGCTGTGCAGGTAACTTGGCATTTGTTGCAATGGCCATTGAAAAATGTGTGTAAATATACAAATTTGATTTTACCTATGGGTATATTTACAGGTTTGCATGATATGCCTAGACACTGACAGCAAGCTGTTTCTTATGCGCAAACACAAATTGGAAGAAGCATATGAACAGTTAACTGGACATCCTGTTGTAAGTTGTTTCTATAGTTATACATAACACTCTCAATAGCATGTAGCAAAGTTAATTCAAGTATAAGTTTGAACCTACCTTTATGCTGCTGTTCACTGACAAATGCTTGTGATAAATCTGTAAGCTAAAGATATCTTTGAATAATTGAATTAAATGTTTCAGTTGTGTGATGCAGGAAACTTAAAACAAACATTCTGTGTACAATGTGCTCAGAGATTGAGAAACTTTAGTAAGTTTAGAGACAAGAGCTTGAGAGCCCGTGCACTGATGATGGACTTAGTTGACAAACATGAATTAGTGAGTACTTTATGCCTTTTACTATTAAACTAGCTTTCTCTCAATTTTCCTTTCTTTTGTAAATCGAGCAATCCTACTAATATTATAAGTGTGGATGTTTGGATGTTTGTTACTCAATCATGCAAAAATGGCTGAACGGATTGGGTTGAAATTTGGAATGGAGATAGATTATACCCTGGATTAGCACATAGGCTACTTTTTATCCCGGAAAATCGAAGAGTTCCCAAAGGATTTTTAAAAAACCTACATCCACGCGAATGAAGTCGCGGGCATCGGCTAGTCAGTAAATAAACAATGTACTCATTCAATAGTTGATTTGTTTCAGATAACAACACAACATATACAGATGATTGACCGCACACAGCACCAACTAAAGAGTAACATCGTGTGGACTGTGCTAGGTACCAATCCCTGTGACTTATACATTGAACATCCCTCGGAAGACAAACAGATAGAATTAGGGGAAACCATACACAGCATTGAAGTAAAAAACGAACCAAGGGATGACTCTATGTCAGTTGATGGAGACACAGAAGTGACAAATGAAGATGACAATAAGGTTTTCAGCAGATTTGTTGCATCTAATGAAGGCTGCTTATCTGATGAAAATATGAGGTTGCAAGCACAACTACTGGATGAAGCTGGTTGCAATGCTCTGAAGGAGAAAGCACCAACTACACAACAAGCGGCTGAGCGCACCGACCACTCACTTGCTTCACTCGGCACTGAGAACAAGTCAGTACACCTTGCAATACTAATGACGTTTCTATGATGTTAAACTGTTCTAGTGGCCCCCAGTACACTCTAAACACATTGTATTATGCTTCACAGACTGAGCATTTGGAAGCAAATCGATGAGCCTCGTCCTTCTGCAGACTTGCCTCTAACTGTAGGTAAGTGACGCGTGAGTTAGTTGTACATTCGAATATTTTTATTGTGTCATTAACTCAACGCTGACATAATTATTATACAATAGGTTAACACCAAGTCACAAAAAAAAATCTAAAATATATGAACAAGATAGTATTAGCAATATGCAATCGAAACATGTGAAATTTCAATTTATAAAATTAAATAATAAATTGTATAATTCATTTCAAAGATTTTTCACTTTTTTTATCTGTTGTTCAAATATTTGAAACGCACAAAGCTGTAGCCGCCATACAAACTGTAATGTCACATGGATTGTAGTTGTAATGTATTTCACTAAAATGCTCACAGCTCATGAACCTTAAAAACCGGCCAAGTGCGAGTCAGGCTCGCGCACCGAGGGTTCCGTACTCAGGTATTTTTCCGACATTTTGCACGATAAATCAAAAACTATTATGCCTAAAAATAAATAAAAATCTGTTTTAGAATGTATACGTAAAGCCCTTTCATATGAAATTTATTACTTGGTATATCTTTATCTTTGAAAATTGAAACACATTTTAGTTTTTTTAAATGATATAACCACAAATTCACGGTTTTAGATTTATTCCTGTACTTGTGCTATAAGACCCTACTACCCACCAAAGGAGGTTGGCGAATTTGGACCCAGCATTTTTAAAAACCGTTCAGATTTAGATATCATTTAATTTTTCTGTGTAAGCCTGTTACTTTTAGAAGATGGGGATCAAAAATATAATTATTCACAAGCACACATTATAAATAACCTTTACATGGCAATACAAGTGAATATCTTTGTTCTCCCAACTTTATTTGATAGACTTTGATGAAGTTTTTCGTTAGACTGGTTTACTAGAACAAGCATGAGAAATTTAATTCGTGAACATGGGCTTGAGCCTCACGGTTCTATTAGTTCGGGTCTGAAACTCAATGGAATTCGCCAATCTCCTTTCATGATTCTAGGTCAACGGGAAGTACCCTAGATTTCTTGACAGACAACAAAGTGATCCTATAAGGGTTAGGTTCTTCTTTTTGAGGTACGGAACCCTGAAAATGGCGGGTCGCGGTTTTCGCGTAAAGAGTTGAAATACAAACTAAATGCATTTTTATTGCACTTATCAATCAAATAAAATTTTTGTGAATTTTTTGAAAGTTCATTTGTCACTTTCGGATCAAATTAAGACAATTTTGAAAAAAGGGTAAAATACCCTATTATGTAATTAGTAAATATTATGTCTTGTTTCAGTGGCTCCCTTGTCCGCGAGACTTGAATCAGATAATGCAAACGAGGTGCACGCTACTGAAGAAGCCGATACATTCGGGGAAAGTGAACGAGACCCTGAAACTAACAACGGCGAGGTAGCTGTCAGTTACAATAAGACACACATAAACATTGATACACTAACTAATTGTGTAGTCAAGTTATATGATTGTAAAAAGTTTAAAGCTGTGCCTCAACAAGAAGGATCGCTGATGAAAACACAGAAAGCTGTTAGTTCCTATGAAAACCCGAATATTGATAATGTCCCTATGACAACAAACATTAAACCAGTCATTGATGAAGTAAGAGATTATAAGCGTAATGTATCAAAATTGTTGCAAAGTGAAACTGATTGTTCAAATAATAGCATCGATGTACAACTTAATATTGCAACCGAAAATAATTCAATTACATTTCCTGAGAAAGAATTGTTTATTTGTGACGTTTGCCGCAAGATGTTTAAACAGAAAAGTCTCTTAATTAAACACATCCAGACTCATAACCAAGTAAAGTATGAATGCAAAACAGTTAACATGCAACGCTCCACAGCATTAAAGCCTTATGCTTGTGATTTATGTGAATATAAATCTGCTTCTAAAAGCAATTTACGTGCCCACATGAGAACTCACACTGGGGAAAAACCTTTTACTTGTAACTTATGCAATTATACAGCAAATAGTCATTTAGTGAGGCACTTGAGAACTCACACTGGGGAAAAATGTTATTCATGTAATTTATGCAGTTATAAAAGCGTGCAAAATTGTCACTTAGTGAGGCACATGAGAACTCACACTGGGGAAAAGTGTTATTCATGTACTTTATGCAGTTATAAAAGTTCGCAAAATTGTCACTTAGTGAGGCACATGAGAACTCACACTGGGGAAAAATCTTATTGTTGTATGTTATGTGATTATAAATGTTCAACAAGTACTTATTTAGCAGCGCACATGAGAACTCACACTGGGGAAAAACTTATTTGTAAGTTATGTAATTATGAAGGTTCAACAAATGGTTCTTTAATTACGCACATGAGAACTCACACTGAAGAAAGGCCTTATTCATGTAGTTTATGCGAATATAAAAGTGCACGAAATAGTCATTTAGTGAGGCACATGAGAACTCACAGTGGGATAAAACCTTATTCTTGTAAGTTATGCGATTATAAATGTTCAAGAAATTGTCATTTAGTTGTGCACATGAGAACTCACACTGGGGAAAAGCCTCATTCGTGTAGTTTATGCGAATATAAATGTTCGCGAAGTAGTAGTTTAGTGAGACATATGAAAACTCACACTGGAGAAAAACTTTATCCTTGTAAGATATGCAATTATAAAAGTTCAACAAATGATTCTTTAGTGCAGCACATAAGAACTCACACTGGAGAAAAGCCTTATTCATGTAGTGAATGCGGATATAAATTTGCACAAAATAGTCATTTAGTGAGGCACATGAGAACTCACACTGGAGAAAAACCTCATGCTTGTAAGTTATGCGCATATCGATGTGCAGTGAAAGATGCTTTAGTTGTGCACATGAGATCTCACACTGGGGAAAAACGTCATTCGTGTAGTTTATGCGAATATAAATGTACACGAAATAGTCATTTAGTGAAGCACATGAGAAATCATCATGAGAGAAAAATTAACATCTAATAAAATCTATGCTTTATTTATAAATACTAATAAATAAAATTGAAGTGGAAATACTAGGTACCTCATATTAAGCTCATATGGTTATTTGGACTACCATAACTGAATGACATGTGTTCGCGTCGAAATTAAAGAGGACAGTGGCAACACCGTGTGCTGTGTAGAAAAAGAAAAGTGACAATTGTGATTTATATTATAACCTTTAAAATCTAAAAAATCCATAAAAAATCAAAAAGTAAAAGTATCTATGTATTGTAAAAGGAATAAATTGTATTGTATTGGTCAATTGGCTTCCAAGGAGTTTTAATTAACAACATGTTTGTAATTTTTTTTTTCTATCTTTTTGTTTGAACGGCCAAATCTTCAGAACGGCTGCGCCTATTTTGACGGAATCTTCACAGACAAGTAAAGGATGTAACCAAGGAGTAACAAATGCTACTTTTTAAACCGATTTTAAAAAAAGTAGGAGTTTTTCTACCTATCACCGAAATCTCCATCAAATACAAAAGTAATGCCTCGTTAATTAATTACGTTTACTTAAAACTAAAGCTACTATGATCATAGATGTGTGAAGTGTTGCAGAGCACGCGGACAAGATATATAGTTATGACTGTGACGTACCTATCATGTTTCCAAAACCAGGATAAGCTAATTTTACTAAGTATGTAAGTCAATAACTACATTATAATATATAACTACCATTAGTAAATTATTTTTTATTAATAAGTACTTAGTTATAAAAACATGACCTATAACCTGATTACTTGGAACTGTCACACACAATAAGCGGACTGATGAATTCTTTGCCATAATTAAAGCGGAAAAGTCATCATCACTGCTAACAAGACTGCGCTCAAGTACCAACCGCTTCCTGAACATGTTTGTAAGGTGGACTCACCAATGATCGAACACGTTGTTCAAGTGTTGGTAAGGCCACAATTATAAGTAGTTAAATTGAAGTGTCTCTTTTTCCTCACAAAGTTGTTACTAACATTAGTTTTTAAGAATTGAAATTGTACTAACAAATTGAGCCTTAGTTGCTTTGAATAAAGAATTTACCTTATTTTTTTATTTATTTCACTTTTATACATACCTATATTTTATAATTATTAAGTACTAGAGGATGTCCGATAACACATAAATAAACATAACTTACACACATAAATACACACGCATACTGTTATACAATACGCTTACACAACATACACACACACACACACACACAACGATTAACATACTAACAAATACAATAGAATAGACATTAGAATAGATTAAATTAGTTAGAAACCATGTAATACTAGTAATTGATAAGGAAGATAAGAGGATGCCCGCGTGGATTTTGGTTTTTTTTTTTAAATCCCGTAGGATAAGCTAACCCTGTAGGTACCAAATTTCGTCAGAATCGGTTGCACTGTTAGGACGTGAAAAGGTAGCAGACAGACAGACAGACACACTTTCGCATTTATAATATTAGTATGGATTTGAAAAAGTAGCACCGAACTTGATGAAGCTGTGCTAAAAATATTCATTAAAGTACAAGTGCCTATCTAATGATTTGAGCCTATTTCGAGGTTTAAAGACATTATTTTAATGTAGATAACGGGTACATAGGTACCAACAACGATTAATTAATGAATTAAATGATTTTGATTTGTGCATATTTCGTCCCGGGCCACAGACCACGAATCCGGAGATCGGGCGCCGTTATGGTGGAAGCGACGGGCCTGCCCGCGAAATTCAAATTTAATTTGGTTTTTCGCATTTTTTAAATTATTACGACAACGTAAGCTTATGATGCCATAAGCCTATGTTGTCGTATTAGTTTAAAAAATGCGAAAAACCAAATTAAATTTGAATTTCGCGGGCAGGCCCGTCTCATGCCCCTTATGACCACGACTCATGCAACTGGCTCTCCCATCCTACTCTATGGGCTCTCCGCTCTGTAGGTAAGTACCCGTTACCTACCTAGATTAGATACCAGGTAGGGGGGAGGGGGGGGGGGGGGGGGTTTACCATGCATGCATAAATCCATATTGGCAACTCTGAAGCCGTTATGACCATTGACCACGACTCATGCAACTGGCTCTCCGCTCTGTAGGTAAGTACCCGTTACCTAGGTACCTAGATTAGATACCACGTGGGGGGGGGGGGGGGGGGGGGGGTTACCATGCATGGACGTATTATACTATGCATGCATAAATTCAAATTGGCAACACTGTTGCCAGAATGTATGTAGGTACTCTGTGTCCGTTGCTTCTGTTCCTTTCACGTTCCTTTGATCTCTCGTTAGAGAGTAGTATGTTCCTTGTCTTTGATAATGGTCTGTGACATAGATTCTTCAAAGTTTATTTCATTATTTTAGCTGATAAAATTAGAATTGATTTGAATGGAATGGACGTAGTGCGACTAGCCACGAAATATACTGCAGCATTGAATAATTCATGCATGGAATTACATTACAGTATCATGAATTCATGACATGACAATTTTAAACTACCAGGCTTATAAAGGCTAGAACCCAGAGCCGTAAAACCAGTAAATTAAAAGAATCATAGATAATTAAAATAAATTGGTGAATAAATAGGTAAAAATTCTTCAATTAGTTATCTGTGCCACAGACCAATAACACTGATTGAGATCATAAAAAAGTTTATAGTGAATATAATAGGTAGGTACCTACTTGTACCAACTTGTACTATACTTAGGTAACTACTACGGGTACTACCTACTTTTTGCTCAATTACCTAATTATTTTATTTACATAGACATTGAAAATGCGGTGTTGTGTGCCTTTCTGCAATAATACTTCAGACAATGTGATCACATCTGACGGCAAGGGCATCAGTTTTCATGGGTGAGTATATTTACATTCATTCTTGTTATTGAACTGTAGAATGCTGCGCTGACTTCACAATTCAACGCCCGTCGTTTCAAGTGGCAGGCCCCTTGATTCATTACCCCGCCAGAGGATATTTTGGGAATTCATACGTGAATTGGTCTGGTTAAGGTTTTTTCCAGCTAATAGTAACCACCTACCAATTTTTTACCAGTACAACACCCTCATGAATAAGAAACTAATAAGGGGTAAAGATTTAATTAAACTGTATAAGTACCCAACCCTTCGACGCTCTTAGCCAGCTTCTATCTTATACTGCATCGTTGCTTACTACAAGTTGGGATCTCAGTCCAGGGCTAGACTTGTTATGGATTACAAAAAGAAGTCACTGATACAAGTCAGTTTTCCTTACAGTTTCCCCCGTGAAGGCGGCCTCCGTGTTGCTTGGCTCAGCGCCCTCGGCATGCAAGGCAGTCAGCTGCCAGACTCTGCCATGATCTGCTCGCGCCACTTCCTAGATGATGACATTTGCGAAACAGAAGGTGGATTCAGGCAACTAGTTGCTGGTGCTATTCCTTCAGCTGTGCAGGTAACTTGACATTTGTTGCAATGGCCATTGAAAAATGTGTGTAAATATACAAATTTGATTTTACCTATGGGTATATTTACAGGTTTGCATGATATGCCTAGACTCTGACAGCAAGCTGTTTCTTATGCGCAAACACAAATTGGAAGAAGCATATGACCAGTTAACTGGACATCCTGTTGTAAGTTATTTCTTATAGTTATACATAACACTCTCAATAGCATGTAGCAAAGTTAATTCAAGTATAAGTTTGAACCTACCTTTATGCTGCTGTTCACTGACAAATGCTTCTGATAAATCTGTAAGCTAAAGATATCTTTGAATAATTGAATTAAATGTTTCAGTTGTGTGATGCAGGAAACTTAAAACAAACACTCTGTGTACAATGTGCTCAGAGATTGAGAAACTTTAGTAAGTTTAGAGACAAGAGCTTGAGAGCCCGTGCACTGATGATGGACTTAGTTGACAAACATGAATTAGTGAGTACTTTATGCCTTTTACTATTAAACTAGCTTTCTCTCAATTTTCCTTTCTTTTGTAAATCGAGCAATCCTATGTAACGTTGTAACGTGTTACCTTAAAGACTAAATAAATAATTAAGGCGGAACCCGCGAGCTTCGTTCGCGCCGGTTGGGTTTTCCATGCTTTGAACTGCAGTGCGCACGCGGCTACCGAACCCTACCTACTAGAAACTGGTTTTGCACACGGGCCGCGTCGCGGCCGGACGGCGCTCGCGGACACTCACCACCGGGACGCTGCGCGGGCGGTTGTTCTCTCGTTACACTAAGAAAACTGTTAAACGCACCACACGCCCTAACCTTTGTGACTAAGTGTGCTAGAGTGCTCCTTCAGGACCCGCTGGGGTCCGCTGCATAGGCACTGAGCTCAACGGCCCTCCTTCTACCTGGTGCAACGCTCTAACGCCGAGGAGCTGCCTCTGGAGCACGTCGTTAACCTGCCTGACGGAACCCCAGAAGGCCACGGACTTCCTCCTGGAGCAGGCCAGTCTCGTTTGTCCTAACTCATCTGCAGGGTGCGTGCGGTGGTAAAGACGATTAAAGGCAGGATTGACCCACACCCGGGACTTTTATTTAACTATTCCTGTGACGGCCTACCCCGTCACAGTGGCGCCCTTCCCGTGGTTCTTTATCCACCAATCCACCCTGTAGTCTTCTCACACAACACTACAGATTCTGCACCGTCATTCTCAACAGTGTAAACGACGAGGTGTTGCAACAACGAACTGGTACGTACTCTCTAACGTATTACGCTTAAGCTATTTTGTGTTTTGCCTATTTTCGATTATAAACTGTTACGTGCATACCTATACCTAGTTACTTGTGTTAAACTTACAAAATAAGTCTTATAAATCGTTAAATTGTCTCAGTTATGCACCGTATTGTAATTTAACTGTAATAACTACGCAACAGTTCGTAACTTACCTACCTAATTGATTGTGATAGTTTTACCTTCTTTTTCTTATGCATTCGATTTCACGCGCTGACCACCCGCTATTATAAAATAAAATTATTGTTGTTACCCGCGTTGCGCTAATTATTGCCTATTGCCACCGAGTCGTACGTAGTAATTTTGTAAAAAACAGTTTACAGTATTATTATTTGTCAGAATATTTTATTAGACTAGTTTTATTATTCTTGTTTGCTTATATCATCACTCATTAATGTCATTTACGTATTAAAAATTGTAGTTAGCTTTTATTTATATGTACCTACTGTTGATTTTTTAAATTTTTGTTGCGCTTTTGCTGTATATTTTTTTTTGTAAAAATGGGAACTCACCCTATCAAATATTTTCTTTTAAACAAAAATGAACTGTCTTACGAGGTCTTAATAAGAGGTGCAGAACCAGCTTCTACGGTGATCGAACTTAAAAAGCAAATCGCTAAACTAACGCCTTCGATACCAAGCACTGATATTTTGGAGTCAGGTCTAGACCCGGCCGACGATCTTTCGGGAGCCGCTGTTTCTTTAAAAGAGCTTGCAACGCGTGTAAAACAGCTAGAGGAAAAATATGATTATAGTCTTCACGAACGATCGCGCGCTTTATGCTATCATATCTACCATAGGTTGAAACGCATTGACGACTCGACGCCTAGCGCCACGGCCAAGGGAGTAAATAAAGACTTCAACGACTTGTACAATCGCTTAGCTACTATACAACGTCCTAGTACCCCCACGCCGAGTACATCTAGTGCAGGCCAACCTTTTTTCGAGAACACTACCTCGCCAGCTACGACAATAATAAATTGTGACCATCAGTTAGATCGAATTAGACCTAAATTTAATGGTGCAACTTGCGTCCGTGCATTCCTTACGGATGTGAAAGAATACGCATCTGTAAAGAATATAACAGCGGATCGCCTATTAGCTCAAGCGCCATTATTTTTCACGGGCAATGCCAAGCATTGGCACCGGAGCATACGCGATACAGTCAAAACTTGGGACGAGTTAGCTAAACTATTACTTAGAGATTTTACCAAGAAAGACTATGACTACCGACTATTAGCTGAAATCCGTAACCGAACGCAGGGTGAAACGGAAGATATAGTTATATACTTCTCAATAATGGCTGACTATTTTTCTAGACTTATAAAGCCTTTGTCAGAACAGGACAAACTTGAAATCTTACTACATAACATACGGCCGTGTTACGCCAACGTTTTAGCAGCTAACCCAGACAGTTTAAATTCGGTCGAAAAGTTACGTACCTTGTGCTTAAACTACGAAAGCGTACATGGAATGACAGCTCAATATAGGGATCCACCGCGTGTAACTCCTAATACACTAGCTCCTGACCTAGCTTTTGAACCTAAATCTAACCAAAACTCAAATAAACATTTTAACACACACAAACCTTTTGGCTCTAAATTCAATCACAACTACACAAAAAAATACTACACAACTAAAAATGAAAATAATATGCAACCAAAGTCCGTTAATGCCGTTGCAGAGGTCTCTAAACCTACACGTTTATCATGTCCTAGGTGTCGAACTAATGACCACACCCTAAGCCAGTGTAAGATGGAACGGTTTCCCATTTGTTTTAAATGTGGAAAGCAGGGAGTTAAGTTTCCTGACTGCACTGATTGCCTAGCTATAGGGAAATCTAATTCTAAAAATAAGTCAAAAAACTAGCTGTGCAAGATTGCTGCAATTCGAGCGCCTTACCTACTCGTAAACATAAAAACTATAACGAACAAGAGTGGAAGGATTGGTTAACTAAAATTAACATATTTTTTTCTAGCTACTCAATTGCATCAATCTTGGACAAAAAACCTAATAACGACATCCGTCCTTATGCAACTGTATATATAGGCGACATCTCCTTGCGTGGTTTATTGGACTCTGGGTCCGCTATTACAATTTTGGGTAAAGACTCTTATTTAAGATTATTAGAACTAGGGTTAACTCTAATACCGGACGATAACTCTAAATTATTTACTGCAGCTGGTGGCCAAAATTTAAAGTCTATTGGTTACATCTATTTACCTATAAAATTCGAAAGTCAATTCCATGTTCTAAAAGCTTATATCATACCGTCAGTGACTAATTCATTAATACTAGGAATGGATTTTTGGCTTAAATTTAAAATATTTCCTAAATTTTCAAAATCTATACAGTTATCTGATAATACTGAATTTCATGTTTCTAGTGTGAATGAGACTAACGGGTTGTTACGTTCCTATCGTGACTTAAACGAATCGCAACGTACTACTATGGATAACATAATAGAACAATTCCAAAATATTTCAGCTGAGAAACTTGGTCTAGGTCGTACGAACTTGATTACTCATCATATAGATACTGGTAACTCACCACCTATCAGACAGCGTTATTATAGGATGTCTCCGGACAAGCAACGAATCCTAGGTGAAGAGCTAGACGAGATGTTACAACTAGGAGTAGTGGAACAGTGCGAAAGTCCCTGGTCTTCACCGGTTCTACTAACACCGAAAAAGGACGGAAAACTCAGGTTCTGTTTAGATAGCCGGAAACTGAATGCTATAACTAGAAAAGACGCATATAGATTGCCGTACGTCGCAGAAATACTAGACAACCTAAAAAACGCAAAATACCTATCTAGTATCGACTTATCCAAGGCCTTCTGGCAAATACCTATAGCTGAGGAAGACCGCGATAAAACTGCTTTTTACATCCCTAGTCGCGGTACATTCCGTTTTGTCACTATGCCGTTCGGGCTGACTAATGCGCCGGCGACTCAACAACGACTAGTTGATTTATTATTCTACGGGCCCGAGTTTGAAAATTCAGTCTTTGTTTTCGTCGATGATATTATAATAATCTCACCAGATTTTGATACCCACATATCTTTATTAATTAAAGTATACAAGAAACTGCAATCTGCGAACTTAACTATAAATTTGTCTAAATCGGTTTTCTTTCGCGAGGAACTTAAATATCTAGGGTATGTAGTTAACTCTAAAGGTTTGCATGTCGACCCTGGCAAGGTCGATGCAATTCTCAATTTTCCTACCCCTACTAATAAAAAAGAAGTCAAGAGATTCATCGGGACTGCTTCTTGGTACCGAAGATTCGTACCCAATTTTAGTTCCATTGCAGCACCACTAAATCAATTAACCTCATCTAGTAAAAAAGCTAAACCCTTCGTTTGGACGAAAGAAGCGGACGATGCATTCACTAAACTAAAAGAGTGTCTAATTTCAGCTCCTATTTTATCCTGCCCTGATTATAACCTACCATACGAAGTACATACCGACGCTAGTGACTACGGAGTTGGCGCGTTACTAACACAAACTATCGATGGCACTGAACACCCTATAGCTTACATGAGTAGGTCACTAACAGCTCCTGAACGGAACTACAGCATTACCGAGAGGGAAGCACTCGCTGTCTTGGTGGCTGTAGAACATTGGAGATGCTATCTCGAAAACGGTCAACAATTCACAGTTTATACGGACCACTCAGCTCTTAAATGGTTCTTAAATCTCAGTAACCCTACAGGACGCCTAGCTCGTTGGGGAGTCCGTCTATCTTGTTTTAACTTCGTAATAAAGCATCGTCGCGGAGCTGATAACATTATACCTGATGCTCTTTCACGTGCATGCCCTATAGCAGCTATAGATACGGATAATACATCGCTAGATGGTACTCATAGTTCCGATGAGTGGTACCTAAACATTTTTAACGGCTGTCAGAATTCGCCCACCTCATTTCCTAATTACATAGTTAAAAATAAACGTCTTTATCGATTCATGAAAGCTAAATGCATACTACATAAAGAATTTGAATGGAAGGAGGTAATACCTAAGGAACGACGCGATCAAATCCTAACTGAATGCCACTCTGAACCCACTGCCGGTCACTTCGGTGTATTTAAAACCTACAAACGCTTGACACTTCGATTCTATTGGCCTGGTATGTACGCGGATGTTGTTAATTTCGTCTCTAGCTGTGATATCTGCCTAGCCTACAAACAATCTACCCACGGCACTATAGGTAAAATGGGTAGACCTAAACAGGTTTCACGGCCCTTCCAGATGCTATCCATAGATTTTTTAGGTCCACTGCCGACTAGTAGAAAGCAACATAGTTACTTGTTAGTTGTAGTTTGCTGTTTTTCTAAATACACTATGTTGTTTCCTGTAAGGCGTGCAACCTCGGAATCTGTCATCCGGATTTTGGAAAATGATGTTTTCCTAGTCCATGGCATACCGCAGTTTATTCTCATGGATAATGCTTCTTATTTTAGTAGTAATGATTTAAACTCATTTTTCAATAAATATAAAATACCTAACATTCACTTCACACCTAAATACACACCTCAAGTAAACACGGTGGAACGATACAATAAAACTGTTATCACAAGCATAGCATCGTTCATTGAAAATGATCATAGAGCATGGGATGTTAACTTACCGAAAATTCAGTTCGCTATAAATAGTTCCGTGAACGAAACTACTAACTACACCCCAAATTTTTTAGTCTATGGCAGAGAACTAGTAGCTTGTGGTTCTCACTATACACACTCTGATGAAGCTGACGAGATTTCATTTCTTCCTAGGGACATTTACTGTGAAAATATAGGTCATCTTGCAAAAATATTTAATGACGTACAAAAATCACTATGGGAAGCTCATGTTAAAAATACTAAGCAATATAACCTGCGTAGGAAGGAAACTGAATTTAACGTTAACGACATAGTATGGAAACGAACCTATGTACAAAGTGATAAGGATCGTTACTTTAGTAAAAAACTAGCACCTAAATTTGTTAAATGTCGAATAGTTGCTAAACTATCTCCACTAGTGTACCAGCTACAGGATATGAACGGTCAAGATCTTGGTACTTGGCATGTAAAAGATTTTAAAGCATTTAAAAACCAATTAATAGTTTAGAATTAAAACAAAAAGATAATAAAATAAACAATTTTAATTTATTAGCACTAATGGTAAAAAAAAAATTAATAAATCATGCAATTATCTTAAATACACTACTCTACTAATACTAACTTAATTAGTTATACAACATTATAACTATACAATATTTACACTTTACATTAATTACACAAATTACACTTAAAACTAGTTATGTAAATATTTACTCAACTTATTACCAAACACACCTCAAACTTAAAATTAAATAAATAATATATTATAATTAAATTATGAATAATTGATCCTAAGCCTTAAATTAACTAATTATTGAATTTACTATTTACTTATGATACAACAAAGTACTTACCTGCTGATTATACTTTACCATCCATCCAACTTATCGATTGAATATTACAACAGCTACACGTGCAATATTCTCCGAATTACTGTCCTGAGTAGTTATACTAAATTATTATAATAATTACTCTGTATGTTAGTGTCTTATGTCATAACCATTACAGACTAGAAGACAATGTGAAAGAAATTCTGGAAGAGAGGTATGAAAGTGTGAATGTGGAAGTATGAATGAGAGGACAGTGTTCTCGAAGAGTGGAGTCAGTCGGATTTTTCGCATTAGGTACGAAAAATCCTACGTTTTTTGGCGGGGTACTGTAACGTTGTAACGTGTTACCTTAAAGACTAAATAAATAATTAAGGCGGAACCCGCGAGCTTCGTTCGCGCCGGTTGGGTTTTCCATGCTTTGAACTGCAGTGCGCACGCGGCTACCGAACCCTACCTACTAGAAACTGGTTTTGCACACGGGCCGCGTCGCGGCCGGACGGCGCTCGCGGACACTCACCACCGGGACGCTGCGCGGGCGGTTGTTCTCTCGTTACACTAAGAAAACTGTTAAACGCACCACACGCCCTAACCTTTGTGACTAAGTGTGCTAGAGTGCTCCTTCAGGACCCGCTGGGGTCCGCTGCATAGGCACTGAGCTCAACGGCCCTCCTTCTACCTGGTGCAACGCTCTAACGCCGAGGAGCTGCCTCTGGAGCACGTCGTTAACCTGCCTGACGGAACCCCAGAAGGCCACGGACTTCCTCCTGGAGCAGGCCAGTCTCGTTTGTCCTAACTCATCTGCAGGGTGCGTGCGGTGGTAAAGACGATTAAAGGCAGGATTGACCCACACCCGGGACTTTTATTTAACTATTCCTGTGACGGCCTACCCCGTCACACCTACTAATATTATAAGTGTGGATGTTTGGATGTTTGTTACTCAATCATGCAAAAATGGCTGAACGGATTGGGTTGAAATTTGAAATGGAGATAGATTATACCCTGGATTAGCACATAGGCTACTTTTTATCCCAGAAAATCAAAGAATTCCCACAGAATTTTTAAAAAACCTACATCCACGCGAATGAAGTTGCGGGCATCAGCTAGTCAGTAAATAAACAATGTACTCATTCAATAGTTGATTTGTTTCAGATAACAACACAACATATACAGATGATTGACCGCACACAGCACCAACTAAAGAGTAACATCGGGTGGACTGTGCTAGGAACCAATCCCTGTGACTTATACATACTAGAACATCCCTCGGAAGACAAACAGACAGAATTAGGGGAAACCATACACAGCATTATAGTAAAAAACGAACCAAGGGATGACTCTATGTCGGTTGATGGAGACACAGAAGTGACAAATGAAGATGACAATAAGGTTTGCAGCGGATTTGTTGCATCTAATGAAGGCTGCTTATCTGATGCAAACATGAGTTTGCAAGCTCAACTACTGGATGAAGCTCTTTATAAAGCTCTCAACGAGAAAGCACCAGTTACACAACAAGAGGCCGAGACACAGGATCTGATAAAGCATGAAAGTGTTCCCTTGCAATGTATACTTTGTACTGAGGAATTCCTCCATGCACATGTGTACATGCAACATATGCACTTGCATTTGCAGGTGAGATCGTTCATACCAAAGCTTGTTTACCTGTGCAGACTCAATTAACAGTAAGGTGATGAATTTGGTTTTCATTTTGCAGAGCGGTGTCGACGAGGAAGCCTGTGCCGCGTCACAAGTGTGCAAGCCTCAAGCGGCTGAGTTCTCCGACCCCTCACTCACTGCTTTTGCTACTGATGACAAGTCAGTACACCATACAATGCTAATGTTTCTTTGAAGTTAAACTTTGCTAGTGGCCCCCAGTACACTCTAAACACATTGTATTATGTTTCACAGACTAAGCATTTGGAAGCAGATCAATGAGCCTCGTCCTTCTGCAGACTTGCCTCTAACTGTAGGTAAGTGGCCAGTGAAAACATTCAAAATTCAAAATATTTTTATTCAATTAGACTTTTACAAGTTCTTTTGAATCGTCAAAAGCATCTACCACTGGTTCGGAATGCCATTCCTACCGAGAAGAACCAGCAAGAAACTCGGCGGTTGCTCTTTTCAAAGATTTGATTTGATTTGACATTCCAATATTTTTGTTGTGTCCTTAACTTGCTGTCAACACTAACATTTACAATAGGCTATTTCACATCAAGCGAGTAAAAAAAACCTGGCCAAGTGACACGCGCACTGAGGAGCGCACTGAGGATTCCGTACTCTGGTATTTTTTCGACATTTTGTACAATAAATCAGTAACTATTATGCATAAAAATGAATAAAAATCTGTTTTAGAATGTACAAGTAAAACCCTTTCACATGATACCCCACTCGGTATAGTTATCTTACTTTGAATATTGAAAATACTTATTATTTGTCTATGTAAACATTTTAATTTTTTTTGTGATGTAATTCACGCCATCACATCCACAAATTCACTGTTTTCGCATTTTTTCCTTTAATTGTGCTATAAGACCTACCTACTTGACAAATTTCATGATTCTATGCCAACGGAAAGTACCCTATAGGTTTTCTTGACAGTTAAACAGTCAGACAGACAGCGAAATGAATAATGATCCTATAAAGGTTCCTTTTTTCCCTTTGAGGTACGGAACCCTAAAAGTATATAAACAAGATCGTTTTGGCAATAGGCAGTCGGAAAATGTTAAGTCAGTTTATAAAGTTATTTATTGAATTTTATAATACATTTTAAAGATTTCACTTTTTTTCTGTTCTTCTTTTCTTCTCTATGGCTCTTTGTGTACAAATATTCGAATCGCACGAAGTTGTAGCCGCCATGATGAATTCCGACTGTGACGTCACATGGTTGTATTGTTAATGTATTTCACTAAAATGTGGTTGTTTACCAATCCGTCAGATACCATCACAGCCCATGAACCTTAAATAAATGCCGGTTAACGTTTTCGCGTGGAAATTTAAAATACAAAATGCATTCAATGCATTTTTATTGCACTTATCAATTGAATAAAATTTTTGTGATTTTTTTGATATTTTATAGGATACCTACATATTATATCACTTTATAGTAGCATCTAATTAAGACATTTTTGAAAAAAGTTAATAACTAAATATATTTATTTTCAGGTGCTCCCTTGTCTGCGAGACTTGCGACAAAGAATGAAACAATCGAGGAAAGTGAACGAGGCTCTGAAACTAACAACGGCGAGGTAGCCGTCAGCAGCAATAAGGCACACATAAACATTGATACACTAACTAATTGTGTAGTCAAGTTGTATGATTGTAAAAAGTTTAAAGTTGTGCCCAGACAAGACGGATCGCTGATGAAAACACGGAAAACTGTTAGTTCCTATGAAAACCCGAATATTGATAATGTCCCTACAATATTTAAAGAGTTTCTAGCAACAGGTCATAATGTAGCCGCTACGACAGACGACATTAAACCAGTCATTAATGAAATAAAAGTAGAAAAAGATAACTCAAATACATTTCCTGAGAAAAAATCGTTTATATGTGATGTTTGCCGAAAGATGTTTAAACGGAAATATATCTTAGTTAAACACATCCAAACTCATAACAAAGTAAAGAACAAATGCAATTTAACATCTAATATGCAACATAACACTGCATTAAAGCCTTACGCTTGTGATGTATGTAACTTTAGTACTGCACATTCCGGTAATTTACGGAACCACTTAAGAATTCACACTGGGGAGAAACCTTTTACTTGTACCTTATGCAGTTATAGAAGTGCAACAAATAGTCACATAGTGAGGCACATGACAACTCACACCGGGGAAAAGCGTTTTTCATGTACTGCATGCAATTATAAATGTGTGCGAAATTGTAGTTTAGTGAGTCACATGAGAAATCACAGGAAGGGAACACCTTATGCGTGTACTTTATGCGAATATGAATGTAAACAAAATAGTTCTTTAGTGGCGCACATGAAAACTCACAGGGTAGGAAAACCTTACTCGTGTAGTTTATGCGAATATAAATGTTCAACAAATTCTGGTTTAGTGAACCACATGACAATACACGGAGAAAAACCTTATTCGTGTAGTTTATGCAAATATAAATGTTCAACAGATGCTCGTTTAGTGGTGCACATGAGAACTCACACGGGGGAAAAACCTTATTTGTGTAATTTTTGTGACTATAAATGTTCAGCAAGCAATCGTTTAGCGGAGCACATGAGAATTCACACTGGAGAAAAACCTTATTCGTGTAACTTATGTGCATATAGATGTTCAACGAATACTCGTTTAGTGGTGCACATGAGAACTCATACTGGGGAAAAGCCTTATAGTTGTGATTTGTGCCCTTATAAATTTGTAGACAGAGGTGGTTTAGTGAGACACATGAGATCCCACACGGGTGAAAAGCCTCATGCTTGCACGTTTTGCAGTTATAAATGTTCAAGAAAGACTGATTTAGTGAACCACATGAGAAGTCACACGGGGGAAAAACCTTACTCGTGTAGTTTGTGTGAATATAAATGTTCTCAAAATAATTATTTGGTGAACCATATGAAGGCTCATACTGGAGAGAATATGACGCATGCTTGTACGGTATGCGATTATAAATGTTCAAGAAGTAGTTATTTAGTGAGCCACATGAAATATCACACTGCGGAATAGTGCATTACTGCACGAGACCGGGAAGTCTTGGAAAGCTGTATAGGTGCATCGATTGTAGTTATATTAGGAGGAGTAGGTAAGGTAGGTAGGTAACTACCTACTAAGGTAATAATCGTTGTAACATGGCCGGTTATAAAGATATCGATTTTTGTGATACTTTTTTTTTTTTTTCTTCTGGTATTGTGATACTTTAATGCTGCACTGCTATTTTGATTTTCTGTCTGTAGAAAAAGTGTTGAAATAAAACCCTTAAAAGGTTAATGTTTTTTTTTTTAAATATCGATCTATTAAACATCGTAGTACCCTGGTAGTACCTTCTTCTTCTTCTTTTCTTCTCTATGGCTCTTTGTACTGCGGCTTTGATCGTAGTACCTAATTTTATTTTTAATTTTTATATAATGCGTACCTACAAAATGAGTTCTCACGCGTCATTTTAACTTTGTGTCAACTTTCATGTCAAAAGTACGCTTAACACAGAGTTAAATGGCGCGTAAGAATTCATTTTGTATGGACTATATTAAATTACATTATATTGTTTTTCGGGTTCCGTAACCCCAAGGGTGCTAATGTGGCCCTATTATAGCAATAGGGCCTCCGATGTCCTCCTCTCTCGTCTGGCTTTTACAATGATTAGCCAATGTCAAGTTTGTTGTTATTTGTAACAAGTTAGCTAAACTATACAAGTATGGACCCCGTCTGTGCCGGCGCTCGCCGACATACGCACGGCACCCCCTTAGAGCACTTTTCAGTCAGTTTTAACAAAAAAAAAACACTCCAAAAAGTCACAACACGCGCGCCAGCAAACGCCACCACAGACGAAGTCCGCCTCCGATGTCTGTCTGTCCAAATAGCAAAAAAACCGGCCAAGTACGAGTCAGACTCGCGCACCGAGGGTTCCGTACTTGAGTATTTTTTCCGACATTTTGCACGATACATCAAAAATTATAAAAATAAATAAAAATCTGTTTTAGAATGTACAAGTAAATCCCTTTCATATGATACCCCACTTAGTATATAGTTATCTTTGAAAATTAAAACACATTTTAATTTGTTTTTAATGATGTAACCACAAATTCATGGTTTTCGGATTTATTCCTTTACTTGTGCTATAAGACCTACCTACCTACCAAATTCCATGATTCTAGGTCAATGGGAAGTACCCTATAGGTTGTCTTGACAGACACGACGGACAGACGGACAACAAAGTGATCCTATAAGGGTTCCGTTTTTCCTTTTGAGCGCTTTTGAGGTACGGAACTCTAAAAAAAGCTACTCTTTGTGGAAGCCCCACCATGCCCCACCTCTTGAAACGAAGTACCTACCTACCTACTCTTTGGAGAAGATCATAGAGATAGTATGATTGGATGGTGCATAGATTATCTATTATGGGTGGTGATTGGTCTTTGAAGTGTGAACTGTGAACCACAGACCAATAACATAGTGTAAACTGATAAGCTATCGCATGTCGCAGCGCTTTATCAATTTTATCATTCAAGAGTTTTGAAACGTCGCGGTTGGGTGCCGTAATATTTACTACTACATTTAAAAATCTACGAAAATGAGTTCAAAAGTAGCCATCGTAACCGGCAGCAACAAGGGCATAGGCTTCGCGATAGTTCGCGGGCTCTGCAAGAGATTCGAAGGAAATGTTTATCTCACTTCGCGTGACGTGAGGCGCGGCGAGCAGGCCGTGGCCGATCTGCAGAAAGAGGGTTTGAACCCGAAATACCACCAGCTAGACATCACGAATGCGAAAAGCGTTGAGGTGTTCCGAGACTATTTAAAAGAGAAGTACGGAGGCATCGATGTTTTGGTAAACAATGCAGCGATTGCATTTAAAGGCAACGCAACTGAACCCGTAGCAGTGCAGGCCGAGCAAACTTTGTTCGTAAACTACTTTTCTACACTTTCAACATGCGAAATACTGTTTCCTATACTCCGTGATGGGGCTCGAGTTGTGAACGTGTCTAGTTCAGCCGGCCATTTGAGTAATATACCAAGCAAAAGGTTACGTGACCGGCTTCAAGATCCTACTCTAACTATATCGGAACTGTCGGGCTTGATGCGTGACTACGTTGAGGCGGCTAAGTTGGGTACTCAGGCCGCTGAGTGGGGAAACTCATCGTATGTCGTCTCTAAAGTTGGTTTGACAGCACTGACGAAGATACAGCAGAGGCTTCTCAATGATAGAGGTAAGTTCCTCGGTTCCTTGTATTATTTTTTATCAGTTTTTTTATTGGATAATGCCCACAACAACACATGGTTTATTAGGTTTATAAAATTCTTGCAGGAACTTAGGTGTTAAGTATAAGCTATTTGCCTTTTTTCTTAGCCAAATTGGTTCCGTCATTGTGGTGTAATTGATGCCTGTGCCTTGGTCCGTGTGGATTCAGGTTTTTATAAATCCTGTGGGAACTTTGATTTTCCAGGATACAAAGTAGCCTAGGTATTGTCACTCTCTGTCTAACTATAATATATTGTATGTGCAAAAAAGTCAAAATAACATTACATTGTTATGTCTCAGATTGTTTATTTTTAGCTTAAAATCTCCAAATTATCTGGCAAATGTCTTATGCATAATCAAGTAAAACCCAAAAGATTACAATACCTGTGATATCTTGTGATTTACATATTATTTCAATTGTAGATGATAAGATTTGTACTTCCAAATACTACACTGATATTACTGTTTACCCGAGACTCAAAACTCTGCAGATGACTATCTATTTGGCCCTGGCCTCACTACTCTGTTGCATAAAGTGTGCAGGTACTTAAAATGTTAAATCTAAGAAAGAGTCCTGGCCATTAGCCATGTTGGTGTCCAAATATCATAGAAAATTGAGATTAATATCTATATAAAATAAAATAATATTTAAATTACAATACTTGTTATCTAACTCATCATCTCATCTTGTTAATAAACTTATTTTGTTTGTCAGATATAAAAGTCAACGCAGTGCACCCCGGCTACGTGGACACGGATATGTCGTCACACAAAGGTCCGCTCTCCATCGACGACGGGGCTCAGGCTCCTCTATACCTTGCTCTAGATGCCCCGGACTCAGTGAGGGGGGAGTTTGTGTGGTACAACAAGAAGATCGTCTCGTGGGCTGATGATAAGCCAACAGAGAAATATTAAAAATGGCGACGTCCGCTGGCTACCCAGCCATGGCCATCTCTGGCTACCTACCGTAGACAAAGTAGCAAACAACACAACAGTAGTGAACACAAACACGCGAGCGTCCGTCCTGGCGATCAGTTGGCCACTGATTGAGGGACGCCAAAATACTGGTGACTTGGCTGCGCGTCACCAAGTTGCCAGAGTATCCAATTTCCAAGTTGAAGCCGGTCGGTCGTGGCTACACTTCCAATTCGTAACCAGACCGTAGCTAAGTGAGTTAACTGTCATAAATTTCAATACTAATTGTTTGGATACGTAGCCAGCGACGTCGCCATGGCGTCCTAGTGTGTTAATACTCATATAGTTGGACAGGGATATTATACTGTGACCTTCCTTGAATGTTTTATAAACAGCTGTGAAAGTTTTTGCATTACTGATTTGTGATAAGTGATAACTTGATAAGTATTGTCATATTATTATTTCTTACAGCCTATACAGTATACATGAACCAAAAAATAAAATAGATAAAAAACTGGTGTAATTAGAATGCTAGCAAAAATGTACTGATGCTTACAGATGATACCACAAATATAACGCGAAAGGAAAACCTGTATTTTTAAAAGTTAGCAATATATTGCAAATAAAACATCTGACTGACGCTAGAGATAAACGAACGTTGCGTCGATAGATGCCGCGAGGTCAATGCCGCGTCGTAAGCAGGGCATTTTAGTAAGTTATATCACTAAAGTTACAGTATAAGGCAAATGGTTATTATTGGTATTGGATTGTAATAAAAGCGCTACATTCTAATTACACCCTGCATTATAATAAACTAATAATAATAATTTTCAACGCCGCCTTAAAATAAAATACTCTGTATTTATGTACATAAAAATAAATGGAAGTTTATTTTGGTTATTGTTTTTTCTTTTCTTTCAATGTACCTCAGCACACTTTACTTTCGTACCGAAATTGATTTTGTGATCATTAGGGCCGGGGCACATATTATGGCGGAGCGCAGCTCAGAGCATTTTTCACAGTCAAAATATTATCGACATTGTATTCATTGAAATCTATACATATAATAAAATTGTAGAAAAGTGGTGTCTGTACAATGGAAATATATAAAAAAAAAAGTAGCAGGGGTTGTTATTATATCGATGCCGAACCCGAAATTGTAATTAATTTTTTTTTTGGCTGTTTGTCTGTGTGTTTGTGCACGCTAATATCAGAAACGGCTTATTCGATTTAGATACGGTTTTCACTAATATATTGTAGTAAGCTTCACTTAACATTTAGTGTTTATTTCATGTCAATCGGTTCATAAATAAAAAAGTTATGTCAATTTAAAGAATCACTGCGAACATTTTTAACGTACAGAGTATATGCTGCCCGAAAAGTCACTATTCCACGCGAACGAAGTCGCGGGCACAGCTAGTAATATCTAAAATCAATTTTGCATCCGAGCGGATACTCGCGCAGTCCCGCGCGTGCTCGCGCATTCTCTGGTGGAAATTCGCGTAATGTATCACGCGATTAGAAAACTTCGCGGGCATGCACTGCGCTGCGCTCCGCCATATGTGCGGCCGGCCCTTAGTTGGCTATACTCTATCCACGGAGAGAAGTTAGAGCTCTCTGTTTCGCTATCTCGTACAAATGACAAAGACAAAAACTCAGTGGGCGTTAACCATTTTGAGTGACCAACAAAACTATTCTGTAACACTTCATTAGATAGTCCGCGAGCCACCAATCCTGAAAGCTCCGTGATCACGGATTCTAATATTTTTAATAAAAAATAAAAGTTATAGTTCAGACGAACAAGATTTGCTTGGTCGGCGTGGATTTGATTGGCCGGAAATATTTTCCCGCCCGCTTCCATCTTAGACTGCATCATCACTTACTATCCGGTGAGATTGCAGTCAAGGGCTAACTTGTCTGAATAATAATAAAAAATTCTAATTGATCCAGGCGTCTTCGAGTTATCGGGGAACAAACCTACATAAAAAACTAAAGATTCCGACGAACTGAGAACCTCCCCTTTTTTAAAGTCATGAATAAAAAGTCCATTATAATAAATAGTTTTATTGATACACGGTATTACACGACACAACAGTACCAAGCGCAAATAATTCATTCAACTACAATACTATTTACAATGGACCACTAGTGTAGGGTCTGCCAACATGACACTTTCTCGTACAAGGTTTTTTTTTTCTTTAAATCTGGCTTTACTCTGATTAGCCAATGTCAAGTTTGTGATATTTTCAAGTTATTGAATTTATACAAGTATGGACTCCGTCTGCGCCGGCGCCCGCCGACATACGCGCGGCGCCCCTTTAGAGCGCTTCCCAGTCAGTTCCACCACCAAAAAACACCAACTAACACAAAAACCAGCCACTCTTAACAAAAAAAACACTCCAAACAAGCACAGCACGCGCGCCAGCAAACGCCATCACAGACGAAGTCCCGTACAAGGTTTGCTAGTAATTTATCTTTTTCCTGACCTTATCCTACGCTACGTGGGGTCACATCACGTCCTCTTCTTCCACTCTCTTCTGTCAACCATCAACGTATCATCCATCCCTTTTATACGCATATCCTCCGTCACGCAATCCATCCACCTTTTCTTTTGCGAGTAAATCCATACTAATATTATATGCGAAAGTGTCTAGAGCATTTCAAAGCCCATCGATTTTGACGAAATTATGGAAGGACGACGTGAAGCTGAGGACTTCCAAAGTGATTTCGAAGTCGTTAATTGCTATTTCGGCCGAGACTTGTATAGTACTTTTCTCCCATTTGTGAGGAAACAATATGAGGCTACTAGCCGATGCCCGCGACTTCGCCCGCGTGGATTTAAGATTTTTAAATCCCGTGGGAACTCTTTGATTTCCCGGGATAAAAAGTAGCCTATGTGCTAATCCAGGATATTATCTATCTCCATTCCAAATTTCAGCCAAATCCGTCCAGTAGTTTTTGCGTGAAGGAGTAACAAACATACACACACACACACACATACAAACTTTCGCCTTTATAATATTAGTGTGATGTTGGGAGTTTCACTGAGGGATAAGATTCGAAATGAGGAGAACCAAGGTGACTGATATAGCCCAAACTATTAGCAAGCAGAAGTGGCAGTGGGGAGGCCATGCTTGTCGTAGAGGCGATGGCCGTTGGCGGAGTCCTTGAGTGGAGACTGCGTATAAGCAAGCAGTGTGGGACGCCCTCTAGCGTCACTCTATGACGATATAAAGAGGTTGGCGGTAAGTGGCTGGTTGAGGAAGGCTGAGGACCGGGTGTGTTGGCACTCTTTAGGGAAGCCTATGTCCAACAGTGGACTTCCACAGGCTGATGATGATGATCAATATTTTACCCGCACCGATCGGTACCGGCCCGCACCGACCTGTCGGTTTTGGAAACCCGCTTCAAGCGCCATAACTCCGAAAAGTTAGAGGTGCGTACCCAGGATCGAACTCCGGACCCCGGCTTGAGGTCAAGGTCTCCTTTCAAAGGGTTTGGCCATAGTCCACCACGCGGGTGGACACCAAGTGTGGATTCGCAGCCTTCACAGACCCTGGAGAACTCTCAGGCTTGCAAGTTTCCCCACGATGTTTTCCGTCACTGTTTAAAGCAAGTGATATAAATTACTGAAATGTAGTAACTCCGAAAAGTTAGAGTTGCGTGCCCCGGATCGAACCCCTGACCTCCCAAATACGAGGCAGACGTATTAACCACTAGGCCATCACGGCTTTATCTAAATAATTAAATTCTATTCAACATTCCCTCTGTATATCGACAAACGTTTCAAAGAGAGGCACAGGTACAGGCGGATCCGACACCTCTTTTTTCACATCCTTTTCGACTGACTCTTTGATTTTGCTTTCAAAATTGTCTAAATTCAACGGGTCTACGGTATTGAGTTTGGATTTTTTGCTAGTTTTGAGTTTGGCCTTCATGGGTTCTTCGGAGTGGATCATGATGAGTTTCCGTTTGCTCTGGGCCTTGACCTGCGCGCGCGTCATGTTGAGGTGCTTGATCTTGTAGTGCACTTTGACGTAGGACTGCGTCTTGAACTTCTGTCCGCACTCCGTGCACGGGTACGTCTCCCCGGAGTGACTTTTTACGTGGCGCGTTAACACTTGTTGGTTCTGCAACAAAAATGATTTGTTTTTAGGGTTCTGTACCTCAAAAGGAATTAAAACTCACAAAGACAGGAAACTCTTGGATCACTGCGTTGCCCGTCTGTCGTGTCTGGCCGTCTGACCCGTCAAACAAATTCAGAATCCACTTTGTTATCGCGATTCAGGTTTCATAATGGGTGATCTAAGATACCTGTGGTGCCATCTACTATGCTATATGATCTTTTCATACGAGTGCAAGTAGCGTCATCTAGGGTCAAAATGTGGAGACAGCCACATTACCTATGAAGTTACATTTCATGATCTATCAGGCTACGAGATGCTAGCGCGACTCAACGTACCACTAGCGCCATCTATCGCGACGAGTGGAAACTGACACATGAAATAACTTACCGCAAACATCTTCCCGCAGACCGTACAGCTCTTGTCCTTGGGCTGGTGTATGTTAAGGTGTCTTGTTAATGCGTGGTGCTGCAGTAGCGCGGGTGACCGGAAGACGCGCCCGCACGCGCATGCGTGCTTGCGTTGCTGCAGGTGAGTCCACTCTATATGCGCGCGCACCTCTGCCTTCGAATAGTAGCATCTTTGGCAGTAGTCGCACTGGAATCTGGGAAACAGGTAAGGTTGTTAGCTGAGATTCTATATTATTTTCTCAAACTGTACCGTTTGTCAAATTAAATGAAAGTTCGTTTTGTGTGAGATCTTAAATTTTAAGAAAATAGATGGAATTTATTCACTACCTTCCCCTTAATACCCTCTTCCCTTTGAGCCTTGAATTTTGAAAAATGCAGAAAATTGTTCTTTACTTATAGATGATAAGAAAACCTTCATCGTACAGAATCCTGTCCTCGAGAGTTCAAGTTGTACTTGTTTCGTTTTTAGGAATAGAACGAGAGACAACAGAACAGAATTTTTAGGGTTCTGTAGCCGAAGAGTGCGAGCGGGTTGGTCCTATTAGTAAGACTCAACTGACCATTTGTCAATCTGTCTGTCAGCTGTATTTCATGAACCGTAATAGGTAGAGTGTTGAAATTTTGATAGGGAGTATTTCTCCTAGAAATACTCCCTGGTATATATTTTGGTGGTATATAACTGGTATATATTATGATAAAAATACCAAAATGACGAATTTCAAAATGTTTCCGCTTGGGTACTCACCTCTTGATTCGCTCGGTGTGCATGCGTTGCATGTGTCGGTTGAGCATGGCCGGCGTGGTGAGGATGCGTCCGCATACCACGCATGTCGTGTCCGCGCCGAACCTACGCATAGCAAGCATATTCATTCATTTCCATGCATTGTCAGACCTGGGCGCGTTAGGAACCCTCGTAGCTTTAGTTTTAAGTCTACGTAATTGAGTATCACCACTATATCATCTTACAAAATATCTAACAATTCTGTCTATCAAAAGGTGTACTAATTTGGGAGTTATAGTCGATACTAGGGCTAAATTCTTAAACTGGACCCTTTCAAGTAAAGATTTTTATATCAACCTGTGAGGAAGATACTGCCATTGGCGCAATTAAAGTGCCTTAAGCCTACTTTGTCGTATTAGTTTACAAATTGCGAAAAACCAAATTAAATTTGAGTTTCGCGGGCAGACCCGTCGCATCCACCTTAAACTTTATTTTCTTTAGCCTCACCTCGATAGCCTTGTTGATTGAACACTGTCTGCATAGTCCCTGTTCATAAACAAAAAAAAAATATTATTATTCTCTATAATGTCTTTGCTTTACAATAAAATATGCGATTTCAGTCTTTATAACCACATTGTTTTGCAATAAAAAATAACACATGTACCTAAAAATTACTCAAAGTATCATTCCCAGTATGAAACTGTCCAGCAATTTCTATTATCGTCCTGTTGGAAATTGCTGGCACGTGGACAGAAAAAGAGCCGATTGACATTTTTTTTAATAACCAAGCAATTTCCGAGGAAGCGGGTATAAAACAAGCCATTATCCGAGACGTTTATCTACCCGAGCCGAAGGCCTCTCATACTTCAGCTTTTCTGGTCATTACATATTATGGTCTAACCACATATCGATATATCACTCACTGCGCAAGTTCAAGGTCAAAGATCTTTTGCGTGACACCAACTGTAGCTTACATAAAGTACCAGGAGAGCATGGGAGCTTAGGTGGAGTCTTACCGTGGTGGGTTCTGTCCGTGATGCTGTCGTATGTGGACGCGCAGCACCTCGCTGTTCTTGAACGTTCTAGAACAAACTTTGCAGGTCGCGGGCTGCTTGTCCTCGTGCACGAACAGATGTCGGATGAGATAGGACTTGTTGCGGAAGTCGCGCCCGCAGTGCGCGCACGTCACTTTCCGAGTTATGCTCCGTTTTACTTGCTCGTTATGAGTTCTGTAATCAAATGAAAGATATGGAAAATCCACGAGGACAAAGTCACCGGTGTCAACTAGTTCATTATAAATTATTTATGAATATTATTACATACTGATGAATTACGAAGAATTATTGAATATGATGAATTATTATTTAATAAATTATTATTATTGAATAATTAAATAAATGATGGTTTTTTTAATGAATTTAAGATTATTAAATAAAAAATGAATTATTATTGAATAAATGTTTTTTTTTTAAATTTACAGACCTTGGCTGCAATCAACCAACCATCAAGAATCCATTCGCCTTCTCTTTGGTAGTTTTCGTCTCTTTAGTCCTTCCACATGCATATTAAGGAACTAGCTTTTGCCCGGGACTTTGTCCGCGTGAACTGCACAGATTTCATACGCCTATTTTACCCCCTTAATGGTTGAATTTTCAAGTATACTTTCTTAACAGATGTCTACGTCATAATAGTTATCTGCATGCCAAACAGCCCGATCCGGCCAGTAGTTTGAGCTGAGCTTCAGTCAGGCTGTCAGTCTTTTCCTTTTAGATATTTAAGGTTTCTTGCTGGTTCTTCTCGGTAGGAACGGCATTCCAAACCAGTGGTAAATTATTATTTTACGATTCAAAAGCACTTGTAAAAGTTTATTTGAATAGAAATCTATTCTATTCTATTCTAAGGTACAATGGTAAAGTAGATATAGTACCTGACATGGCAGCGGTACCAGCCTCGCTCGTGGAACACGCGCTGACAGATGGGACATTCCAGTCGGATGGGTTTGGTGTGCATTTGCTTGATGTGGCGACTGAGGTACGCCGGCCGTCTGCCAAACACAATATCAAACAAATCGTGATATGTTCAAAGACCTTAACGAAACCATAATGCGTTCAAAATAAGAATAGGAAAGTCAATCACCTTCACCTATCAGACTTGAAAATTACGAATTTCAAGGAAAATACTTTGAAAGAAAGAAAAAAGTATTTTAACATCGTTGCGCCATGCTACACAATACTTTATGGGCGTAAGCTACAATACTTACGCGGTTGCGTGTGTGGAGGTAAATGATGATATAGAAGATATAGGGTCTTTAGATGAAAGCGGGCTAGTTTGGAAAAGGTTTACCCCATGAGCGGTTTCGCTGAATCACTTGGTGACACGGTTTTGCTGGAAGGGTGGTAACTACCCACGGCCGAAGCCTCCCACCAGATTACACCAGAGACAATTTAAATTCTAAAATTGCCCCTACCGCGAATCAAACCCCAGACCTTCCACTTATAAGACCACAGCGCTCACCACGAAGGTCATCAAATATATCAAACTTTACAAACCATGAACATTTGAAATGGTCTAATTACATTAATTTAAGTTTGCCAATCTGCACTTGGTCTTATTCCGAGAACCTTCTGAGAGATGATTCGTGCTCAGTAGTGAGCCGGTGATGGCTTAATGATGATTAATAACATTTAAAATAATACACCCTGTATATCATTGCAACTCACTTATAGTCCCGCCCGCAGTGTTGGCATACAAACGCAGTCCCTGTATGCTCACTCATGATGTGCGCAGCTACTGTGTCCTTGAATACAATATTCACTATAATTTATATTTGAATACATAGCAATGAACGTTTTTTTTTTAAAAAGAATATTAGCCATGCTAATCCCCCCCTAACTAATAGTCCCCTTTCCTCTCCAATTAAGCGTAAAGCTTGTGCCAGCAGTGGGTACGATAATAGTGCAACGGGTGGGGTTTGCACCGACGACCTTTCGGAATTTAGCCCACTCCTCAACCGTTGAGCTATCGAGGTTCTGAATTATGAAGTATCATATCATACTAATATTGCAAAAGTGTTATTACTGTATCACACTAATAATGCGAAATTATTGTTGTTGTTTAGTCCTTATTCACACCGCAAGAGAACAACGGATTGACCTGTTTTTTTATAGTTGAAAACCTGGGAGAGTGACATAGGCTACTTTTTAACCCGGAAGAGTTCCCATGGGATTTTTGAAATCTAAATCCACGCAGAAGAAGTCGCGGGAATTAGGTATTAAATAAGTGATGAATTTGTATTGAATAAATGATGAATTGTTATTGAATAAAAGGTGAATTGTAATTGAATAAATGATGAATTGTAATTGAATAAATGATGAATTGTAATTGAATAAATGATGAATTGTAATTGAATAACTGATGAATTGTCATGGAATAAATGAGTTTTTACCTTATCCTTCTGCAGAAAACGGCATATGGAGCACCGGTACCGCCGGTAGTGCCGCAGCTTGTGCTGATACAGCATGTCCTGAGTTTTTAAACGAAGTTTGCATATGTCACATTCCTGAGCCCCAGCTTCCTGGTGATCAAAACAAAAAACCAGTCAAGTGCGAGTCAGATTCGCACACGGAGGGTTCCGTACTATACCGTAACAACTACAAATTTCAAACCCTTATTTTACCCCTTTAGGCGTTGACTTTTCAAAAAACCTTTCTGCCCACGTCAACATATGCCAAATTTCAGCCGATCCATCCAGTAGTTTGAGCTGTGCGTTGATAGACCCGTCAGTCAGTCATCTTTTCCATTATTTAGATTACAGAAAAAGGTTACTCGTAGCGTAGTGTGGGACGCCCTCCAGCACGATGGACTGACGATATAAAGCGGCTGGCGGGAAGTGGCTGGATGAGGAAGGCTGAGGACCGGATGTGGTGGCGTCCATTGGTGGCCTATGTCCAACAGTGGACGTCCACAGGCTGATGATGATGAAAAGCGTTACTCACAGGTGAATGCATCTTCAAGTGCATGTCATAAGCCTCTTTGATAACGAATCCCACAGCACAAAGCTCGCAAGTATAGTTCATGTGTTTTCGCGCCCTCACTGTCTCTTCATGCTCAGCCTGTCTCGCTTGTTCGTCTATGGTCACTATCTCTATGTTGTTGGTTACTTCCTCTGAATAGGTTTGTTCATCTGCTAGAAATATTATCTAGGGTTACTAAGACTATAATGGCTCACCATGATACAACGTTGAAATACTTAATGAACGCATTGATTTGGGCATCCACATCTGCATCTACAATACTAATTTTTTTTTCTCTCTCGTCTGGCTTTACAAAGACTAGCCAATGTCAAGTTTGTAGTTATTTGTAACAAGTTAGTTAAACTACACAAGTATGGACTCCGTCTGTGCCGGCGCTCGCCGACATACGCACGGCACCCCTTTAGAGCGCTTTCCAGTCAGTTTTAACAAAAAAAAAACACTCCAAAAAGGCAGAGCAGAGCACGCCCGCCAGCTAACACCAACACAGACGAAGTCCTGCTTTAAGGTTTGAATTGGTACATTCCAATTCAAATTCGCTCAGCCCCCGCGCTAACCCATAGGCTCGATTTCGTAAAACTTGCATCAATCATTAATACAATCGCCATTATTGTTATTGGCCTTTATGCTATTCTTGTTGCAACAATGCATACGTCAACCAATTAGAGGTGATTGCGATTGTGACATTGTAGCTATCATTGTACCGCAATCGAGCCGCAGGTGCGGGATAGTATGGGTGACATGCGGCAATATGATACTCAAATTCATTTTATGATCTTTCATACAAATTTCTAATTTTTTTTTGTTCTTTTTTTTAAATTAGAATATTAGCCAAGCTAATTATGGCTAATACTCCCCTTTCCCCTCCAATTAAGCGTGAAGCTTAGAGTGGATACGACAATAGTGCAACGAGTGGAGTTCGAACCACAGACCTTTCGGAATTCATTCCTGTCCGCAACCATTGAGCTATTGAGGCACTTAATTTGACAAACAAGAATTATTATACATTCAAGAAATCAGTAATTGCACTTACTTCTAGATCGACCTTTAAACACAGGTTTGACATTTGGCTCTTGCTTACGATATTTCTGAAATAAAGACAAGTAAATTGTTGAAAATTTCCATCCATACTTAATATTATAAATGCGAAAGTGTGTCTGTCTGTCTGTCTGCTAGTCTTTTACGGCTCAACAGTTTAACCGATTTTGATGTAATTTGGTACGGAGTTGGCTTACAGCTCGGAGAAGGACATGAGGCTTCTTTTTATCCCGGAAAATCAAACAGTTCCCACGGGATTCTTAAAAGCCCATCCGTTTATCCAATTCACATTCACAATTTTTTCACAACTTGACATTCACAACTTTTGATCCCTAAAAACAGTGTTGGCATGGGATTAATAAAAAATCTCAAAGTCACAGGCATTATTATATAATTTTTTATATGGAACAGTTTTTATATTATGATTAGAGTCGAAATATATGAATGAGAAATGGGAAACTAATAATTATAATCATAATCATGACATTCCGTCAGTTCTCAGTCTATACTAATATTATAAAGAGGAAACCTTTGTATTTTTGTATGTTTGTATTGAATAGGCTCAAAAACTACTGGACCGATTTCAAAATTTCTTTTACCATTACTTAGAGGGATTTTTCCGAATCCTTATAGGCTATATTTTATCCCGGAAAATAAAAAAATAAATGTCCACCCATACGAAGCCGGGGCGGGTCGCTAGTAGGTTATAAATATGTGCCTAACAATACCTTTGGGGTTCTTTTGACAGTTTTCATGTGAGGCAGATACTCCTCATCTGAGTCATCTTCTTTGTAATTCACAACTCTTGCTCGCGGTAATTTTATTGTCTCATCTGAAAGGAAGTACAAGTTTTAACTGAAACTTAAGTCTGAGTAAAGTCAAAGTATACTCTACAGATTAGAGTGTATGGAATCATGCTATTACTACGAAAATACTAAATTTATTGTGCTATGTACCCATTATTTACAATATAAAATATCATGCTATTAGTATTAAAATACTCATCTCAACCCATTGCTGGCCCACTACAGAGCATGGGTCTCCTCTCCTCAGGAGAATGAGAAGATATAAATGGAGTGCTATTGCACAAGTACAAGGTCGGGGGTTATGTGAAACAGTGTCATCATCAAGTCATCACCAGCCCACTATTGAGCACAGGTCTCCTTCCAGGATAAGAAGAGTTTAGGCCATAGTCTACCATGTTGGCCAAAGTACGGATTGGCAGATAGAAGTGTAATAGTTATATTAAACCCATATCCTTGTCAGTTCTTACAACAAATAGCTAATTCTTTGGTAGACATCACTTACCATCAAATGAAATATTTCCTTGAAGTGTAGGTAAAACACAATCATTAAAAATTGTAAAAATATAGTATGTCTATACTCACCACTTTCATACATATGGTGCTCCAGTTTCATCAACACCATCTCGGGATCTAAGCCACTCATTTCGTACTCATCTTGAGGTTCTTCTTCTAATGGCTCTAATTTAATTTGTATATCGGGCACCTAGAATGCACATTGAAATTTGGTTGTGTCCAATATGGAATTGTAAAATGAAAATATGACAATGTCACATAGCTTCAGTTTTTAACCCCCAACCCAACAAGAAGGGTGTTACAAGTTTGACGTGTGTATCTGTGTATCTATCTGTGGCATCGTAGCTCCTAAACTAATGAAGCAATTTTAATTTAGTTTTTTTGTTTGAACAGTGGCTTGATCAAGAGATTAAATTATTAAGATTAATTAGTATTAAGATTAGCTATAATCCAAGAAAATCAGTTCAGCTGTTTGAAAGTTATCAGTTCTTTTCTAGTTTTATAGAGGTTTTTGTGTGGGGGGTTTTTTTGAGTTATATTTATTACATTACTAGGCGATACTTGTGACTTTGCCCACTTGGATATAATGTTGATCTGTTGCTCCGTTGTGGCGCAATTGAAATCACACCAACAAACAAACTTTTTTGCATACCGCTAAATGGACATGGACAAGGTGATGGACATCATTACAAAAAGTATTCATTTTTCAACCTCTTACCTCCTGCTTTATTTCGACATAGTGTTCATTTAACACTGGGTTCAGTGAACATCCAGGTTGTTCCATATTCAAATTTGAATCCATTCCATCCTGTTCATCACTCTCTGGATCTTGCGGCTCAATTTTTATTTCTATTTTGGTAGCCATGCTTCCAGACTACTTTTGTTTTTTTTTTTATACAAAAATAGTAAGTATTTCACTATTACTTTGTTTGTTCTTGAATTTCACCTTAAATTATTGTAACAAGTTTGTACGTTATTCACTTGCATTGTATATCTATATAGGTACCTTAACCCAAAAGTCTACATATGCCTTTCAATAATAAAAAAAGATAGTTCAGACCAGAACCCAACAGCTACAGTAAAATTATCTTTAGAAACTTGAGTAACACTTAATTTTAAATTTATTGCTGCAAAAATCATTAAATAGGTATTGGCTCTGCGTAGAGCGCCCACAAAGGAATTAAGTAATCTAACCAGTTCATACAAAAAACCAAAATATTTTGACTATTTCAGCAACCAAAACACAAGAATAACACTATTTTTGCACTATTTTACTTTTCAGTAAAAATAAAACAATTTTTAAATGATAAAATTAGCACTGAATACCACAGTACGGTAAATTAGAACTTTATATGGCGGTCATGGCGATGTATGTATGGCTTCTTGCGCATTTCTACGAAACTTGTCCGCAACCTTTCCAAAATCGCGTTATCTAAAACGTTGTGCACTTGAGAAGTTGTGAAAACACGTTTTTTTCACTTAAAATGGAGGAACACAGTGAAATGATTATTGAAAATGCTCTATTTTGTTTTGTGGACCACAATTTTAGAACTTCAATTCGATCGAAATCTCAAAAAAATCGACTAAATAAATGCCAACTGTCAAATTACGTTGATGTTAGTGTTGTTAACGATGGATAGCTTATCGATATTTTTATTTTTATTAAGTTTATCTGCGAAGAAAACAAGACGTGGTCCAATCTGAACACGAGACATTATGACAGGATGTTATACAAAAACGGATAGTCTACCTTTCACTTACGTAAACCACCGTATTGCAACTTCAAATTGGTCTACGTGTTTCGCGCACATTTTACTATTAGTATCGACACATTTCAATCAACCTATCCATATTAACTATAACAATACTAATTTGGATATAGTAGCTTCAGTGACTAGTCATAGTGTAAGTATAAATGAGTACCTAATATTATCAATAATATTACTAATCAGCAATGACATTGCTATTGCTAGTTCGATTTTCAATAATCAAAGGAATCCTTATTGTATTAGAAGAATTGAAGAATCAGATGAATATTTATAAGTTATCGATATATTTGTTGATTTACAAAATTACAATATTAAGACGTATCGATAGTGGCAATATTTTCAACACTAGTCGATGTTGCTAGATTAAAATTCCAATGTTACTATTTCATAAAATAAACTAGCAACTCTGGGTGCCAACCATAAAAAAAATTGAAATCCTTGGATGAATGTTTTGAAATCATTTCAAGTTTTCCATAAAATTATAGTAATTGTTCTATAGTATTCAGATTAAAAGGCTTTTACTACTAAAATGCGAATCCAATATGGCGATCGCCTAACTGCGCAAGTCTAGCATCTCAGTTTGTCAATATCACTGTACCTCCTCAACCTTATGATTTTATTGATCTGCGTAGTTTTTTAACTTTTTTACAGTTCGTTCATCGGGGATTCGATCCTTGGCCGTAATTCACTTGCCATACTTCTCTCGATGAGAGACGATTTACCTAGGTTCCTAAAGGCCTAAACGACTGAAATAACGTAGGTACAGTGCGCGACAGGTTGAAATAGCAACCGGTGTAGAGACTGGGGTTGCGGGGTGTCCCCCCCCCCCCCCCCCCCCGCCTCATACCCCTGTTGCCATCTCAACCTGCCGCGTACTATAGTACCATGTTATCTACATCTCGTGGAGACGAATTCAGTAGGTAGGTATGGGTACTTTACAGCTAACTAGTTAGTTGATACCTGCGTGGATTTAAGTTTTTAAGATTTTCCGGGATAAAAAGGAGCCTATGTCACTCAAGTCTAACTATACCCATGCAAAACAAAAACACTTTGATCCGTTGCACTGTTGTGACATGATTGAAGGACAAACCAACAAGCTATCGTATTTATGGGTAGTGATATACGATTGTGAAACCTACATGCCTGTGAGTTTTCCAGCGTTCTCGGGGGTGTGTGGAGTCTCTGCACTGGACCAGAGTGGTGATGACTTAACTTTTTTTAATTTTAAAAGAGATGCTCTAATAGGATTATGATTTTTTTTCCAATATAAGTATCTGCTAGCTGATGCCCGCGAATTCGTCGATTTAGGTTTTTCGAAATCCCATAGAAACTCTTTGATTTTCTGGGATAAAAAAGTAGCCTATGCGCTAATCCAGGGTATTATCTATCTCCATTCGGTATAACGCTGTCTTGTTATAACAGTGTCTTATACAGGGCCTTAGGCTGAGATCTATAGAGCGTACTTTGACTTTGCTTAGACTTAAGTTTCAGTTAAAACGAGACAGATTTATGCCAGTGATATAACGCCGTCTCTTTTTAACACTCTCTTAAGTCTAAGCTAAGTCAAAGTGCGCTCTATAGATCTCAGCCTTAGAGTATGATGGATTTATAAAGGGAATTGAAAAAAACATAATCTCTGAAGTACTCCCTCCTAAATTTTATTATTACTAAAGATGTTACACAACGTTATAAAAAAAATATGACAAAATGATCAATTTAAACGCGATGCGACGACTTAAAAAAGTTTACAATAGTTACATATACATTATTATTATTACATAATATAAGTTTTTCATAATCTCAAAATATATTTCCTTAGTCATTTTATACAATGAATAACATTTGGTATTTTGCCCCAACAGTAAGTAGTTTAATTGCTTCCACTCTGACGCCAGTTGCACAAATACATAACACTTGTCAATGAAGAAACGAATCGAAACGAAGCTGGGTTAATCATGCAGTCTCACTCAATCACTTTACATGGGTGTAGTGTAGTGTGTAATAAGTGAGAGGAAATGATTAATGTCGCCATTTTCAATTCATTATTGGCCTGAGTTATACATTATGTACAAGACTAACAGCCCGCAGCGTCACCGTAGGTATGAATAGAATAGACACTATAGACAGCTAAACCGATGTACGCGACCGACATCAGCATAGAAGAAATTCAGGCTTATAGATACATCAGGATTGATTGGGGACTAACCAAAATTCAAAATAAGTAAGTATTTAAAGAACTCTGGGTTACATAGTTTAGACATTAACCCAGAGTTCAAAAGCGGGTGAGAAAGAGGCGATCTTATTGAGACAAGATATTTAGTTATTCCGTTTCATAATATAAAATTACATGAAGGTTCCTATATAATCTATCTTTTTGTGGTATAATGCGGTAAAAGATCATTATTATGTGTTTAGTCACCAATTAATCCTGATATAATGATGGTACCTTTTACTTACTTGGAGCATTTTAATTTAACAATACTTTTCACTGGCCAAGCAGAAAGACATTTTGATTTGATTTTTTAAAACAGTTACTTATTAAAAAAAATAGTATTTAGTGTTTTATAAAAAAAAAAAACCAGTAATTTTTCTGCAACTTTAAAAAAATGTCATTTAACTTGTCCAGTTCAGTAATTCGTACCAATTTTATTGTACACTAAACTGTAACTAAAAAAGGCTATCTTTTTCTATGGTTAACATTATATACAGTATCCACGAAAAGAAGTTAGTTTAGCGCTCTCTCTGTTACGTAATCCCATCATACAAATGACAGAGACAAAAATCTCAGTGCCATTTTGAGTCACCAACCAATCACAAACGAAACTACGTTTTCTAATTGAATTTCGAATGTTTTTTGAAAACATTTTAGAATTGAATTTCGAATGTTTTATAGTAGGTAAATAAATCGGCACTATCATTTAGTTCTCGTCAACATATTTAACGACTGTGTCTGACTAAAAAAAAATTGTTAGTTTAAGCTGATTATATTAAGGCTATCCTTGCCAACGATCCCCCGTCGATTTCCTACGTATGATATTATTGTTCTCATCTCTATCTGCCCTGGTTCGTGCATTCTCGGTTCCTAGATCGGTACATTTGTGATAACCAAATTTCAAATTGCTGTGATTGGCTGAATTTACCATGTTCTTGCTGCGACAGTGAGTTTGAGCCACTAGCGGAACAATGTTAGCCGGTCAGAAATGATTGCAATTAGTCAACCTGTTTGACGTCCGTGTTCTGTTTTCGATTACAAAAAAGAAAAAATTGTTGTTGCAATCATCAATTTTAGCAAATAGTGAAAGAGAGTCGGCCAATCAGAGGTCACAACTACCGTCACACTTTCTGTCACACTATGGCAGTAGGCATACCGAGTAATGAAAACAATTTTTCATTCTGTCTAGGTCGAAGTAGGGTTGCCACCTGGCTCTTTTTGATTTACAGGCTACCACCATCAAAAATACGGGGTTTAGATTTGAAGAAATTTGAAATTTTGAAGTATTTGAAGAATATATATATAGGCGGTGGTTCTCTCTGAAATGCATGGAAAGCCTATTTAGATATTTCAGTTTATTTATAAGTTTTGTATTTTTTCTCTGTATGTTGCCGTATCTTGATTGGTGAACTGTGTTTGCAATGTGGTTTTAAATAAAAGATTTATTTATTTAAATAGCTTTTAAAAACTCTTAGTGTTGTAAAGCAAAATGTTATACATTTCATGCATACAATCTTCTCATTTCAACTTAAAATTACATTTAATTTGTAATTCCACCTTCACAGTATCAATACTATGGCCGTAGCCAGGAATCGATTGCGGGAGAGGTTTTATTAGGGCCGGAACTGAATCCTGTCATGAGGAAAAAAACATTCGCTCAACTTTATGGGCTAATTACCTGGTTAGTGGAATGGTTAGTATGGCCCTAACGGCCAAGAAATTAGACTGCATCATCACTTACCACTAGAAAAGATTAAAGTCATGGGCTAACTTGTATAAAAAAAGGCTTACATCCTCAAACCAAGCCCCGCCGCCTTGGCTACGACCATGATCAATATCGAGTGGGTTTCGGCTACGCATTGCCGCAAAAGGAAAATATTCTTTCTACTGGACATAACGTCAGTGTTGGATTTCGCCAGCCAGCTCCTGCTGAATTTGTAAAAAACCGGCCAAGTGCGAGTCAGACCCACGCACCGAGGGTTCCGTATTCGGGTATTTTTTCCGACATTTTACTCGAGAAATCAAAAACTGTTATGCATTAAAAAAATATGCATAAAAATAAATAAAAATCTGTTTTAGAATGAACAGGTAAAGCCCTTTCATATGATAACCCACTTGATATATGTAGTTATCTTACTTTTAAAATTGAAAATACTAATATTTGTTCATGAACACATGACAGACGGATAGAAGGACAAATGGACAGACGGACAGATGGAAAGACTGACAGACTGACAGACAACGAAGTGATCCTATAAGAGTTCTTTTTTGCTTTTGAGTTACGGAACCCTAAAAATATTTAGTTTTATTTGCCCCGTATTTTATTTTCATAATTACAGGTTTCTGTATCCTGAAATACGGGGTAACCAGTAAAATACGGGGCCTCTGGCAACCCTATTCGGAAAACACTGTCACATTCAAGTTAATGTCAAATATTTTGTTTTCAATTACAGAAAGCTGCATCAATCATTATTACAATATTTTCTTTGTTGTGATTGGCTGAATTTTAGAGTTTCAGCCAATAAAGAGACTATTTGCCAACTAAACGTCATAACAATATAAATGCCAGAAAGTTTAACCAAATAAAACAAACTTAATGAGAACCTAGTGAGAATGCAAACGGCACACAATTTATAATACATATTATGTTAGTCGTATATAATAGATATTATAGTAGTCGTTCACTTTGGTAATAGTCAGATTGTCATCAGTTAAATTGATATTGGTTGATGTATCGTAAATTAGGTATTGTTTCGGTGACAAATATTTTTATAATCTATTTATCTTTGAACAGAATGGAATAGAATGAAATGGAATGGAATACAATGATAAATTTTTATTCCTGTAAACTTTTAGGTAAACTTCAAAGTGTTTTTGGATGGTCAGAAAAATTTACCACTGGTTCGGAATGCCGATCCTACGTTTTCTAGGGTTTCGTACCTCAAAATGAAAAACGGAACTCTTATAGGATCACTTTGTTGTCTATCTCTCTGTCTGTCGTGTGTGTCAAGAAAACCTCTAGGGTACTTCCCGTTGACTCAAAACCATGAAATTTGGCAGGTAACCTAACTGCGTAATTTTGGGTAGTTTTTTTAATCGATAAAGAAAGTTTGCGACATTGTTCAATAAAAAATTTGGATTCCAACTCCTCAACCCTGATGTTGCAGGGGACCTGACTACTAAAGCTAATGGGATTTAAAAAGTGTCGATTATTAATTGATATTGAAGGTATCTATACCAAGTAAACACTTTGTCGTTGACCTCAACCCTGATGCTGTAAGAAATTGCATTCCTAAATCCTGGTGATCCCTCGGGATTTGAAAAGGATAATCCGTTTAAATATTCTTACGTGATACAGAAACAAGTTGCATCCCGGGGACGGGCTATTACGGAGAGGCAACTTTTGTTCTGGGAAATGAAAGGATCGGGATTTTTAAAAACCTAAATCCACGCGAGCGAAGCTGCGGGCATTAGCTAGTTGTAAATATATTTAGAAGCTACTATAAGATAATAGATAAGGTACTTATTTCCTTATATTTTTATTGTATGGCAGCGCGCGGTTTTAAATTATAAATTGCACGTCCTGTCCTTTTCTGTAATACATTTTTTTCTCAATATCTACCGCTTTATCTCATAGCAAGAGTCCGTAAGACATAATACAGTGAAAATAAGCAAAATATACAATTTTTGCAGTTTCCACGTCAGTACCTGTCGAATTTTTCTAACAGTGTAAGCAGCAGAGCTGAGTTTACCATCAAGTGTTGATATGTGGGTGTTCCATAGAAGCTTTGCATCTAACATTATACCGAGAAACACGGGGTTCTCCTTTATTTTCAACATATGATTATTTATCAATGAATTTATGTCATTTAAGGTCCTGGTATTGGGCAGTGTGAATTTAACACACTTAGATTTCTTTGCATTTGGAAGTAAATTGTTAGCAATAAATCAGAGAGTGACCTGTGATATGGCATTACATATAGTATACATTGTCAAAAATTATAATATTAAAGCTGTGCGTATTGCGTGAGGAATAGGTTGCAAGAGAGTTGCAACTTGCAGGGTTTGATGCATGCGCTATTGCCAGCAAACATGAGACATATTTTTATCTACAGGCAACGTCTGAGTAGGTAACGCATACGTCTAACGCAAGTTGAAATGTACCAGTGTATTTAGTTAGACCTATCGACAAGTTTGGAGTTGGGTGCAGTCTAAATGTGGCCCGTGTGTTTAGACTGTCAGTTTCTGTCAGTTTCACGTGTCGTCCCCCGCACTTCACCACCCCGCTTGCACAAATCGAGACAGCACGAAATTTTCAAGATTTCTGGGTGTAATTTCTGGTTTTCGTAGTTCCCACATAATTATAACAATATAAAATATATAACGATAATTTTTTTACTACATAATATTCATTAAATTTTCTAGGTCTGTGGTTTTTCCAAATTTCATTAAATTGCTTCGTTGTCTATAAAAACGAGCACAAAGTTGGGCCTTTTTTTAAAGAAAAATACAAATCTTTGAGCCCCTGTAATTTTAAAACTACATATTTTTAGAAAAATCTAAAACACCACAGACACAGATATTAGTTTCTAGACTATGTCTGCAAAATTTCATGGACTTTGGTTGCTTAATATTCAAATGAAATGGGAACTACGATTGTATGGAGTAAGTGACGGAGAGAGCTCTGTTAAGGTAATTAGATTTAAATACAGTTAGAAACATATTAGTTTTTTGATCTAATTTTTCAAACGCTGATTACAACTAACTAGTGTGGGTTAGAATAGCTTAATTTGACATATATTAATTTTAACTCTTTTAAGTGGAAAAGAAAATTAGTAAAGTAAAACCTAAAAGTCTAGACTAAGCCTAATTTTTGTTTAGTGAGAATTTAGTGTACGAAAAAATCAGTGCCAATTCACACATTAATACTAATCTAAATACTTTTCTTGCACCAGCAATCGATTATTTGTTTTATTTATAAAAATATTTGACTATCATATTATTTTGGAAGAATTACATTATTTTAGTGCTTCACATAACTTTTTTAAAGGCGATATGTCCTTACAGCGGTTTTAAGCTGTGAAATATACATAATATCTTAAATATAAGAGAGATAAGTATAATATTAAATATTATATTAGTTAGATTACAAAAAAACACTTGTGCCATTCTTATATGAGGAAAATATTTGCAATACTTCGTAAAGAATAGGCTTTATTTAAAAATGATTCAATGGCTTATTCTGTTTGTCCCTGAAACAGCCAACTTAGCATGTATACTTTGACGTTGAAATCTATAGAGTCCACTTTGACCTTTGACTTTGCTTAAGACTTAGACAAAGTTTCAGTTAAAACGAGACAGATTTATACCAGCGGTATAACGCTGCCTCGTTTTTAACGTGTCTTAAGTCTGAGCAAAGTCTAAGTACGCTCCTTAGATCTCAGTCTGAGGCATCCATCCATCCGTGGGGTAGACTAACGGAATTGGTAGGTATACAATATACATATATTATTTTTCTTTCAATTTTCTCCCTCGACAATGGTCAGTCATATAAACACGACTGGTTCAGATACTTCATCATGATCAACCCATCGCTGGCCCACTACTGAGCACAGGTCTCCTCTCAGAAGAGAAGAGTTTAGGCCATAGTCTGCCACGCTGGCCAAGTGCGGGTTGGCAGACTTCACACACCTTTGAGAACATTATGTAGAACTCTCATGAAGGATTTCTTCACCACTAAGCAAGTGACTTAATTTCTTAAAACTTACTTACTATCTGGTGTAGTGGGGTATTATATCAATTCTGGAGTGGATAGATAGACATATTGCTTCCGAGTATACACCCTAGGGTGGGTGTTTTAGGGTGGAGAAACGGCATAAGCTATTAAATAACGCCAAGAGCAACTTCATGCCTTTTAAACATGAACAATTAATTATTTTGTAGGTTAAGATTAGTATAGAGTAAGTTTCGTACATTTTCCAGTTCACATATTTTATTATACAATCTATTTTTCCTTCTGACCTTTTTACACTATACTAGAAGCCAAATTGCTTGGTGGCAAAGCTTAAAAAATTCAATTTTCACAATAACCCATAATCACATAGAGTGATCTTACCGTGTTTGAATATCTTAAGCGCCACGTCGCTTACGCGTTTCCTCGAGAAGTATTCTGCGATTCTATGACAGCTAAGGAAAAGGAAAAATAGATTATACTTTTATTTTTAAAAATCGATGACACACTGTCGCGTTATAACTCGTGAGTAATGCCAATAAAGAAACGAATCGAAACGAAACAGTGATAATGATTCCATCTCTTTCACACCTATATACAGATATAACTGTGTAAGTGAGATAGAATGGTTAATACCACACTTGTTGATTTGTTTCTTTATTGGAACAAATCAAAACAGAACAGCGATAAAACTATTACATCTCTTTCGCACACAGTACACAGGTATACTGTGTAAGTGAGATCGAATGACTAACACCATTCCATCATTTCATATATGTTATTTACAATTCTGTGATACTAGAATTATATTTTTATATAATTATTTCGATGTAACTTCGTCAATTCCTTAATTTGGAGCAACAGTAATTGTTAATTCCTTATTACTTAGTACAGTCACAGAGTAAGTATATTACATACAGAGGTTCAACGAAGTCGTCTAGATAGAGCTATTGTACGGTAAGTGTGGGTGCAGTACTGTGTATCTCTTTATATTGTGGTACATCACAGCCACAGTGTAATATCACAGTGAGATGGCACTCTTAATGTTTGTGGATGAGCCAGTTAGATAGAGAAAAACAACCGGCCAAGTGCGAGTCGGCTCGTACACGAAGGGCTCCGTACCATTGTACAAGGTATACCAAACACTTTTATGTAGAACATACAAGTTAATAACGGACTGCGCCATCTATATGTGGTTTAGTAAATTTTTTTTTTCATGGACGCATTCTTTTTGTGATATAACCACAAATTCACGGTTTTCGGATTTTTCCTTCATTGTACCCTATACGGACAGACATACACACAAATAGATATTATAAGGGTTTTTTTGAGGTATGGAACCCTAAAATAATTAAAACTTGCCGGCTTCTGCCGGTCGATATAATCTCTCTTCCCCAGTTTGGTTCCCCTGCAGGATTGCTCTGTCTAGAAGTCTCTGTCAACCAACTGTATGAAATATCTCTTAAGGCTGAGATATCACTACCCATTATTTTAAAATTTATTTAAAATTATACAAACATATTTTCGCATATAATAATATTAAATGCGAAAATGTGTTTGTTTGTTGGTTTATTGGCTGGTTTGTCCTTCAATCACGCCGCAACAGAGCAACGGATCGGCGTGATCTATTGCATGGGTATAGTTAAAGACCTGGAGAGTGACATAGGCTACTTTTCATCCCGTAAAATCAAAGAGATTCCCACAGAATTAAAAACCTATAACCACGCGGATGAAGTCGTGGGTTTCATCTGATAGTTAAATATTTTACTTATATTTGTGTACACTTGTGCATGTGAACTATATCTTTTGCATAGATAGCTATAGTTGGCAGACATGGCCGAAATTCGGCCAAAGTTCGTTCACAAGATTATTTTTATTATTTACTTGAAGGCAAAGAATTATTGAATCAAAAGGAAAACCTTGACATGAATTTGTGTGTCGATTTTGAGGCTCTCAAGTGTATCAATTAACATTATGGCATTCAAAATTAATAAGTATACAAAAACTTCATACAAAATTGTACTGATCTTTTGCCATAAAAATGCGTTTGCAAGCATGTTGTTCCTTAGAAAAAAATATATGATCCTTAGTCTATGGTAATTACAGTATAAATATAGATAATAAATGTTTTATAAAAGCATAGAGTAGTAGAAAATTGGTCTTTATAAGTTTTTTATTTTAAGAAAACAGTGAATCTTAATCTGTTCATGAGCTATCTGTTTTATGAGCTAATCTAACATTTACAATGTGTAAAAAATGATAACTCATTTGCCATTTAAAGTTACGTATCAACTAATGTGTCAAATGTACAATTTTAGTCCTTATTTGAAAGGTAAACCCACATGACAGTTGATAGAGTTAAAATGGAGAGTGAGTTCTCATTTTGTACAGATGGTAAACTATTTTATGAGCTGATCATAACATTCAAACCTTTTTGACCATAATTTTTAAACAATTTTATAAGCTGACCATAACCTAAGTCCAGACCATTTAAGTCTTATGAGCTGACCAAAATTTTTCAATTGTTTGACGATAACCTTGCAATTGTTTTGAGCTGGTCACTATTTTCTTAACATAAAAGTTTAGCAGGATAGTTTACAGAATAGTGCATATTCCTGAAAGCCAAGTTACTGAGTAATCAATGTGCATATTAATTTTTTGTATGCAAGCCAAAAGTTATGGATTAAAGATGTTAGACATTAATATATCAAACATTTATACAGGTAATAATACAACATAGCCCAAATCGGTGGGCATTTAAATCACGTCACGCTAACATGCTATTAGTAAATATGTACATAACTTTTTTAGTATATGTAGTTTCCAGTATTTAACTGCGTTTCAACACATATTTGACAGGTAAACTAGTACTTTTAGAGTTAGAGCTCGTTCACACAGACTGCGTAAGCGTAGCGTAGCGTAATGCGTGCAGTTACGTCTATGGGTTCACGCGCGTCACTACGCACGTGTCACGTGTACGAGCTGCATACGCAATTGGTGTGAATCGGCCATAAACCTACACTGAAAAATTTCATTATGTAATTTTTCTCAAAGAATTTTTTCTCAATCACACCACTCGCGAAAAAAATACGTACAAACTTTTTCATACAATATACATATGAAAAATATGAATATATAGAGTACCAAAACCATATAGTGTTACTAATAGCATCTTAAATGACATAAATTATTATAGATAAAAATATCCTCTATTCATATTATTATGAATACAAGAACAGATTTAAAATATTTTGAATAATCTCTTTAAAAAGTCACTTTAAATCTCTTTTGTGTAAAATCACTTCCTTATGATTTAATTGTTAACTTTCAACTTGGAAATCACCTAAGATTTCTTTACACTAACAATTCACTTTTCAACTAACAATTCACTTAATCACTTTGGACTTAATCACTTGTGCGGTTAGATTCACTTGGTTTCATTTTAGCTTAGATTGGTTTCACTTTAGTTAGATTGGTTTCACTTTAGCTGGGTACGTCGTCCAAAAACTCGACATAGGTGAAGGGGAAATGGCCCACTTTGCCATTAAGCTCTCCTTCCCATTGGCCATTTATGTTCATTTTTGTCACCTGAAACAAATAAACAAGTAAAAATTAATAATTAAAATATTCAACTGTAGTTCCTCATGGTAGAGGAAGAAGTTTAGAAAACTGACTGCTTCACAAGGATTTAGAGTAATTTGGGGTAAAAGTGGTGGTAGCGCTGTTTTCCAAATACACCCAATGTCTAAAATGACATCTGTCAGAACTCCATCAAATTAAAAATCAGAATATGTATAGCGATTTAGGCTGTGCTTTGATGGATCAGTCAGTCACCTTAAAGGCCGATTCACACCAAGCACGTACACGTGACACGTGCGTAGTGACGCGCGTAAACCTCTAACAAACCGGGCTACGCATACGTCCACGCTTTACGCAAGCGGTGTGCCATGTTTCATACAGTTCTATACATTACAACGCAATGGTGCGCGCTACGTCTATACTTACGCAGCCTTTGTGAACGAGCTATTAGTTTTTTTACCCGACTATGGCAAAACCAAAAGTCATTTTATATGAACGAAATTAACCTGACAAATGATACATCCAAAAAAGTGGGGATCTCCAAAATTTTTTTTTGCTATTGTATCAAGTGGGATACCAAATGAAAGAGGAAAAAACTCTGAGTTCATATACACAGAGCGACAGAAAAACAATTTTACTATATTATCTATAGCTATACTTGAACTATAGAACTTGTAAAAGTCTAATTGAAAAAAATATTTTGAATTTGAAATCTATCAGCAGTTTGCGGGTAGTAGTCGGGTTTTAGCGCTGTTTCATTATATTATGTATATTGTATATGTTAACCTTAAGTATGTCTCCTTCTTGCAGTTTGAGAGCGGTTTTGTCGTACGCGTTTGGCACTCGGGATTGTCGCACTCGAGCCATCGCCGGCAGCGTTCGCTAGAAAAAGGAGAAAAAGTACATCAAAATCTACTAGTCACTAATTTATTATACTCCCTCACACTTGCTCATAAACTGCTACTTTACTGAACAAAGGATTTCATTACAGAGGACTGTAATCTGGCCTTTACTGGCCACATGCCAGCAATTTCCAAGAGGACTGTAATGGAAATTACTGGAGAGTTTCATATTAATGATGTGGTTCTTTAATTCATGTAGACTAACATAAATTAGGTTGTTTTAGATAGGTACACGATTTTATTAAGTACTACTTTTTTTAATTTACTTAAACTTCATTTTTATTTACACAATTTAGAATTTGTTTTTTTTTTTAATTGAGAGAGAGAGAGAGAGAGATGGTTGCAGATCATCTTCCGACAGTTTCTGCTGATCTTCATCAACCAAATACACCATAACAATCTATATCTATAATAGTGAACTAGTGTTTTGCTCGGTGCGCGAGCTGCTAAAGCAGCTCACGTGACGTGGTTATGTTAACTTTATTATATTTAACCAAATTTATTTATTAAAGATACACAATTCACCACAAAAACCCACAAAACGACACCCATATCAATTTTTTTCTTAAAAAGTGCATGTCCGCCATCTTGGATTTCAAAATAAATGTCGTTATCAAAATCAGCACGCCGGAAAACTCTGAAAACGACATCCATATCATTTTTTGTAAAAACGGGGTAGTTGAGGTTAATAAAGTAGGGTGCGTGGGTGCGCGGACCACTAAAGTGGTCCGCGAGCATGCAGAGTTTGTTCCACCGAGTAGACCTTCGGATCCTGATCATCTTTTGCCGAGAAACCAGTCTTCCATCTTTTATACCCTCCGAGATAGACACCGACGAAGTTTGTGTGGCGGCCATCTTGTTTTTCCAAATTTTTCCACTTTTTCTTTTAATCGTTTACTACATTCTTTAAAGATTGCGAGTTTGAACGAAATCGGTTGGAAAACAAAAGATTTGCAAAAATCATATAGGCCGCCATCTTGTTTTTCTGAAATATCATAATTTTCCCCTACTCATATCGCGCATCCGAACATATCTCCCATACATCAATGTATCGTTTTCCGTCTCTTTCTAGGAGAATGAGACATTGAATATTCGCCATACATTTTCTATGGGAAAATAAATTCCGCCATTTTGAATTTTTTTTCTATTCATCGAGTAGACCTTCGGACCCTGATCATCTCTTGCCAAGAAACCACACTTCCATCTTTTATACCCTCCGAGCTGGACACCGGCGAAATTTGTATGGCGGCCATCTTTTCTTCGCCATTTTGAATTTTTTTTCAGCTTTTTGGCAATTGGATGACGTCACAAATGACATTTGCTCGAGCACCCCCCACCTATCTTCAATACCTTAAGCGGGCCCTCCACCCGTCTCCGAAACCCTCAATCATCAGCTCTCTCCATAATTTTGGCTTACTAAGTTTTTGTTCTCTATACGACACCATCAGTGAAAAAAAAAATTTTCATACAAAATTTTACAGGAGTTTCTTAGTTGAAATTCTCGAAAATCTCCCCAAAAGTGGCAACACCGGTTGCATATCTCCATACTGCCAGCCGAGATACACAATTGATTCATACATATTGACTTTCCAAAATGTTGCCAACTGCCTCAAAAACGTGATCAAAATTTCGAAAAATTCAAAAAATTACAAAATGGCCGCCAACTCGTTTTGCAGAAATAAATTACATCGTTGTACAACTTTCCCATTAACTACAGGATATACCGCTCCCGATGACGTTTCAATCTTTCATCTCGCTCGCACCCACGCGAAATGATCGTCCCTGAAAAAAGACAATGTCGAAAATCACTTTTGCTTCGATAAATTCCAGTGTTGCCAGTCCTCGGCGACGAAAATACCTAAATGTCATTTGCACGAGCAAAACACGTAATCGCTCATACTCGAATTTTGCTAAAAGTGCGTATTTCGATTTTTTATAATTTCCCGAAAATCTTGAAATTTCCCCAAAAAATGGGGTAATTTTTTTCCTTCAATCTATACCTCGAAACTATACGTCCAATCGCTTCATAGAAGCCGAATCGCTCCGATGTTGCCAACTTTGAGATATTTAACTTTTAAAATTGCGTTTTTTCGTACCTCTAACATAATGGCCGCCACAACAGCCGCCATCTTGAATTTTTAAAAACCACTCCCATTCCTTCAAAATTCAGGATAATCGTAGACAAAACCAGAAAAAAATTATTAGTTTCAATTTCCCGTTTTGGATCTGTGGCGCCGCGGTTCGGGGTCGAAAAATCGAAATTTTCAAAACGCTACGGCTCGGCCGCCATCTTGTTTTTCCAATTTTTTCCACATTTCCCATTAATCGTTTACTATTTTCTTCAAAGATTGCAAAATTCAACGAAATCGGTTGGAAAACAACGGAGCTGCAAAAATCTCCTCGGCCGCCATCTTGTTTTTCTGAAATGTCATAATTTTTCCCCAGAGGACTCCCCCACCCAAACACATCTCCCCTACATTACTATATCATTTTCCTTCTCTTTCTAGGAGAACAATTATGTCAATGAGTCAGTCAGTGAGTGAGTGGTAATCGAGCTATATATAGTATAACTAGTTTTTGCTCGGTGCGCGAGCTGCTAAAGCAGCTCACGTGACGTGGTAAGGTTAACTTTATTATATAAAACCAAATTGATTTATTAAGATACATAATTCACCCCGCAAAACCCCATAAAATGACAGGCATTTCTATTTTTTGTAGAAAATGTAAGTCCGCCATCTTGGATTTGAAAATAAATGTCATTATCAAAGTCAGCGCCCTGGAAACCCTGAAAACGATATCCATATTATTTTTTGTAAATTAGGATAATAATTTAGTAGGGTGCGTGGGTGCGCGGACCACTAAAGTGGTCCGCGAGCATGCAGCGTTTGTTCCACCGAGTAGACCTTCGGACTCTGATCATCTTTTGCCAAGAAACCACTCTTCCATCTTTTATAGCCTCCGAGATAGACACCGACGAAGTTTGTGTGGCGGCCATTTTGTTTTTCCAAAATTTTCCACTTTTTCTATTAATCGTTTACTACATTCTTTAAAGATTGCGAGTTTCAACGAAATCGGTTGGAAAACAAAAGAGTTGCAAAAATCATATAGGCCGCCATCTTGTTTTTCTGAAATTTCATAATTTTTCCCTACTCATATCGCGCAACAAAACATATCTCCTCTACATTATCGTATCGTTTTCCGTCTCTTTCTAGGAGAATGAGGCATTCAATATTCACCATACAAAATGTATGGAAAATTAAATTCCGCCATTTTGAATTTTTTTTCTATTCATCGAGTAAACCTTTGGATCCTGATCCTCTTTTGCCAAGAAACCACACCTCCATCTTTTATACCCTCCGAGCTGGACACCGGCGAAATTTGTATGGCGGCCATCTTTTCTTCGCCATTTTGAATTTTTTTTCAGCTTTTTGGCAATTGGATGATGTCATGAATGACATTTGCTCGAGCACCCCCCACCTATCTTCAATACCTTAAGCGGGCCCTTCACCCGTCTCCGATATCCTCAATCATCAGCTCTCTCCATAATTTTGGCTTACTAAGTTTTTGTTTTCTATATAACACCATCAGTGAAAAAAAAATTTTTCATACAAAATTTTACAGGAGTTTCTTAGTCGAAAATCTCGAAAATCTCCCCAAAAGTGGCAACACCGGTTGCATATCTCGATACTGCCAGCCGAGATACACAATCGATTCATACATATTGACTTTCCAAAATGTTGCCAACTGCCTCAAAAACGTGGTCAAAATTTCGAAAAATGAAAAAAAATACAAAATGGCCGCCAACTCGTTTCACAGAAAAATTTTACACGGTTTCATAATTTTCCTATTAACTACAGGATATACCGCGCCCGATGACGTTTCAATCTCTCCTCTCGCTCGCACCCACGCAAAAGGGGATACCGTGAAAAAGACCGTGTCGAAAATCACTTTTACTTTGATAAATTCCAGTGTTGCCAGTCTCCGGTGACAAAAATACCCAAATGTCATTTGTACGAGCAAAACACGTAATCACTCATACTCGGATTTTGCTTAAAGTGCGTATTTCTATTTTTTACAATTTCCCGAAAATCTTGAAATTTCCCTAAAAGTGGGGTAATTTTTTTCCTCCAATCTATACCCCGAGTCTATACGTACAATCGCTTCATAGAAGCCGAATCGCTCCGATGTTGCCAACTTTGAGATATTCGAATTTTAAAATTGCGTTTTTTCGTACCTCTAACAAAACGGCCGCCACGACAGCCGCCATCTTGAATTTTTTAAAATCACTCCCGCTCTGTCAAAATACAGGATAATCGTGGGCGAAACCAGAAAAAATAATAATCCTCGATTACCCCGTTTCGGATCTGTGGCGCCGCGGTTCGGGGTCGAAAAATCGAAATTTTCAAAACGCTACGGCTCGGCCGCCATCTTGTTTTTCCAATTTTTTCCACATTTCCCATTAATCGTTTACTATTTCCTTCAAAGATTGCAAAATTCAACGAAATCGGTTGGAAAACAACGGAGCTGCAAAAATCTCCTCGGCCGCCATCTTGTTTTTCTGAAATGTCATAATTTTTCCCCAGAGGACTCCCGAATCCGAACACATCTCCCCTACATCATTATATCATTTTCCTTCTCTTTCTAGGAGAACAATTATGTCAATGAGTGAGTGAGTGGTAATCGAGCTATATATAGTATAATAATAGGTAACTTCTAGGCAAGCGCGCTCCATCTTAGGCTGCATCATCACTTGCTAGGTCTGATTGCAGCCAGGCGCTAGTCTATATAATTAAAAAAAAAGTTTTAGTTTTTTACAGTCCTCCCTTTAAATCACACTAATATTATAAAGGCGAAAGTTTGTGTGTATGTGTGTGTGTTTGTTACTCCTTCACGCAAAAACTACTAGACGAATTTAGCTGAAATTTGGAATGGAGATAGATAATATCCTGGATTAGCACATAGGGTACTTTTTATCCCGGAAAATCGAAGAGTTCATACGGGATTTCGAAAAACCTAAATCCACGTTGGCGAAGTCGCGGGCATCGGCTAGTTGGTTAATAAATAGCACACAGTGATAAGTACCTGCATATTGGTGCCTTTCTGTGGTTGCTTGTTGTTGGGCGGGCTGGGCGGGTCTCCCAGCTGTGTGATGGCCTCGGTCGGTGGGTATGGTGCTCCAGCCGGGTCCAGAAGCTTGAAACAATACAAATGAGTACGTACACGTAAATCATATTAGCATTATAAATGCGAAAGTTGTTTGTACGTTTGTCCTTCAATCACGCCGCAACAGAGCTACGAAACGGCGTGATTGTTTACATGGGCATGCAATTTTTTATTCAGATACAAGTTAGCCGTTGACTGTAATCTCACCTGGTGGTAAGTGATGCAGTCTAAGATGGAAGCGGGCTAACCTGGAAGGGGTATGGCAGTTTTCATTAAGCCCATACTCCTTAGGTTTCTACGCGGTATCGTACCGGAACACTAAATCGCTTGGCGGCACAGCATTGCCGCTAGGGTGGTAACTAGCCATTGCCGAAGTCTCTCACCAGACAATTGAATTATGTATCAGTAAGATTAGGAGGAGCTCCGCAGCAGAACAAGGTCACTGACATAGCCCAAACTATTAGCAAGCTGAAGTGGCAGTGGGCAGGCCATACCTGTCGTAGAGGCGATGGCCGTTGGAGCCGGAAAGTCCTTGAGTGGAGACCGCGTTTAAGCAAGCGTAGTGTGGGACGCCCTCCAGCACGATGGACCGACGATATAAAGCGGCTGGTGGGAAATGGCTGGATGAGGAAGGCTGAGGACCGGGTGTGGTGGCACTCTTTAGGGAAGACCTATGTCCAACAGTGGACTTCCACAGGCTGATGATGATGATGATTAGGATTATAATACTATTATAGCCTTACCCTTTGTACATAGGGGACAGGAATCGAGCCTGTCTTGCCTTGCACGTTGCGCGCCGTCCACCACTGCTCCTCGTCTCTGTTGATCACCATCAGCCTCTCGCCGCGACGGAACGGCAGGTCATCAGCATCCTGAAGGAAAACAACAATAAGGATGGTTTTCATCCCACCGCTTCATATGGTTCGAAGTGATAATAATTATTCTAATAAAGGTTATAAACGCGTAAGTTTGTATGTATAAATGGATGTAGGGATGATTGTTACTGTTTCACGCAAAAACTACTGGACAAAGGCTGGAAGGAATGGAGGTAGATTATACCCTGGATTAACACATAGGCTACTTTTTATCCTGGAAAATCAATGAGTTCCCACGGGATTTTTAAAAACCTATATCCACGGGAATGAAGTCGCGAGCATTAGCTAGTCTTTGATATTTATCAAGATAGTTATATATGTTTGTTTAACCGTTTTTGAGAATTTGGTTCAGAGATAGCTTGTATCCTGGGATTTTGTCCAGGAAAATCAAAGAACTTATAGGATTCTTATAAAACCTAAAACATATAAAGCTAGAAAGATAGCTTGCATCCTGGAAACTCGCATAGGCTTGCTATCCCGAAAATTTAAAAATCCCACTGGATTTTTAAAATCTCAATCCGCACGGACTTCAAATCGCGGGCATCATCTTAAAAGAGGGAACTGACATCAAAATACACCTCAAACATTGACATCTAGAAATTAACATCTGGACAATTAGCGTAAGACAACATTTTGAGGATATTCAACAGGATTTTTAAAAATCTTATCCCTACTTAGACTGGATTTTGAGGACTTTGAACCGGGTTAAAAAACTTAAATGAACGCAGAGGAAATACATAGGTATTAAGGTACCTATCGCAATTTCAGTTTGTCAAAATCGCAAATAAAGTTTACTAAAAAAACTTTTGAAAGTAATTTTTTTCCAATATATCTATCTGCCATTCGCTTTCTAGCCATAATCAGATTTTGGATAAGTGTGAGTATAAAAATGAGTTTAGGGCGCATTCCAGTAAATATCCTCCCCTTTACGTTATCAAGTAAGTTACTATTACTAATAATAATAAAAATAAATAAAATTGGAGTGTCTGTCTGTAATTTCTAAATAACTACCACATATTAAGGTCATATGGTTATTTGAACGATACCATAACTGAATATACAACATAACTGAGTAAGAGTTGTACATAACTGAATGTACAACTTGACAATACAGCATTGTAAAGTCGAAATCTCCTGAGGATGCTCCGGTGTCGGGGCGAAACGTGCGTCGAGAGTAGTGGAAAAGTCTTGTGTGGTGGTGCATGTGAGTGGTGGTGGCAGTGCTTGCTTGGGAACTTGGCTTTATTGCTTGGTTGGGGAGGTAAGCGGTGCTTAGCTTGTAACTGCATGTTTGACCATACATATTTTTTCTGTTGGCAGATTATAGCAAAATAATTTTTAACTGTTTCTTGCTAAACATGAACTTCCGCAAAGTAACGCCTGATTCTATCCAATATTTGAAAGTAAATATGTTTCAATGATTTCAAGAGCACAAATCATTATTATAACAGATTACCCCAGCGATCTGCCGGAAGTGATCCAGAATAGTGCCCAAAATAGATCGTAACTATAGCACTGGGTGGTGGTAATGACTAAACTTTAAACACCACATTCCTGGGTTATAAATAAATCAAAAACCAAACCAGGTATGTGTGTCATGCGATGGGGTATGACGAAAATATCTATTTGTCTTTTGCTGTGAAAGATTTCGCAGATTTTCCCATATTATTTTCTTAAGCATTTTTGTCATAGTCAACTCTTAGGGTGGAAACAAATTATAGGACTGAATTATATGCACTATCTGGTCAATACATAGTAGGTAAATGAACTGCAAACTGACGTAACGTCGGACGTAAGTCGAGCAAAGAGTAAAAAAAATATAATAACATAGGTTAATATAAATATAATATAGGTTAAATATATACATATAAATAATTTTGAAATTCTTTGCGACTTGGTACTATCCAACACTAGCTTCTCCTTACAGCAAAGGTTGCCTGGTAGAGGTTGGGCTCGGATAAGTGTGCGTTCACCTTTACTGTGATTTGTGAGTTTGTGGATGCTACTGTGCTCCATATCAGTCATCCGCACCATACAAAAGTAACTCTCTACGAAAGCTTCGCCTACCTGAAGTCGAGGACGTAAGCTTGAGCGCTCGGACGACTTGAGATATCTCGCAAGCGGTGTTCCAAACAACTGTCCACCTATCAGGCGCGGCTATCAGTTGCGGTTTACGGACGCGTCCCATAGTTTGTTTCATGCTTTATGTGGTGAAAACCAATTTTAGCCGAAAAAATGGGTAATAAATCATCATCATCATCAACACTATTAATCTATCGCCGGCCCACTACTGAGCACGGATTTCCTCTCAGAATGAGAAGGGTTTAGACCTTACGCAGGCGAAGTCCGGATCGGCAGACTTCACACACCTTTGACAACTCTCAGGCATGCACAATGCACATTTCTTCAAGATGTTTTTCTTCACCGCTAAAGCGAGTGATATGTGCGTGATTACTGCATGAACCTTTCGTATGTGGTACAAATAACGTCCTCTAGTGTCTGAGTATAATTTGGAAACTGTCGCAATCCTATACTATAACCTTCCTATAGAGTGTAGATTATGGTAGTGACAAAATAATCAAGATTATCATGTACGGTCGGCATCAGAATTTGAGTAGCAATTCCGCGAAACTATTGCATCAAAAACCTTTTTCTATAAACACGCCACCAACGCAGTGCATAACCGTGGCACGCAAATAGAATCATTACGGCAAAGGCCGTGTCTAGTGCTATAGCACTAAACAAGGCGTGCGCGGCGGCCGCCTGCGGGAGCGGGGGGTCTCGCGGTGCGGCGCCGGCGTGCGGCTCGATGCATTTCGCGGTGCGACCGCCTCCAAATTACCAGCGCTTATAGTGTTATACAGTTTATTAAGACATTTTATTAAACCATAAACCATCTAAAAGTGTTATCAGTACAGTCCAATTCAAAGTGCAGTGCAACACATCACTATACATTTTGGTCCTTCGAACCGGATCGGCCGTAAGTCGTTTAGCACCTCTAAACGACTTGCGGCCTTTGATTGTACTTACACTGCCATCAAAGTCGAACTTGGCGATGACGACTTCTAGAACGTGGTAGTGTGGCGGCGGCACGGCCGGCGCAGCCTTGACGCGCGCCTGTGGCAGGGGCCGCACCAGCGCCGTAGTATCTAAGTAGTGCAGCCGGTAGAACGCGAGTAGCGCCGGCATGTCCGCAAACAGCTGGTTTCCAATCCGGTAGCGGGTCGTACCGTCCGCGGACACTACGCGGTTTATTATGTAGTGTGATACTCGGTCCTCCCTGTAAAGAGGGTAGGTTACAAATTAATAAACATCATGATCTCAATCCATCACTGGCCCACTGTTGAGCATGGGTCTCCTGTCAGAATGCTAGGGTAGCTAGTCGAGTGTGGGATATTGGCAGATTTCACACACCTTTCAGAACATTAAGCGGAAATCTCAGGGTTCTTTCACTACGTTTTCCTTCACTGTTAAAGCAAGTGATATTTGATTACTCAAAATGCACATAACTCCATATAGTTAGAGGAGGTGCATGCCCAGGATCAAACCCTGGAGTCTGGACCCCCTGAATAAAAGAGACTGAATTCTAGGCTACAAAAGCCCCCAAAATTCAAAGAGTTCCAACAGAATTTTTGTTACTTAACTGATTTTGATGAAATTTAGTATTTATAATTTATATATTTTGCATCCCCGTGTATTTATAAGTTGTAGGACATTCCTGCAACTTACTTTTTATCTCAGAAAGTGGATTTTTGAAAAACATAATCCACATGGTTTGCTTATAAAGATTAAACAGCATACCTGACACACAGAACATAATCCCCATGTATAGTCTTGGAGTCCCTCACGAGGAACACTCCACGCTCAGTCTCATTGAGCAAAAGCTCTGTAGCCTCCACCCTCGACAGCCCACCAAAGTACCAGCTGCAACAATTACACACATTATGACTAGGAGAATCTTAAATCCATCATCACTAGTAGTTTGTACTTTATGGATGCACAGAAAAAGGCACTGATTACCCTGACATTTGGAATCATTCTATATTATGAGAAGGACTTAGGCCATGGTCTGCTACACTGTGCAAATTGGCAGACTTCACACACTTTGAGATTATTATAGAGGACTCTCAGGCACACAGGTTTCCTCACGATGTTTTCCTTTACAGTTAAAGCAATGATATATTTGATTGTTTGAAATGGGCATAATTTTGAAAAACCACAGGTACATTTTTGGGATGGAACCCCCAACGCTACGAATAGAAAGCAATTGTGTTAACCACAAGACTATTACCATTCTATCTTATTAACTGTAGAATATGTTAATTTAAACTGGTAGTTAACCTGTCTAAGAAAATAGGGCGGCAGTAAAACTCCTCATAAACATAGTATGAATTGATTTAACGGTGTCACACAAAACTGGGCCACATAACACATTGTAAGCCTGACTGAGCTCCCAGATGACAGTATAGTTTAGTCGTACTATTTCTAAAAAGCAGTTAACTGCGAAAAGTAGTTTTTGAGCTATCACCAAAATAAAGTTTGGAATACTTTTTCGCTATGTTTCCTACCGATTACAAGCACACACTTGACCACAATCACACCTAATGGAAATTAATCATGTGGCCTAAAAGGAGACATATTTGCTTAAAAGCCAAATTCACTCTTGTTTAAGATATCCGGATATATCTTAAATAAGAGTGAATTTACTTTTAAGTAAATGTCCCCTCTTAGGCCACATGATTACTTTCCATTAGGTGTGATTGTGGTCAAGTGTGTGCTTGAAAGAATTGATGAATTTAAAAACCTTAAAACCTTTCTCCCCTTTTGACGGCCTCCCTGACACAGTGTTAAGCGCTGTGGTCTTATTAGTGGGAGATCTCGGGTTTGATTCTCTGCAGGGGTTTGGAATTTTATAATTTCTAAACTACTGGTCTGGTCTGGTGGGAGGCTTCAGCATTGGCTAGTTAAAAAGAATTTTCAGATGGATGTTTCTAAAAAAGTATTCTACAAGCCAAGGCTTTTAGTATGGTCTTATATAGCTTTTTTATAAGTTTTTAGCAGTAACTCAAAAACTACAGCAAGTTTATCTGAATCCTAAGCTTCTAAGATCCTTAACTGGATTCTACAACTTTGACTTGATACAGGTCAATTTTTATTGAAAATTTTCCAAAAAATTGTTTCATACAAAGACAAACCATGCCTTGACAATTAAGAGTACAGCCAAAACATCAGCCAAATTGGTCAAGCCGTACTCGAGTATGATCTTTTATACATGCGGCTATTGATTTTTACTTAAATTTTTTTTTTTTTTTTTTTGATATTTCTAGGCTATCTGCAATCAGTCATACTTAAATATAGATTTTAGATTTATAAAGCCTAACTGGTTTATTACAAAATAGCACATTATACTTGTTATATAATTAATTATAAATAATTATGTGGTCTAACTTTGACTTTGAAAACAATAGTTAATTAATTAGGATTTTCCTGATAAGCTTTGTAAATAATTAATACATATTCCACGCTAATATTATATTTGTGAATGTGCATCTGTCTGATTATTATCTTTACACTGTTCAACTACTGAACTTATCTTGAAAAAGGCACAGAGATTGCTATCATTCAGAGACATAAAATACATTTCTGGCCTGGATTTTCCAGTACTTGGTACTTATACAAAAAGATTTTCAAACAGAAAAAAACTGAGTTTTTTTTGCTGCTCTTTTGAAATGAGGCACCTAAATTATTACTACCTTCTACCTCACAAATGAATACTTCAACAACTTTATCATTTGCAAGAATTCCTACGGTATTATGAAATAACGTAAATCCACGCGGATGAAGTCGCATGCAATCAGTTAGTATTAATAATATTGTTGTTGTGGTGTATGTTATTCTTATAGGAGTTACAACTTATAAGAACACGTTAATCATCATTTCCTTGAAAATATCATCACCTGGACATGTCATTCTCGTCGAAGGTGGCCCCGATCGTGGAGTTCGCCATCCTGCCGTTCAAAATCACGCCTAAACGATCACAATTTATCGACGATACCTCATCACGACTACACCGGAAATGGACTTCGGTACTTTAAACTCCCGCTATCACAGAATTCACTGATCCCAGATACGTACGCAGCCCGCACGCCGCCCGCAAACGTTCCCGCAAATTCCTCGCACAATCCAATAACAATTTAATAACAGCTATCAGAAATAATTACAAATTGTCCACCGACTCAAACTCCACAGTGTCATCAATTCACAAACTTTATATTCACATCGAAACACATGTTTTCGATATAGTTTCGCGCAGATACACCATCCACACACACGCGCACCTTTTTAACTAAACTTTAGGCCGCGATAAATGAAATAAAACTATAATTAGATCGAATTAAAAATAATGTTCCACGGGTCACACACGCGAAGTTTCGGGCGATGGGGCGTAGACAAAAAATAGATTTTTTTGTTATTTTGACGCATAATTCTCAAAATGGCTTTTCTTGTCTTTGCCCAGATTTCAGTGGATTTCAGAGTAATTATTTAAGATGGCAACATTATACAACTGTCAGATTTAAGCTTTTATGGATGAGCCAACTTGGTCCGTTATATTTAGTTACCAACCAAAATATAAGGGCTGTAAAATTTAAATAGGAAATATTCAATTTCTATTTTTTTTAAAGGAATCGGGTGTGCGTTAGATCATGTCAAACTATTATCAATAGAGCGAATAGTCCTTATTGATTTCATAGACTATTTGGACTATTCAGATTGGATTTACATCTTCAGCGTCGATTTCATTTTTTTTTTCAGGTGGCAACATAGATTTCATTACACATCACCTTCCGAAAGTTTAGTGGTTTAGTCTATGGTGTGTGTCCATTGTTTTTCCACAATGTTATTTTTCTGACTGCTGCTGGTGGACGCAAAATTTTATCTCGCTGCGTCGAGTGTGGCTTTGTGCTAGTGTTCGTGTTCGATACAGTGATTTATTAGTAATAGATCACGAAGATGTCGTCACCGAGCGCTGGGAAACGTCGGATGGACACAGACGTCATAAAGCTGTATCCTTTGTTATCTTCTATACAAAGCACCTTTGGTTTGGTCCTCCATGTAAATAAGTAGGTAGAAGGGCCATCAGCTGATTGTCATGATTCGATACAAAATCGATATGCCCTTATTGTGTATTAATGCTTTGCTTTAATTTCGTTTAATGTTATGATTATGGGATAATTCTATCGTATATCTAATTGAAAACATATTCTGAAGGGCTTATCATAGGCTCATAATAGGTGCGTGCTTTGTCAGTGCTCCGTCACCTATAGCTATATGAGTATCGTAGATAATCATACGTTAGAGAACGGTGTTCTTTCTTCCGTATAGATTGTAATATTTCGTAATCCGTATGTAGGCCACGGTCTGAATTGCGCGTTTTTTTCTCTCACCATCGGCCCTTGTTAATGCACCAATTTATTCATCACAAAGCATAAACAATAATCGTAATTTTCAATTGGTTTAACAATGTACATAACTACCTAACCTACACTTCTTTATTTTTTTTTTGTTATTGTTCCATTGTTTTAGCTATTAACTTTTTCTAAGGTCTTTTATGACGTCATTTTCGAAACATGCTTTATAAATAAATGTTACTGGAGTCAATATTATAGTTCATGGTACTTTTGGTGTTCTGCCAAATATCAGCATCATTGGTTGACATAAATAGCATATCTTCCTAATTCTTTGAATAAATAAACAAAACACCACTTAACTTTTTATTACTATTGATTCTTCCATCTCTACAAAAATAATAATTAATTATTTCCCCTCTCCCTCATCATACCTGTAGATTATTTTTACAAAATGTTTATAAATAAATTATGGTCTATAAGCTTCTTAATAATTCCTCTTTTTGTTGGTGAAAACCGCATGAAAATCCACCCAGTAGCCTCTGAGATTAGCCCGACAAAGCATGAAGTCAGCACGGTGGGGAGCTTTAATTTATAATACAGTGGACCCTTGTTAATCTGAAAAACATTTTGCAGGCCAGTGTCGAACTATCGAATTTGTCTGTTTATTGAGTACTGCCTATGACCCCCTATAGTCAAGATTTTTTTACAAAAGAGTGCCTTGTGATCTGACAAAGTACAGATCCAATAGAATAGAATAGATTTTTATTCAAGTAGACTTTTACAAGTGCTTTTGAACTGTCAAAATAATTTACCACATTTTTTTTAGTTTTAGGTTCATTATTTTAATTATTTTAATTATTATTATTTAGTTATTTAGTTTAGTTGTTTAGTTTATTTTATTAAATCACTGTATAAGGTAATAAATTAATTATATTAGTAAAAAAAAAATCTCTATGTTATACATACTATGAAGTCAAATCATACTTCATTATGAATATAATATTCATATATTATATTCCAATTTAGTAAATTCAATAATAATAGTCATGTCAGATTACAGATTACAGAGGGTGCCAGATTAGGCAGGGGTTGGATTACCGGGGGTCTACACAATATGATAGTGTATGTTAATGGTGTGTATGCACATGCACCTCTCTGAAAATAACCCTACCAGCGCTTATGTCCTGGGTGCAGACAGTCATCATCATCACGATCAACATCTCACTATCTCACTACTGAGCACAGATCACTGGCCAAGACATGTGGATTGGCAGACTTCACACACCTTTGAGGACATTATGGAGAACCCTCAGCATGCAGGGTTCCTCACAATGTTGTAAAGGTAAGATAAAGATAAAATTTGGCTCAGCAACAAATATGAATATAAACATAACTTAAACTTAAATTAATAACATACATTACTGTGCACCTGTTTCTCGATCTAGTAAAAACTGTGTCTCGTTTTCCTTCACTGAGTGAGTGATATATTTAAATTGCTTAAAATGCATATAACTCTGAGAAGTTAGATGGGTCTTGACAGACAGAGACACACAGATTATGAAGTGATCTTGTTAGAATTCCTTTTTTCCGTTGTGGAACCCTAAAAAAAGGGCTTGTAGAACTTGTTGAAAGCCTGATTGAATAAACAATATTTCAACTTTGAGTTTATTTCAACACATTGTAGTCATGAATATAAAGTACTGATGCACTTTTCTGATTTCCATAAAAGGTTCTGAGTCCCTACAGACTTCATATATTATTGAATAGTAAACAAAAGATACCAAAACATCTCCTTTGCATTTCAAATAGCTAGGTAGTTAGGGTTGTCACCATATTTGGAGCAAGTTAAACTATATTATAATGTTATCCATAAGTACTGAAATTATACCCCATGGGATATCCCTGATTTTCCAGCATTTTAAGTAGCCTATACCACTCCAGGTCTTTAAATATCTTCATGCAAACAAGCCAACAAACGTTTATCCATTCGATTATTGAATGACTAACCAACGAACTAACACATTTTAATTTTCCAGTATAAAAGTAGCATAATATGTCACTCTGCCCATGCCTTTGACTATAATCATGCAAATAATTAAGCTGATCCGTTGCCCCATTGCGGCGTTATTGAAGGATAAACAAACACACTAATTTTACAGGATAAAAAGTAGCCTATGTCACTCTTTAGGTCTTTAACTATGTAAAAACTAACGCTAATCCGTTGCTCTGTTGTGGCGTGATTGAAGGACAAACCAAACAAACGCAGTTAGCATCACACATTATAAAGGTGAAAGTTTATATATGTGTGTGTGTGTGTGTGTGTGTGTGTGTGTGTACTGTGTGTGTGGGTGTGTGTTTGTGCGTGGGTGTGTGTACTGTGTGTGTGTGCGTGTGTGTTTATTTGTAATTCTTTCATGCAAAAACTACAAGATTTGGCTGAATTTTAGAATGGACATAGCTCATACCCTGACTTGACACATGGGCCTTGTTATCCTGGAAAATTGAAGAGTTCTCCCAGGATCAAAATACCTTTATCCATGTGGATGAAGTAGCAGGTGTCATCTAGCCTAGTTTATAATATTTTCTTTTTAGTATTTACGACAATTTATTTTTATCCCCATTTATTTTTTATCCCTGTCATTCATAGAACTATATTTACAAAAATACAAATACAAAAATATTTATTTCGGTAAAACAATTTTACATAGAATACAAAGAAATTGGGACCATCCCAGTAAGTGCCTAGTATTACTACTAGTACTTGTGGCATTAGATCCACTGTTTTGTAATTTTGTCCCATTCATGCATTTTTTGGTTATTATAAAAAACAGGGACAACCCTATTTTAAACTTACCTATAGTAAACTAATCTATGATGATTGTTCTAGAACCATAGTATGTAAATATTAAATAATACTATTTTATGAGTCATCAGTAGGAAGTCAACAACATTTTAGAATAATTCGCACTTTAATAGCTTATTAGCTTAACCAACTGTTACGGTTTGGGTCATGCAACAAGATCACTGGTGGCCAATTGGAGTGTGGATCATAGAGGCTTCATCACCAACCCATCACTGGCTCAGTACTGAGGACCAGTTTCTCCTCAGATTGCAAAGAGTTTAGGCCATAGTCTAACCACACATCATACCACAGGCAGATTTTGCACACCTTGTCGTTGATTGTGGAGAGCTTTCAAGCATGCAGGTTTCTCACGATGTTTTCCTTCACCATTATAGCATGTGATAAATTATGTTTTAATGTACATAAGTCCAAAAAATTAGAGATGCGTGCTTGGGATCGATCCGCTAATTTAGTTGATTTATAAACTTAAAAAAACCGGCCATGTGCGAGTCAGACTCGCGTACCGAGGGTTCCGTACTCTGGTATTTTGTCCGACATTTTGCACGATAAATCAAAGACTGTTATGCATAAAAATAAATAAAAATCTGTTTTAGAATGTACAAGTAATTCCCTTTCATATGATACCCCACTTGGTATAAGTTACCTTACTTTGAAAATTGAAATACATTTTAATTTTTTTTCGGTGATGTAACCACAAATTCATGGTTTTCGGATTTTTTCCTTTACTTCTGCTATAAGAGCTACCTACTCGTACCTGCCAAATTTCTTGATTCTAGGTCAACGGGAAGTACTCTATAGGTTTCTTGACAGTCACGACGGACGGACGGAAGGACGGACGGACAGACAGACAGACAACAAAGTGATCCTATAAGGGTTCCGTTTTTCCTTTTGAGGTACGGAACCCTAAAAATTGAAAAGCTGTTTTTTTTTTGGATAAAAATAAAATTATACTGAAATTTTTTAACATACTCTTATAGTACTTGCTATCCTATTATTACTTATGACTTAATTAGTAGGTATCGATCTTACACTAATTTCTAATGTTTGACAAAAACCACAAATTCACGGTTTTCAGATTTTTTCCTTTATTTGTGCTATAAGACCTACCTACCTGCCTTTCATGATTCTCGGTTAAGGGGAGGTACCCTATAGGTTTTCTTAACAGACCCAACAGACGGACAGACAGACAGACTGACAATAAAGTGATCCTATAAGGGTTCCGTTTTTCCTCTTGAGATACGGAACCCTAATTATGCAAGCCAATTAATTACTAAAGTATTAGTTATTACTTTATCTTATTGCTACACATACTTATCGGTGAGGGAAAACTGTACTTTTCTCACTATGTGTCAACTTGTAACTGATAAGATTCATATCAAAACATTATCAGTGTTTTCTATACCCGTGTTTTAACTGTGACGAATTTGTGTTACAAAACTTTTACAAAACCTTAGACTTAAGTAAAGTTTTAATGATACAGTAATATTTTTTTAATGCATTATAGAATTGTCGAAAAATTGTAAGGATTTTTTTTATCTATATTTTTTAAAGTTTTGTGTTTTTTGTGGGTTTTTTAATAGAACAACATCTATACCTCCAATACTATGAAGAGGAAAGATTTGTTTGTTTGTAAGCGATAAACTCTGAAACTACTGCGCCGATTTTAAAAATTCTTTCACCATTAGAAAGCTTGTACTTTATCCAGAAGTAACATCAAGTGAAGTCGGGCGGATCAATTAGTCTAAATATGTAAAAGGAAAGTAACTCACTGACTGACTGACTGATCTATCAACACACAGCTCATGCTACTGGATGGATTTATCAGAAATTCGGCATGCAGTTAGCGATTATGACGTAGACATCCACTAAGAAACGATTTTTGAAAACTCAAATCCCAAGGGAGTAAAATAAAGTTTTGAAAGTGTAGTCAACGCTGACGATGTCGCTGGCATTAATTAGTTCAATATGAAATTGGCAATGATTCATTTGATTTTTTACGGAATTTTGTTAATAGATTTAAGTTATAATCTGGTTTTTGTACCTTCAATTTTGTAATTCTTTTTTACCTACCTGTACATGCAGTAGTAATTTCCTCAACGTACTAACGCTAGCATCGAGAGTAAGCATGAGGTGACGATACTCGGGGGACTGAACGAGTTCTGTGTGAAATTCTTTGGACCTCCAGGCAGTAAGTACCTACCAATGATGACAATAAAAAGACTCTTCTCAGACCTGGGCGCGTGTGAAACCCTCGTATCTTTAATTTCAATATTACGTAATTAATTAATCACCATTATCTTACAAATTCAACAATTGACAGTCAATGGTACCCAATTTAAACAAATGATTAGACTTTGATATACAGCGTGATCGATACATCATATATGACAAAAGGAGGTATTTGTAGTACCAAGTATAGATTCTTTCATTGCCGCTGCTACTTGACAAAACGTTCTAATGGTCCTGCGTGTTTAAAAAACCTCTTGGCGACCACCCAGGCGCTGTGGTCTTATTGATGGGAGGTCCCGGGTTCGATTCCCGGCAGAGGAAAATTGGAATTTCATAATTTTTAAATTTTCTCCAATCTGGGCTGGTGGGAGGCTTCGGCCATGGCTAGTTACCACCCTACTAGCAAATCCGTGCCGCCAAGCGATTTAGCGTTCTGCTGCGATGCCGTGTAGAAACCAAAAGGGGTATGAAACCCTTTAATGAAACTTCCAATACCCCTTCCAGGCGAGCTCGCTACCATCTTCGACTGCATCATCCCTTACCACATGAGATTGCAGTTTAGGGATAACGTGTATCTGAATAATATTTAAAAAAACCAATTTATTACGAGTTAATTTCCACGATCACGTGTTTGTCAGTCTTTCGCTTTTGAGTTAATTAAGCTCCTACTAAATTTAGTTTTACTAGGAGACTTAATTTGACTAAAATTGGACATTATTATTTTTGGTAATATGTATATATTTTTTCCAGCCCCATACGAGGGTGGAGTGTGGCGGGTCCGAGTCCACTTGCCCGACCACTACCCGTTCAAGTCCCCGTCCATCGGGTTCATGAACAAGGTGTACCACCCCAACATCGACGAGGTGTCCGGCACCGTCTGCCTCGACGTCATTAACCAGGCTTGGACTGCTCTTTATGGTGAGATGGATGCCCCACACTAAACATACACACATATACACACACCACGCTATGTACGGTTGGCCTCAGAATTCGAGTAGCAATTCCATACACATTTACACACACCACGTTATGTACGGTTGGCATCAGAATTCGAGTAGCAATTCCACACACATTTACACACGCCACGTTATGTACGGTTGGCCTCAGAATTCGAGTAGCAATCCCAGACACATACACATGCCACGTTATGTACGGCTGGCCTCCGAATTCGAGTAGTAATTCCGCGAAACTATTGCATCGAAACCTGTCGCACTTTGACCTTTTTCTACAAACTCGCCAAACACACTTAACGCATGTGCATAATCATGCCACGCGAATATGATCATTAAGGTGCTAAACGACTTACGGCCTTTGAGTGTACCTAATCATATTATTGTAGTGTATCAACTACAATTAGCTTATGCCCGCTTATTCCTATTTTTCCTCCTTAGGGTTTGAATTTTTAAAAATCCTTTCTTAGCGGATTTCTATGTGAAAATAGCTATTTGCATGCCAAATAGCCAGATCCGTCCAGAAGTTTCAGCTGTGCGTTGATAGATCAGGCTTAAGACCCCCCGCTACTGTTGCAGACTTGTCGAACATATTCGAGTCGTTCCTGCCGCAGCTGCTCACGTACCCCAACCCCATCGACCCGCTCAACGGCGACGCGGCCGCCATGTACCTCCACAAACCTGAGGAGTACAAGAAGAAAGTCTCAGGTTCGTATCCAGCTCAAAAAAGTTTTACCATACCTACTTCACTACATAATTTTTATTTCATTTGCTCGAATTTAAAGATTTATCCCACAGGGACACTTTTATTATACCTTTTTTCCACGCACATGCAAACTGTGGAATTAACTCCCATCGGCGGTGTCCCCACTAGAATACAACATGGGGTTATTCAAGGGGCGGACCAACAAATTCCTGTAAGGCAGACAACGCATCGGCGGTACCTCTGGTGCGCAAATGTTCATGGGCGGCGGTAATCACTTAACACCAGGTGACCCGCCTACTTATCTGCTTGCTATTCTTTATTTTTAAAAAATATTGATGATAAGTGGGGACTGCTAAATTTAGTTCCGCATGTATTAATCCACTAAAAATACTGGCTGCATTAAACTTGGCCGCGCTGAACAGCCAGCCCTTCCACCACCATCAGCCTATCACCAGATGAGGCAACTGCGCTGAAATGTGTCAATAATGTTATTTCCCATCTTTTCAGACTACGTCCGAAGATTCGCCACGGAAGAGGCGTTGTTAGAAAAAGACGCGATAACAGGCATGGGAGCGACCCCCGCCTCGGGCTCCAAGCCGTCCAACGGCGCGAACAGCGAGTCGGAGTCCTCCATGTCCGAGTTCAGTGATGACGAAGCCCAGGACATGGAGTTATAACGTTCCCGTCCGCCCGAGGATTGCTCACTCACTGCCGCTCCGGTTGTCTTCTGAATTTACTGTGGGGTAAATAGGTTTTTTTGGTGGTTTTGGGTGACTTGAGTTTTTATTTGTGGGGTTTAGGTTGAGTTGCGTTTGTCGCGGTGTTTGATGCGACTGTCGCGATGTCTGACGCGATTGTCGCGGTGTCTGACAAAATTGTCGGATTGTCTGATTTTTGGGCAATACAGTTCATACGGATAGTATAAACTAGCTGATGCCCGTGACTTCGTCCGCGTGGATTTAGGTTTATCATCTAGTCTTGTCTAAATATATAAAAGGAAAGCTTACTGATTATTATTATCTGACTGACTGATCTATCAACGCACAGCTCAAACTACTGGACGGATCGGCCTGTAAGGCATGCAGATAGCTATTATCCGCTAAGAAAGCATTTGTGAAAATTCAACCCCAGCCCGGCTAGCACAGGCAGTAGATAAAAATTATATCCCCGATTATATCCACTGATTCCTATGACATCAGTGGATATAATCGGGGGATATAATTTTTATCTACTGCCCATGCTAGCTGGGCAGAGGGGGTAAAATAGGGGTTTGAAATTTGTATAGTCCACACGGACAAAGTCGTGAGGATTAACTAGTATATGATAAAATAACATCGCAACAGTCGTTTCTTGCCGAGGCAGACACAATATAATTTAAGCCCTGTATAAAATTATGAGGCGCCCAAATAAAAACGTTATTTTACTACCTCAAGTAACAAAAAAAAAACTTGGTACATTTTCCCGTCGCAGCGGTCCGGATTTCTAAAAATCAAATTCTAAACATATCCTTAGAAAAATGCGTTTTTTCAATTTATTTTTATCGAATTAAGTACCTTTAAAAATAGTGGAAATTTTAAATTTTAGTTGTAATTTTAAATAATGTATTTCCAAACGAGGTAGTAATATAATCTGTATTACAAATAGGGACCATGCATTATTTACGTCATTTAAGCGGGAACAGATCGTACACCAAATATCAAATATATATGAGCTAAACAAGCGCCGATTCTGATGATTTTTCTCTAAACTAAATTTAGAGTATCTGCATCTTTTTCTTTCAAGTAATGCTACAAAAGAATGGAAAATGAATTTTAAATTCAAAGATTAAATTTTAGTGCACTCAACAAATTTAAACCAACCAAAGTCACAAGGTTTCACAGATCTCAATTAAATTAGTTTTGCTGTCCTTTTCTTATTACATTGGTAAGAAAAATATGCGAATATTGTCAAATTTGTGTTCAGAATCAGTGCCACTTACCATTGTAATGGTTTGAAGATGGAATGAAATTCAAGTGGCTATAGGTTCGAATCTCACTCATTGTAAAATTGTCGTACCTACTAGCACAAGTCACGCTATTAGTTGAAGGGCAAAGGGGAATTAATAATAGGCTCAAAAGGGCTAGAGCTCAGAGCCGTAAAACCACAAAAAAAGGGAATTAATAATTCGCAAAATAACTTTTTTCCTGACGCTGAAGAGCTCCACACAGATGTATTAGAAGGAGGGCCCAAAACAATTAATTTTTGTGACGTAACAAATGTATGGTCTCCAAAAAAAAACTCCAACGCTTCACAGTATTTTCACAACATTATGTAAAAGCCAGTAAATAATATTTATACTCTGTGTCCGCCGTTGAAAAAAACTTATTTGTTACATAATAATCTGTATGGACCACAATATGCCAATTTTAGGATTTTAGATCGAAATAATAAAAAAAAATCTGCTCAGAAAAATAAAGGCGGTGGACACGTATGTGCTTTAAATTATCGGAAAAAAAAATTTGAACATAAATTAGAATTCGTATTTTAAAATTGGTGTGATGGGAACGTTTCTCTTTAGTCGGATAGAATTGTCTATGGGCTTGTCTTTGATCGATATGGATATATCCTTACCTGAGCGTTTTTATTCTACTGTACATTTTATTCTCCGGTCTAGCTGTTTACCATCAGTTATTTTTATTGAATTCTCTTATCTAAAACTTCATCCATTTTGCTAAGATTAGTTTCGATAGTAACAATCGCGAAGACAAACTTGACATTGGTTAACCTGTGCAAAGCCAGACGAGAGGAAAAAAAAACATTCGTAAAAGATTTTACTACAAATTATTATCCTTATTATGTCATAGTATTAAAAGCATTAAATTAAAAAGAAATAATATTTTTTATTCAATTAAACTTTTACAAGTACTTTTGACAATTGCATCTACCACTGGTTCGTAATGACCTAAAAAACTAAAATCCATCAATGACTAACATAACTTACAATAGATTTGATTCCATATTCAATATCATAATTTTAACTGATTGATATTTTTGAAATCAAGAGTAACTCTTTACTGGTCAAAAGTTTTAGTTTGCTAAAGTTATTTTCTCTAGGAAAACTAATTTTAATAGACTTAAGCATTATGAGCAACAATGCATTTTTGATATCTAAAGTAAAATAGTATATAGTTCCATATTCAATACCTACCAGAATTTTCACTGATTTTACTGGTCAATAACGAACAAGTATTATGAGTAACAAGGCATTTTTGAAGCCTTTCATATAGAACGCATTCGGGTAAGGTTATTTAGAAGGCCATTGATATCTTACGCTTATTGTTAGCAGCAATATATTATGGATCGTGATTACTTCGATGTTGTTATATCGAGTAGAGTTGATGTCTTTGAAAAGGAGTTTTGTCGGAAAAAAATAATGTAGGGTACTATGTAAAGTACCAACATTTATGATTATCGATGTGTTTCGAGAAGGTACTGTACTTATATAAATTCCTTCTTTATAGTGTATTGTTTATATCAAAACAAACACTTGTCGAAGTTACCTTCTCCAAAATTACGGTAGTTTTAACTATAACCCGCTAATAAAATAAACTTTTAATATTTTTCCACAATATTAAATATACTGGCAACACAACGGGTGTGAGTGAGCAAGGTAGCATTTTGTAAATATCTTTTTAAATCTGTCCCCATAGCATAAATCCAACTTAAATCGAGCCCGTTGTCGGACTAAAGTCATCACTTTATATCTCATAGGTATTTAATTTTTTATTATAGTGTTAATTTTTAAATAAATGTGTCATGTCAATGTTTTTCGTACATCTCCCTCTGAAACTACCATTTTGTAGTTTCCGATTTTATAACTAAAAAAATAGCAACACTGGAAAATTTACTTTAAAATAAATTATGGTTGCAATTTAAATCATTATTTTATTCTCAAACTGTGATCAGTAGATTCCTTTTTCAGGAAGTAAAATCGTCAATTGTCTATGAAAGAGGTTGAGAAATCTATTTGTTAACTGTACTTAGTGTAATTGCTCCGTTGCGTAGGGATGTTCTGTTTTAGCACAATGATTTTATCGATTTTGACAAATGTCTTTTTTTATACTTTGACTAAATCTACACCAGGGCCACGCTAATAAATGCTTGACTAAAACTGAATTTATTTAGTTCTCCATAATATGATTTTTCTCACAGCGCAAACATACAGCTATATGTGTAACACGCGACAATACATGTTGAAAGAAATATAGCTAAAAGCATAGATTTTTTTTAAGATTTTAGTTTTAATAAAAGAGTATGAAGAGTTTTTTAAATTAATTCTCTTGCGCATGTTTAGTGTCTGCTTTACCAAATACTTAGCATTTCTTTGTTTTGGATGACTCGGAAGGCAACAATGTTTTGCTAATCCTGCCAAAGTACGATTTTGGCTTTGTTTGTAATGTTCTTTTTGGTCTCCGCATCGTTTATTTTGGCTCTGTTAAGCTATCGTCGAATAATATGTCGAATAAGACGATTACTTGCAAATATACATGTACCCCTAGTACAAATTTTTGTGGTATAACAAAACGAAATTCGATATAGGATTCCTCCAACCACATCCTCTCTGAAATAAAAATCGGTAGTACAAAATGTTACCAAAAGTCACGTAAACCATCAGTTTTCGAACTTGTATTAGGGGAACTGGCCTTTTCTCGATGATAGACCAAGAATGGCAAATTCGAAATCAAAAGTTTGCAATTCATCAACTGCTTCAAAAAAATGATATTTTAAGTTTTTACTATAAATTCTTAATGATTTCTTGCAATAAAATAATATTAACTATTTTCTTACACATTTTGTCAGAAAGAACATTACAAGAAACGAATACAATACAGATCTCTAAAAATGACATTTTGCGATTCTGAAAGTGTTGCAATCGTCTCTAATTGTTAAGTCTAGGTTACGAATAGAATATAACACGAAAAAAATATATTATTAATATAGACATATTATATTATGTATCTTCGAAATGATAACTCAAGCCATAATAATATATTTTGGTATAAGGAGGTAACATGTTAAATTTCCTAGTTGTATAAAAATAAAGTTGGGTTGACGGATAGTTTTTCTTTTTTGGAAGTTTTTGGTAGTTTTCGAGCTTTCACCAGTCCACCCAGCTTTGGGTCGCACCACAGAGTATGTATGTCGCCGTGGTATTGATGTTTAGAATCGTATGAATTATCCCGGCAAAGGTTTTCAAATGTGCTTCGGACTCTGTTTTTATCTGTTGACTATTATCTTTTTCATTTGTAATCGTCTTTGAAATGTCCCGAATTTTTCCTTTCTATACATAATAATAATTTTTAAGTTTTATCTAGTACATTTGAAAATGTTAGCTTGGCCTTAAGTAATAGTGATGCGAACATTTCTAGTTAAGTTCATCCTGACTTGAGAAGCACGGAATGTTTATAAATCGTCGATGCAATGTAATCATTAAAAAAAATTATAACAATAGGTCCTATATAACATTTTATATTGGTGCCATTCTATACAAAATGTGGTTAATTCTGTTAGATAATTTCTAAACTAAATTAAAATGACAGGTTTATATTGCTACTCCTTTCATAATGCTTTCTACGGAAAACTATAGCATTACATTTAGACCTGGCAATTTGGTTAAGACAAGATATTTTATATAACAGAATTAGCCATAATATTTGTTTAAAAATCATTTCAAAATGTAATGTGTCCTCAACATGATATTTGATGGATTATTGATGGAACTAAAATTAAGACATTTTATATTTCAATTTTACTAAGTTTAATTCTATATTTAAGTTTTATAAAAAAAAACAAATAAAATCAAAATTAGAAATTGTTAATTTATCGACAAAACTAATTTTAGTTTTTTTTGAGTCGCATCACTATTATTCAAACATTTTAATAATAATAATTGAGGTTATGTAATGTACTAATAATGATGGTGTACCAAATTAATTCGTTCGGATAAGAATTTCTATTGCCGCAGATTGTAAATCAGTTATACATGTAACAGAATAAAAGTTTATAGCAACTATATTTTTATTTCATTACATGTAATAAACTTACGTTATTTTTAAACTAAATTGTGTTGTTTTCTTTGCAACCTCTGGAGCCTTGATTCTTATATTTCTTCCTGTAGGTTGGATCCAAACATATAACCCAACAGGGTTTGGGTCCAAGATGGAATGGATGGAAGAATGGATGGAAATGAAAGATAATGTACTCTCCACTGAGGGAAGTTAATATAGGGCTCTGTCTGTTACGTAATCCCCATACAAATGACAAATTCATAAGTCAGTCGGTATTAACCATTTTGAGTGACCAACCTCCACAACGAGTCTGTTTCAGTACTATCAGAGTGAGCTAGAGTGAGGGAACCCTCAGGTTGAAATCTATAGAGCGTACTTTGACTTAAGTTTCAGTTAAAACGAGACAGATTTATGCCAGCGGTATAACGCTGTCTCGTTTTAAGTGTCTTAGGTCTGAGCAAAGTCAAAGTACGCTCTATAAAAATTTCAGCCTCAGTTTGATCTTGAGAGCAGTTACGTACTCATCAGATCGCAGTCCTTGAAAATACGTTCCGAAGTCAGAACTATTTGTATGGTAGCATACACACCAGCTCCTACTTCCGTCATCCGAGTTTTCGTCGTCATCCGTGAGAATATCTCAGATGTGCTTGGGATTCAAATCGGAGATATGTCAAAGATGTCCACTGAATAGCTTGGATTTGGATCAGAGATCGGATTAGTATGTCAGCAATATCAGAGTTTTTTACATCCGTATTTTCACGGACTCGGATCGGATGAGTGCGTAACCGCTCTGAATCGACGATATGCCAAATATTAGGTTATGGTGACATAAAAATAGGGGAAGACATTTGATGCAGTAGGCACCGGTGATGTCGAAGCCTCAACAAGTTCCCTAACTGGCGTAAACTGTGGTACTACACTATCCATGGAAACAAGTTACTTGGTTCAGGCAAAGAGTATGTAATTCAGGTTACGCCTTCAGATTCGGACCCTACATTATCACTCAGCTTTAAGACTAGCACAAAAGCCCGATTAAAAAAAAAATACGACCATCCTTGGAAGGGCACAGATAAGGAATAAAGGTTAGGAAATAAAATGACATTTGATTTATTAACGTAACTCTATTAAAAATAAACAGTTTAACAACAGGCTATGTACAGTACACCATATTTACTATCTACACGCATACAATTAAATTGAATCAACGCATTGCCACAGGACGTCAATTAGTATTATTTAACGTTATTTTACAGAAACTGACCAATATGGTTTTTCTACAGATTTTCCATGTACAAAAAATACAGGTAATCAATCCACACTTGGCCACCTTGGTGGACTATGGCGAACCCCTTTTCATTCTGAGAGGAGACTCGTGCTCTGTAGTGGGCCAGCGAAAGATTGCTGATGAAAAACAAATAGTGTGCCAAGCGCATCAATTTTGTGTCAGAGATTAGAGGAATAAGATGGATGCCTCTCTTCTTAAATTTGAAACCAACTGCTTCTGCATCAGGACATTTTCATTTTCATTACTTAGGAAAACTAAATTGGCTTTATTATTTAGTTTTTTTTGTTAATATAACATATGATTTAAAATAATGCAGATAGACAGAAATATAAAATACCTCATCATATTGTGGAAAATCTGTGAAACTAGTTTTAAATACAAGACCGAATACACAGTGACCATAGACCATAGACCAGTGGCACCCCCAGAGCAAGTTTTTATATTTCTGATCAGGCTGTAGGTTATGACAGAGAAACCATAGTGTCAATTTCTTCATAAATGCTGTACTGGTGTGTAGCTAGCTTTAGCAGTAAAAGAAGTTAATACATAAAGTATTACTATATTTACATTACATGTTATTTATATTGGCAATAAAATTGAATTGTCCAGGATTGGTGCCAATTTGGGTGCATACAACTTGAATTTAAAAGCGGAGGAAGTCGCGGCCATCAGCTAGTCATAAATATATTTTTGTAGGAGCTGTTTTAGTTCCGATAGTAATAAGGACTGGTAACATTAAGAAAATTCAGGATTCCACAGAATTAGACATCAGACTATACCTAGTTTCCTAGTTAGTTAGTCACATACAAACAAATTGGCACCATTGTGATAACATTATATAATATTTTATAACATCTAGGATTCGTTAAAATAAGTAATTTGTATTTTGGATTTCAAACAAAAGATTTAGAAAGCTTCACTTTATATACTTTAAAATATTAGTAAAATTTTGTATACAAGATGTAACCAGAACTCTAGCAAAAACTTGGCGTTATTCTTATACTATCTAAACACAATCAAATGCCAATAACCATTATCTAGTACTTATAGTGATTTAGTTCTTTTTCAAACGCGCAATCTCCGGTCAAAGCCCCACCTGCGACGCGGCATTGACTCCGAGTGACCTATTTACGTAACGTTCGTAGACCTAACGTCAGTCAGATGTTTTATTTGCAATATATTGTGAACTTTTAAAAATACAGGATTTTTTTCATAGTTTTATTATGGTACTAGCGACCCGCCCCGGCTTTGCACGGGTGGACACTACCACGAAAAATCCTATCTATTTTCTGGGATAAAATATAGCCTATACGGATTCGGAAGAATCCCTCTCTAAGTAATGATAAAAGAAATTTTGAAATCGGTCCAGTAGTTTTTGAGCCTATTCAATACAATCCTCCTCCTTCTTCTCTATAATATTCCTCTTTATAATATTAGTATAGATCAGCAATCACCTACTAACACCTGTCTTCATTTTTGCTAGCGTTCTGGTTACACCTCGTATTATAACAGAGATGTTAAATCCAAAATACAAATTACTATAGGGACTCACTCACATCATTCATTATAAACTAAAATTATTGTGCAGTGATGCATACATGGAGGATTTTAAATACTCAAGCGTAGTCACTCATCAATATTTCTGTGGAAGTTAAATGCAGGACATGAAACTTGGCACATTATTATGCCAAGAAAAACCTTTACCATTATATGATTTATGGAAATTGATCAGGACTTTCAGCACTGAACAATACAATGCAGTTGTATCCATGAGTTTTTTGGTGACCTACAAAAAATACACATTTCACGGTTTTAGGATTCCCCCAAGCGATGTCGGAAATTCTTTGGAGCAAAACATGAGCAAATTACATTTTCAATGCAAATCTGTCATTTTCAAGATATATCCATGAATTTTTGGTTACCTTAAGATAAAATACATGTTAGGTACAGGATTTTTGGGTTCCTCGAGATATAAGAATTTCTTCCAAGCAAAGCATGGGCGTTTTACACTTTCTTAAGAACCATCCCGTATCACTAAACACTGTAACACTAACACACTGCACTACACACTAGCCGATGATGAGTCCGCAGCCAAACTTGAACTGCTGCTTGGCCTGGTTGGCCATGCCTGACAGGGCAAAGGAGAATGGTAGAGGTTGCAGCTTCTTTTCCAGCACTGCGCCAATGTTCCAATTTGAGTCTGCCATGCCTGGAAATGAAGATTTGTGATCATCATTCACCAGCTCACTACTAAGCACAGGTCTCCTCTCAGAATGAGAGGTTTTAGACTCAAGGCTAACTAAAGGCTAGGCTGTAGTGCTAAGTACACAACACTGGCCAAGTGTGGATTGGCAGACTTCACACACCTTTGCCTCTGCGCTGCGTAACAAACAGAAATCCTTGGTGCAATTGTGTAGTGTAATATGTGATAGGATTTTTGATTTATCATTACACAAATTTAAAAATTTAAGCACTATGTTAAAATCGTAAGCCTTTGGACCTCACTCTGAAAAGTTAGAAGTGAACCCCAAACCCCTCTAATTCCTCTTTGAGGGGCTGGGATTGAAATCTTAACCACTAAGCTATCCACCACTTTTTTTAAATGAAATAAATCAGTAAATACCTCTAAAAACGAGGTCTGCCTTTGGTATAGTGACTTGGTAACCAATGGTGCCCACCGACTCCATGCCTCTGAAGGATGTGTCCATTTCTGCTACCACCTGCAATAACAGTTTACACAAGTTTAAAATATCTGTTAAAGTCAGAGTTGGACTTGAAGGTCTGTTGAGGTTCCGTGCCATCAAATAAGAAATCTCAAACCAGTATAGTAAAAATTTATGACTCCAACAGGTGTACAGCACTAAGTTAATGACGGACAGCGCTATCTATGGTGTGATTCAGTAAACATTTGGGCATAAAATTAAAAAAAAAGTTTTTTTTGTGATTTAACCACTTCACGATTTTTGGATTTTTGCCTTTATTTGTGCTATTAAATTATTATCTGCTTTTCATGATTAACTAGATCTCTCTGAAGTACTCTGAAGGTTTTGTGTCCCTTGAATTGACAGACAGACATACAGACAGACAGACAATGAAATGGTTCCTTTTCATCTTTTAAGGTACGGTACCCTGAAAAGACCTTAGATTCAGGAATAGCTTGAAAAAGCAATATATACCTGTAATTGTTCACTGGCCTGCTTGAAGTAGCAGACGTGAAAACTGGCCGCTCCCACTGTCGCTGATATTTCAGAATCTGGAAATTGAAAATATATATTTTTATAATAATAGCAAGAAACAGTTAAAATCTATCCAATATTTATAATAATAATTAAGTGTTCAACTAAAATAGAAATTTATATCTGGAAACCTTATATTTTTAAGTTTAAGTTTAATTATTACCATTTTTAGGGTTCCGTAACTCAAAAGAAAAAATGGAACCCTAACTGGATCACTTTGTTGTCTGTCTGTCTGTCCATCTGTCGTGTCTATCAAGAAAATCTATAGGGTGCTTCACGTTGACCTAGAATCATGAAATTTGGCAGGCAGGTAGGTCTTATAGCAGAATAAAAAAAATCTGGAAACCGTGAATTTGTGGTTACATCACAAAAAAAATAGAATGTGTTCATGAACAAATATTAGTATTTTCAATTTTCAAAGTAAGATAACTATATCATGTTGGGTATCATATGAAAGGGCTTTACGTATGCGATCAGAATTGAATTACAAGAAAAGAAACGATTTAAAGAAATGAAATTAAAAGAGGTTTACCATCCATGGTGTATCTGGCGGCGGCAGAGGCGATGGCGATCTCTCCGCCAGAGATCCTCGCACTCGACTGGTACACCAGTTCTGCTCCCAGCGCTAAACGCTTGGTTACTGACTGAAACATAAAATCACACTATTATAAAAGCGAAAGTTTGTATGGGTCTGTGTGTGTGTATGTTTGTTACCCTTTCACGTAAAAATTACTGGATGAATTTGGCTGAAATTTGGAATGGAGATAGATAAACACATAGGCTACTTTTTATCTGGTAAAAAGTCATGCTCCTGCAAGATTTTGAAAACCCGAAATTCACGTGGATGAGTTATAACTACAGCTATGGTTTGCTATAGCATACTTCTTTGAAATTAATTTCAGATACCTACATATGATGAGAAAGGAAACAGAAACACCTTAATCTACACCGACAAGTCAAATGTAGCCAATGAAATACAGACCTTATTGCTTGATATTAAGATTTTAAACACAAGAACAGCTGAGATTCTCGATTTGCATGTACAAAACATGACATATAGACAACAGCCAATTATACTATCTAAAAATTAAAATTTATTCATTTCATATAGGACTATGCTGCATCTGAGACTATCACTGATTTGGAAAGTAGATACTACTGTGTAGAGCCAGCAAGAAACTCAATAGCATGTTAACATCTGGTAGTTGTATTAAAGCTCATGTACCTGTAAATAATGTCCAACAAGCACTGAAGATTTGTCACTGCAGTCGGGCTTGCCCACCGCTAGTGCTAGTGTGTAGTCTGAGCCTTTGTATTCTAGAGTTCCTTGGGTCGCTGACAGCTTGCATTCTTGCACCTGAGAAATTTTTTACACAAAATTATATACATGCTGTAATAGCCTAGTGATTAGGATGCCGCTCTTAGTCAGAAGTCAGGGGTTCAACTTAAGATGAATGAGAGACCCAAACTTACTTGTGCAGCACCCTTGATTCTGATCTCCGGAGTGAGCTGGTGTATGAGGTTGAAGTTGACATTGCCTGACGGGTCCACATCCCCCAGGACAACGGGGAAGGCCTCGGTGGGGGAGATCTGTTTAGTGCCAATGTATGTTGCACCCAACTTGTAGCCATTCTGCATTGAGCTCATTGTGAGGGTATGTGACATCTGTAAAATAATTGTAATAATTAATTTTACTCCCACTTGCTCAAATTTTTCTTAAGGATTTACTGGAATATTGAAAAATTGTTTATGGACATACTTGAAAATGATTAGATATTCCTTTATTGACCATCAGCTTGCCTCCTTCAAAATTAACCGGCATAACATCTGAAAATAAAAAAGTTTATAAAATATAATTTGGAAGTATTTTCATATTTCCAAATAAGGTTGTATGTAGATGAGTAGGTTAGTACTCATAATAATAATAATCTTATCATAAAATAAATAGGGCATTTCTGATAAGGGCATAATTATCTCCCTCCCAAAAGCATTTTGGGTATCCTCAGAAATTTACTGCAGCATTTTGTCATACTAGCACAAAACCAAGTACCTATTCTATGCAGAAATATTTAGACTATTCGCCATATTACATCACAATATAACCAAACCTTGGGTTGATAGCCTACATAGAGGTTTATAGGGCTTTTCTGAATGAATGGAAAATAATTTGATATGCTTATGTTTTTACATAAAATTTCGCGTCTTTAGTATATAACCTTTTGGCTGTTAAACCTTCGTAGCCCTCACCTTTAGTCTTTTTGTGCAATTCATCCAACGTTCCTGGATTTTCACGTTTATTAGCATTTTCTATGTTCTGTATGTCGGTGCTTGTAAGCCCAGAGTTCGAGACACGGTATCTGCTCGCTATAGCGCCCATTGCGTTTAAGGATTTGCTTTACTTTTCCTAAAATCTACAGTAATCGATTTAACATGTGCAGGGAAACACAAATCGGCAGAAAAAAAGACAATCGGTTTGAAGTTGACAGAAAAGCACAGAAAAATTGCCATAGACAATGGAAAACGCAAGTTGCCAACATTACAAAATATGGTTCAACTTTTAAGAAGCTACCACACCTTCCAATTACAATAGTCCATTCCAGATCTCACCGTAAAAACCTGTGGTAAAAACTTCCTATTATGTGAAAGTACCCTCAGGACTCAGAGCATAGACATTATTTCATTATTTAGATATGGTCAAGTCTGGGTCAAGTTTGATGGACCGTCCCACAGAGTACATTGAATATATGGTCCGTCCACAGTGTCATTTCCACGTCACACCATCAATTTTATTCTGTGCACTCCATTGTCAAAAAACTTTATTTTGATTTTTGATTTGTGTTGCAAAATTTGACTAAAAATAATTAAAAACATCAATTTCATCAATAATCTAATAGTCCATAATGCCGAAAGTTGTTTCAAGAAGCATTGTATGCTCGGATACGAAAGACCAAGAGGAATACAATGAAACAAAGCCGCTACACATTTACTACTGTATTTGCGGTCAAATGTCCCTTATTTTGGACTGCACGCTGGACAGATTACCTTTACGACCTACGGATGGTGCTAGAGTCATCGACGGGTCCAAACACGCTCACAAAATCACCTCAGACCCAGACGAAACTGTATATTTAAAGCGCGAAAAAGGTATCGAAAGACAGTATAGGTTGAAGTGTAAAAAGTGTGCTGTGCCTCTTTACTACAAGCATGATCAAGCTAGCAATGTTGTTTTTATCATGAACGAGGCGTTAGTGGCCACAGCAGGTGAAGGAACAGTCACTGATATATATAAACAAGTCGCCTTAGCGCAACCTAAGAAAATAATGGTGACCAAACACACTAAAAACATGGGAAAGTTCAGTTCTGTGACTGTATCGACTATTGATGAAGAAGAAGATGAAATCGAGGCGAGGGAGGTAGCTGACAGCTATGCGAACAATGCGAGGATCATTGAGAAGCAGTTGGAAAGGAAGGGTATGAACAAACGTCAGGCGGAGACTCCTTCCCACAGTATGGAGAAGAGAGTCAGAGGGACTTTAATTGATAAGTAGATTTATACTATGACTAAACGATTTCAAATATAATATGAAGACTTTGTGACTGATATGTTTTTTCATTTGTATTGTATTGTATTTTCCTAAATCAAGGCAAGTGGGAATTGAACCTACAACCTTTTCCTTTTAATACATACTAAAATATTTTTGATAGTTTCATGCTTATGTGGTTTAAAAACAAAAAAAAAAAAGTTTTTAAAAATCCTGTGGGAACAATGATTTTCTGGAATAAGATCATGGGAATGACCATGTCTGGGATGTGAGCTATGTCTGTACCAAATTGTGTCAAAATCTAAAATAAAAAGTAACAGACAGACACACTTTCACATTTATATCAAGTATTTAAGTATGGATTTGCATTGGTGTTAGAAAGATGGCATTAAAAGGTCAGTATATTTTCACATCTTTTTATTTATATGAAAACAATTTTACAATGTTTTTTAAACAATAAATATAGATAATTAATAATTTCCCAATTAAATGACTTGATGGAATAAATATATTATCTTTTAATAATTACAACTTTTTGTATTTACATAATTAAGTATTTATTTATTTACAATCAAAAATCCCATTATAACTAGCCTTGGAGCTAGCTTATAAAAAATTTACTTAAAAAAAGACAAAAATTTGAATACAGATTTCTCATTATTTTGTACATTATTTACATGCTTCTTTTTCCTTTAAACTGTTTTTATTAAATTTTCTTGGAGCTGTAATTTAAATTATAAGTATTAATTGAATTAAAAGTACATAATAAATGAAAATTATTAAATGATGCCCAGTTTCTACATAAAAAAAAAACATTTTTCATACTAAGTATCCCAAATTGCAAATGTTAAAATATTATTGCTATTTTGAAACGATTTTTTTTGGGAAAGAAGGAACCAGGCAAAAAATACAGCAGTTATTTTTAAAATTCTCCATTTTTACATATCAAGGAAAACAAGTTTACAAATATTAGGAAAACTTCAGGAATAATGAAAACAAACATTATTGGCACCTTGTGATTATAAAAATTGGAAAACTGTCACACTACATATAAATTTGTGCTTATGTTTTTTAGAAAATACAAAATTAAAACAGGATTTTTTAAATATTTCATCAAACTAAAAATATAGGATGATGATATTTTATGAACAGTCCTTGTTGAATAAAACAAAAATTGGACATGTGAAATACCAGCAAGTAAATTTTAATAATTTAATATAAGTAAATTTAGAATATAATTACCACAGATTGCAAATATGATGCAGTTACAAGTTTGTTTCTTAGATTCTAGAGGAATGTGGTTTGGTTGAAATGGGAAGGTTCGCACAGATTTCTATTCTAAATATGACGAGAATCAAAGGGCACTTACTAGGGGAGACCTTACACTAAAGGGTGTTTTACACTGGCCATACACAAACAAGTGTAGTGGTCAAGTTTGCAGCGGACTTGAACCATCGTCCACCAAACTTGGATATATAGCTATCAGTTGACTGGATACCACTTCAAGTCTGCTGTAAACTTGACGTTAAACTTAACTGTGTATGGTCAGCATTACGCTGAAGCAACATCATGCGGCAATGCAGCTTGCAACAAATATAAACATTATTTTTGTTTATTTTATACAGAGACAACATTGCATTGTCAAATTGGAATATTACGATATGACAGAATGCTGACGATTTCTGTAAATTATTGTAGCATGTAGCTCAGTTGCATGCTGCATAGTGTTTCTCAGTGTTTATTTCATAAAATCGCCATTGCCAAAAACTAAAATGAAATAAATTGTTTTTGCCATTTAATCGTTTTTGGTCAATGAGGTGCTATATGTATGTATGCGAATAATAAATACTTCGTTAAATATGTTCTTTTTTGGTAAATTGCAAGTTTTATTCATTTGAATTTCATACATTTAATTTTGCATAAAAATTCGAAAGTTTTCTTTTAGAATCGCAAATATTCAAAACCATTAGTTACATTTTGTGACACACTTTCTGCATAAATGCTACTAATCTATTATTGTTAAATTCTATTTGTCTACTGTCTTTTATGTAAAATTGTTTGTGTTACATAAAATAAATACATAACATATTATATTTTTTATTTGCAATATGATGGTAGTTTTTCACATAGTAAATTTCTATCTATTACTTAGTTACTTATTATAATAATATTTCGGCTGATTTTGAAACTGTAAATTAGCCAAGAAGCAAATATGCAAGAGTTGGCCAACCGAAAGGATAATCGCATTTTTGCATGAAATAGAAATCGAGGGTCTAGATTTTTTTTTAGCATGTTTTGAAAAAAAAAAAACTGGTATTTAGAATATAAGTACTTACAAAGATTTAGAATTTAATTTTCGTGAGATTTTAATTAATTAATGACCTTAAGTATTTTTCAATTCCTGAAAGTCTATCCAACCTACTGAAATTGGTACTGGTGTACATCGGTACTGTAACTCTGTCATCATTTTGTTAAAAAGCAACTAACCCAAAAAAGTAGTTTTTGAGTTATCGCTGAAAAACGTGGGAGTTTTGAAAAAGCTAATGTATCTAAAAAAGTATGCAACGCAGGACCAAGATTTTTCGTAACATAACTTCGTAGAAATAATCATTTTTTTCAGCATTCCCATGTCTTTTGTCGACAACTCAAAAACTACTTTTTAACAAAAGGATGCAGAACTGGCGCTAGCGTCGCTGGCATTGTTTTAGCCCGTTTACAAACATTTTTTCATGCTTTCAGCTACTGTTGCAAAAAAAAATCGAAAGAAAAATACGGAAACCTGCGGCGGTTGAAATAACACTAAAAACGCACGCGAAAATTTTATTTTATCTACGAGTATGACAATAACTATTTAATTGGTGCTTTAAAAATTTTCACATGAAAACAGCTACAAAACAGCTGCTCTGTTTGGCGGCCATTTTTGGCGGACGTGACGTTTGAACATTACTTGTTTCGGAAAAAAGATGAATGCCTAAAGAAATTTAACTTCAAAAATGTCTTCAAAAAAGGTCTTAGTTGTATCCCACAAGGATACAACTAAGGTCAAATTGTTGGTCTGAGCTGAAGCCAAAGTTGCCAGCGACACTGTCCTTATAGGTATAGCCCATAACTGAGTAGGCTCCTGGGGGCCTATCGGCTAAAAATATATCAATCATTAAAGGACAGCATCAATGTCAAAACATGGTTTTTGGCCTATCCCATTGACTAAATACCATGTTTTGACATTGATGCTGACCTTTAATGATTGATACATTTTTAGCCGATAGGGGGGCTGCGGTAGTGGAGCGGTGCGGGAGGGTGACAGCTGTCACAAGTTGAGGAATCACTGAGCTCTCGCGTCACGTCATCACACCCCTCCCGCACCGCTCCACTACCGCAGGAACCTACGCAGTAATGGGTAATGCCTGTAGTTACTGTTGTACTGTACACCTGCGATCCAATTACTTAATTAATAAAGTTTGTCAAGTCTTTAAGTGCGGTATTGTCACGCTGATATAACGCGTGCCAATGAAGAAACCAAGCGGCCCTAATACCGTCTCGCTTACACATTATACACAGGTATACTGTGTAAGCGAGATCGAATGATTAACGCCGCTCTTTTCGAGTTTATTTATTGTCACGCGTTATTGATGGGTAGATTTATAATATTAATTTTAAAGATTTAGTGTGTGGTGTAAATGCAAAATTTGTGTTTGATTTTTAAAATTTGTAGAAAATTTTACGAGTAAAATTAGGGTTACTATCACACTAGCTGGAGCCTTATTCGTTGTGGCGTTCAAAACTGGTCCACGTGTTCAAACCAATTTCAATATAATGCGTACAATTTGAGAAAGGACTCGTCATCGCTCTATGTGTCAACTGTCATGTCAAAAGTACAGTTTAATAGTTCCTTAACCTAAGATTGAAATATATAGAGCACACTTTGACTTTGCTTAGACTTGAGTTACAGTTAAAACGAGACAGATTTATGCCAGCGGTATAGCACTATCTCTTTTTAACAGTGTCTGAGCAAAGTCAAAGTGCGCTCTATAAATCTCAGCCTATGGGCTTACCGTACGATTGACTACCTTTTGACATACCCTTTCTCAAACACGCATGATATGTTGATACAAAGGATTGAAGAATGTTTCGCACAAGGCCGAATTTTGAATGCCATTGCGAAAAAGCCCTCATGGTCAGTCTGGTTTTTATTGCCAAAAAAATATACTCGAATAAGGTGGTCCTTCGAAGCGGAAACTAAAGCCAATTATTTTGTACAAAAAACTTCTTTTAATAAAATTGTTTGGATTAAAAAATCATGCTATTACTTTCTGGAGCGCGTATTTCGAAAATTGTAATGATGGAATTTATACAATGGAATAGATTTTTTTTTCCATTGCCAAGTGCTTTCGATGTGTCAAGTGGATACGGCACGGGTTCGGAATTCCCGCACTCCAGAGAAGAATCAGCAAGAAACTCGGCGGTTGTCCTTTTCAAGTTCTTTCAAGTCTTTTCAGTTTACAACACTATGTAGTTAAATAAGTATTGCAGTCCCACGCATTGCTATGGCGGGTCAAATCCATGCTCTTTTATCATTTGCTTACTATGCTTTTTTCATGAGCATACTTTTAACAGATCTAGATAATTTTGAGTTAAAGTTTTGTGTACAAAAAGCTGGTGTCAAAATTATCTATCTACCCTCTAATTAGGTACCTACTATATAATCAATAATACTGAAAAATTTAACAGTTCTGCACACAATTTTTTTACATCACAAATTAACATTGCTTAAAGCTCGAACAAACTTTTTTAAACTTTACTCATAATATTTACCTATATATTTTTTATTGACTTATGAAAGACAAACATTAGATTGAATAGTATTTTTTATATGCTTTTTAAAAACAATATCGAGATAAAAATGGGGTAGGCGACTCTTGTTGTGTGTAAAAAAATAACCTAATGGGACTGCTGTCCAAATAGTCCCACTGCTGGGCAAAGGCCTCATGTTCATTCACTTTATACTTAAATAAGAGCTATAAAGCCTATTTTATCTTACAATAGGATTAGTTAAAATAACTAAGTAGTTTAATTCCGTATTAATTTTGTTGCTATAAAAATTGAGTCTTCTACCCCCAATTACATAATCTAAGCCTAAAGCCCTTAAGTCGTCTATAGTTTAGAGATAACCAGTAAAAAAAATACGATAGAGCCAAATTCTTAGTAAAGGAATCGAAAATATCTATGAAAAGGTCCACAGTAAAAAAATTAAAGCATACTCGCTATGGCAAAAAGGAGAATAGAAATGATCTCATCAAAAGTGTCATATTTTTATTTCACCCTAATCGATTAGTCTAAAATTTACTATAAAATACCTACTGTACTACAAATCTCACTTTCAACTGTGTTTCACGGTCACAGTCCAAGAAATTCAGTATTACAATTACCTAATTTTGATCCGCCTGTTCGATTTCGCTATATAATGTATACTGCCAAAAGGCCAAGATCTAAGATACAAAGAGTTTTTACTCGCTATGACACTCAAATCACCTTACTCGTATGTGACTACAATTTATTTTTGACTTCAATATTGAGGCCACAGATAAATATTTTATACTATCTCTATAATTGAGGCTGATATCTACTTATAGAGGGTATTTTGACTTTGCCGCCTTAAGTCAGAGTTAAAAACTGACTTTGCAACCTTAAGTCAGAGTTAAAAATAGACAGATGTATGTCTCTGATATAAATATGTCTCGTTTTAACTCTAAGGTTGATATCTATAGACTGGACTTTGACTTTGCTTAGACTTAAGTTACAGTTAAAACGAGACAGATTTATGCCAGGCGGTATAGCGCTGTCTCGTTTTAACAGTGTCTTAAGTCTGAGCAAAGTCAAAGTGCGCTCTATAGATTCAGCCTGTACCTTTCGAATTTGAAGTCACAATGCGTGCTTGATAATTTCAATTCCATTGCGAATCAGACCCTGTAGACAAAATCAGTTTTCCGTACACACTAATAGTCAAGATTTGTGTGGAACCACATTGTTAACCGACTTTCAAAAAGGAACAGGTTTTTTTCAAATTTACAGATTAGCGCTTGGCTGCAATCAGACCTGCTGACAAGTAATGATGCAGCCTAAGATAGAGCGCGTTTGCCTAGGAGATACCTATTCACCCTTGATTGTTCTCAATTTACGATGCGTTTTTTTTCATCTTGACGTCTAAGCGTGGAAGAAAAATGGATTGTGTCTAGGCCCGCGGCTCCAGAATACTGTAAAGCATCATAAAAAGAGTGTTTTACGTTTTTTTGACATGTCTTTAACATGCTGTCCGAACAACTAATATACAAAAACGCAGACGTTATTTAGTACCGAGGGTGGGGTCTATAGAGAGTACTTTAACTTTGCTCAGACTTAAAACGACGTTAACGTCGACGAGACAGCGTCATATCGATGTACATATTAATGTCTGTCTGTTAAATCTGTCATGTCTATGACATTGTTTGTTATGCGGAAGGATCTAGGAATTCTAGGAATTCACCGCATTATTATTCCAAGTAAACTCCAAGCATTTTGTGATTAATGGAAAAGGGTCACGTTCCTCAGCAATGAGGAATATGCCGCAGAAAGAGAGAAAGAGACAAAAGTCTAATCAAAGCCGAGCTCTCGTAAGTCTCAGTTAAAATGAGACAGATTTATCAAGCGATATAACGCTGTCTCGTTTTAACAGTGTCTTAAGTCTGAGCAAACTCAAAGTGCGCTCAATAGATCTCATTCTCAACCTAAGTACGCTCTATAATCTGTCTTGTAGAGTTTTCAGTATTCAGCAGCTAGAGCCGTGAAATAAAAGAGACGATTGAGCATATTTTTTATCAGACTGTAAAATTAAGAACGCTAGGTATTCGGTAGTGTCTAAACAAGCACCGGCTTGCGTTTTCTCTTTCGTCTGTGGTGCGGGTGACGTTTGTCGGCGCCATCTTGGCCGCCATGTTGTGTCGGTGCTATAACCGCTTGAGCGGCTGCGGCGCGGCCGGCTGGTGGAAGGGATGGTACTGGCGGGCTAGGATCTCGCTCTGAAAAATCCCAAATATTACCCTATTCATACATTATACTCACTTTTCCATTAAACAACTACGAAAGTAAGGTTTAGTTTCATCACCGCGTGGAATCATCAATTTTTCAATTTTAATTTGGAACGTTTTGAGCGAATTTGAATTTTGTGTCTTGGTGGTGAAAATAACCTTGTTACAGTTGATGTATGCTTACCACTTGGGGTTGTTGGTTTTGGACTAGCTTCAAGTTCCTCTCTTGAGTCATAAGCTGATGTGCCGCTCTACAAAGATGGAAGAGTAACAAGTAAATAAAAAAGTTTTCAAAAACCCGATTGCGATTCGCATTGTATTCATACATGTCTAGTATTTATTAAATGAACAAGAAATATATGTATAGAGATCCTACGTACACAACTTTCAGGTCGTAATTCTTAAATAGCTTTAAAATAGTCTTGGGAACATCATGTTGATTTTGAAAGACCTAGTGATATGATATGCCACTCAAAATTTTTTACGGCTTTCGCAATTTTTTTCGTCTACCTTCATTTTTATTTTACGGCCGCTATTTTGGTTTCATAATACATATTTAGAAGTCAAAAGTCAAAGAATTCACGTAACTATATCCAGATAGACGCGAAAAACAAAGCCCTCTCTTAGCTGTTTCGCGTTCGGATAAAAATCACACGCATTATATTGAAAAGCTATCATTGGAAGCGATTATTCTGTTGTAGATCAAAATAACTGCCTATATCGAAAATGCCGTTATTTTCTGCTTGAAATATTAAGCAATGGATTATTGTAAACTTTGGTTATAAAAACTGAAAGAGTAAGTATTACCTGTCCATTTGCTCTTGAGTCATGTCAAGTGCTTCCTGCATCTCCCTCGAGGTGTTCCTCACGAATTCCGGATCGCAGTACTCCCCTAGACCTTGTTCAGCTAACACCTGGAAGTCAATATCGAGTTATGTATCTAATATCTGCCACTATGAAATAGTATTGGCAAGCAAAGTGGGACCACCGCATATTTGGCGCCCGAATTGGGACCAATTGATAGGTAAGGTCGGGCTCAGAAGTCGAGTAGCAATTCCGCGAAACTATTCCATCAAAAACCTGTCTCACTTAATGACCTTTTCCTATAAACACGTCTCACACACCTAACGCATGTGCATACCATAATCATTAAGGTGCCAAACGACTTACGGTCTTTGACTGTACCTACATTAAGATTTAAACGGCCAAATTGTCAAATTGATTATAAGGGTCTGCACAGACGAGGGACTTTATTACTTGATTACTGACTTTATTGTGGAGGACATAAAATTATTTCAGTCCCGGTATTTTTTCTTAAAATACTAGCTGGTCGATTCCCGAAAACCTGCATCAACCATTATTGCAATCGCAATAACTGTGTTTGGCTGATTTTATGGTATTCTTGTTGCAACAATGCATTGTAGCCTATAGTGAGCGAGCGTCAACCAATCAGAGGTGATTACGATTGTGACATTGTATAACTCGGTCGCGCTATGTTTGCACCTCGCTGGAATGCGGCGCCTCTGCCACTTCCCCGCTCACCTCCCCGCGGTCGTCGTGTCGTATCAGTACGGTTCGCATACCGTACCTAAACGTCAGTGTGACGTAATCGACGCTAGGTGCCTTGACCGAGTAGCTACCGCATTCGAGCACCAGGTCAACTCTTTATAGTATAACTAGCCAAAGGTCTTACCTTAGAAACCAGGCTCTCAGCAGAGCCCACTACGGGCACTGAGGCGGTGTTCCTAGGGCTCCCCGGAAGTGACACCACCCCGCGGCCGACATTATCGCCTACTGTATAGGGATCATTGATATAGCCTTCATCATGATAAACAAGAGAAAAGTTCTCATGGTTTAGAAGCTTTAGAAGTGCTTTGAAGTTATATGGAAAAAGAATACAATTCTAATCTACAAATCAATCTAAAAAATGTTAAATTTTAAATTACGGGTCTCTAAACAATTCTATTGATCAATAAAATACTGATTTATCAACAGAAAATGCATCAACAAAGTTCTAATAGAAATTCAGAAACATTTAGTTAGATATTATGAACTGTTAATATTCATTTATATTGCCTGCTTCTAACTCCATAAATAAATTATTTACATTAGCTATGACTTCTAACGATGCATTCAAAATTTTTCAAGCCTGTAACCAACTAACTATCATACTAATAATAATTCATTTAAGCAGTGACATTTCTAACAATTCAAACTATTTTTCAGCTCTCGTGAAAATTTATGATTTTCGTGCAAAATTTTAATGAAAGCATTTTTAGATTTGTTACTCTCCATGTTAACTAGAAGCTTCTAAAGTTGTTAATCTATAGGTACTAAATGAAACACTAGTTAGCAATTCAGATGATCTGTGTTAATTTTCATGCCATTTTTAATTTGCAATATTCGTGTTAGACTTGAATTTTATGATTTCAAATCGATGTATTAAAATAAAGTATGTTGAAGTTTTTCAAAATTGTGCATCAAATGACGTGTCAAAAGTGTCATGTTAAGTATTAAATGAGATGCTAATTGTGAAGTTTGCTGATAAAATTGTGGGGATCGAGTTTGATTTTGCGTCGAAGAATGCGTGTACATATAGATTGATACCAAGATGCGTTTTACACCCATCGTACTTTCGTCACTTTCGCCTGAAAAGCTTAAAATTTATTAGTGCAGAATGCTTTTTTCATGTTGGAAAGCTTCCTTCGTAACTTTCGATAAAAATATGTAGGTATTTGGCGATTTCGATGAGTTCTTTTATTTGTGGTCTACTGAGTACTTTTAGGTCTATGGGTCTACAATAATAAATATGGTACTAAATTCAACTTTCATCTGTTTTGTAAATTAAAAATTCTAAGATAATATTCTCACGTTAGAATTGCTATAGGTACCTACTACTTATTATTTTAAAAAGGAAATAGGAATATGCCAAAGTGATGCCAAATCAAAGAAGAGAAAGAGAAAAAGAGAAAATTCGTCAAAAGAAACTATCAAATAATACAGCAGTAACGCTTACGTTTAGAACGAAAAAAAACTAACGCGAGAGGGTAGTTCCAATAAATCGTCATGAAAATCAGAGAGTCAGTATAAAAATATTAAAAATAACTTAACTCTAAAGAGTATCTGTGAAACAAAACGTCTATGAAAAGCCACAGAATATTTGGTAAAACTTTCTACTTTGAAAACGAAAACTTGAATAAAACTGACGATAGAATTCAAACTGGGTAGAACTTAGATTTAGAATTCAGAGACATAAAGCCAATTGAAAACAGTAAAAAATAGAGTAGAAACATTTAGAACAAAATATCTATAAATGCCTACTTTCAAAATAAGAATCTGAATATCTGAGGGTAGTTTAAAAAAATCATTATAGAATTGTAAAACGTAGAAGGAAACTTTCCGCAACAACTAAGTGCAGACCTGGCGGCGGCGGATCTACAAGCTTGTTAGGGCGCGCGGGCGTGACCGCGGGCGCATGCGCATGCGGCGCCGCGCCCGACGACGCGCTGCGCACCATCCGACCTGCGGGCACGGGCCGCGGCGCTGCGCGCAGGCTGCGGCGCTCCCGGGCGTGCGAAAACGTGAACGGCAACCTCGCCGCTGCGTTGTACCCGTACAGCGTCATAGGCCTCGTCTCTGCCGGCATACACTCTTTCGCCAAATAAGCCGATATCTTCGGTGCTATCGTCTCCCCAGGTGATGGTGTCTTATCTTCTGGAGACGCTTTCCTCGGCACTGCTAACTTCTCAGTTACAGTTATTTTCTCAGTAATTTTTTCAGTTATCTTTTCAGTGCCTTCAGGGTGAACCTTCTGTCTGGATGGGGATGTTGATTTCGTTCCAGAACTATCCGGTGTCGATAGGTAGTTGACGCATCCAAATGCTAGACCGATCTGGCCTAACATTTCGGGGTAGTTTGACTTTTGATTGCTGTTTTACGTCGTTATGTCCCGATTGTAAGCATCCAAAAGAGGTTATTTTGTGTGGGTTTCCGAAAGCAGCATGAATGGAAGTTAATTTGTGTTCGTGTTAATATCACGCAGAGTAATTTGTATTTTGTTATATAAGAACAGATTGAGTGGTTGTTTGTCAAATTTGTTGAAAAATATATAAAAATGAATAAAACTTACTATTTATCTTAAAGATTAGACTAAAAGATTGTTTTGGTCCTTCGTACCCGATTATGCGATCCGGCTCGAAGGACCAAAAAACTCAATCTAATTTTTATATAACTCAAATTATGAGTTAGTAAATTAATCGCTATAAAAATATATTCTCATGTAAAACAAAGTTGCAATCGATCACACACTTAGCTACCTTTGTAATAAGCGTTCTTTAGATCATTTGTTGTTGTTCTGCAATGACAAGCGGTACACTTATTGTTTTTGCTATTACCGTCCAGATATTACTTTATTAAAGTTGCCATTATTAATTTAATATATTAACGATGAAGATTACAGCTATTATTATTAAGAAGTAAATACTCACTCAAGCACCTGATATATTTTTTCTGATTCCCCATTTAATATTAGTGGCCTTAATGGTATCTGTTCTTTAGGCTGGCCGTTAGCTCTGTAACAATGAAAATTATGTATCAAAATTATTTAGCGGGTAGTAAGGAGCATAACACAATATCTCTTCATTGGCCTGTGTCCATGGCTGGACATTGACATTTTAAAGAACGCACCACTTAATCACGTTCCTAAGTTTTCCTCATCTAAGGATAAAGGTGGACTGATTGCTATTTCCAAATAGCTTTTATCCTTCCAGGAAAAGGGTACAAAAAGAGAATGGCGGGAAGCGGACGAATGAGGAAGATTGAGGACCAGCTTTGGTGGTACTATTTAGGAAAGGCCATAATGTTTATGATGTAATAACATTATGTTAATATTTATATAATGAATCAAATGATGATGACAGCATATTTGAGACAACTAAAGTAGATTTATGATCTTGAATAAGACCTCTGTGAGTATTTTTCAAGGCGACTGCAAGCTGAAGAGTTTGACATTTTTAAGGCAACAAAACTCACAAATTGGGTGCTAAAGGCAGATTCGACCCTCCGTATTCCCGCTGCATCATCGAACTTAAATGATTGCCGACAGCTTCTGAAACAAGAAGAAAATATTTTTATTTCGCTACTTATCCGATAGTTCAGAATACTATTTCATCGTGTTGAAAGTAGAGGAGTTCAAAAATGCTTAGAAATAAATGGGTATACAAGTACTGACCTGGAGGTCCTTCACCATGTTTCCGATGTCTATGGAAGTGCCTATTGGGGCCATGTCTTCGTATACTGGACCATACTCCACCAAACAGCGAATGATTTCTCTGTCAAAAAATAATAATTATGCTATAGACTAAATTGCCTTGAGGATTTATTTTAAGAGGAGGATAGAAGTCAAATAATCATGGAATGAAAATGCTGTCTAGTAGACCATGAAACGCTAACGCAGTTCTTCGAGATTTCTGCAATTTGTTTAGATACCATTAAAGTCAACTAGCAAAACGTTCGTTATACTAACCCTATGCATGGGAACATCAGTGTCTCCAGCAACATCAACGTCCAGATTCCCGGATATAGCTCGCTTGAGTTCAGGGCCTGCTTCGTGCAGCGTCCTCAAGCCGGCTTGTAGCGTCATCTGGTGACACTGTTCGTCACTCTGCCTCATCTCCTGTTCCTTGCGCTTTTTGAACCTTTACATGAAGAACATTTGTTGAATCATTTGTTGCTGCTGAGAAGCTTGGACTTGTGACTTGGTTATTAATATTGTTCTTCAGATATTTGGACACGGTCCTTACCAATTTTGAATTAATAGGCTCAAATTTAACATCCAATTTTTTTATATGATTTGATATTTGAAGAAGGAAAGGAGAAAGGAAAAACAAGAATAGGTTTTTTGGTTTCAGGTGTTGCATTCGTGATTTTCAGAAACGGATTATTATTATAGTTGAATCCGACGGAGTCACAAGTTCGAACTTCTTTTTTTTCAAAGTATCAAAAACTTGCTATTGATTCGTTTTAAGCAAAGTGCAACTAATTTTTCAGCTAGGCTATAATTGCTTTTTGATGCTAAGATAGAAAATTTGCCATCGCTAATGATAGTTTAAAAAAACTCTGTAATTAATATCATTGTATTCTACTTCCAAATCTTGAGCTATCTACTACTGTAAATGTAGAAATTTTAAAAAACTGTACAGAAATGTAAATGTGCGCATGTTTTTTGATATGCAGCAAATTATATAGCCGTTTTATGAGTTGATAATAAACTATTGCTAAAGTTATGTCGAGTAAAATCCACAAAAAAAAAACCACAACATTTAAAAATTTCGGAGGCGGGTAGGTAAAAAATTTATTCGAAAATGGGCGTCTGCTTTATTTGCTTTGTCAACAGTATCAAGCATGCTAAGTTGATGTTGGAGTGTGATTATATTGTGGTGTGGGTACTTGGAAAAAGTTTGCCAAACTGTTTTTAATGTTTGTAGAATATTACTTCTCATTTTAGTCTTCCAAGGACCATGCGGGGTACAACCGAAAACAGCTAGATTATGAACTCCAGCGATCTTTTGCGTTCGTTTATTGCTCTATTGAAATATGTACTAATTGTATGAGTTTCGTAAGTGAAAAATAAAAACACTAAAAGGGAAACATTCTCTTTCCTAAACCACATACGTTTCCTCAGATGCGTTACTTACGCGTGATTCCTATGAAACAAAAACATCGTATCAGTCTCAACGCTTAAACGGAATCAAACAAAAATAATTGACAATCAAGGGTCTAAATACAAATAAAAACAGAAACTTCCACATTAAGTTACAATATTCTGCGGTCAATTGAAAACGCTAAAGTTTTCAATGTTTCAATGCAGTACCTATCTTATGTTGTGATTTTCAAGATAAAAAACGTAGGTATGTAATAATTTTTCGCACCAAACGCCAATTCCAGTACTGTAAAGTCAGTTATTACAAATCTTTACTTTAATTTATTGATTTACCCTCAGTTAGTCATTTTTTTTCAAAAGTTAAATTAAAATCCTAGAATAGAGCAGCAACAACTATTTGAGAGCGGTAAACTGCTTAAACTTTTAATATTTTTTTGGTGAAAAATCATCCGTACCATTAATACCAGTTTACTTAAAAGACCTTACCTTCTAAAGTAATCTTGGATGAGGAAGGTTGCATAAAACTTGCCGACGGTGATCTCATTCGGGTCTCCAGGAGGTGGTACTACCTGGTCCAATAATTTAGGGGATGTTCGCTTCCAGATCTTTTTGATCACAGCCCGCAATTCTGTGTTACAGTCATCGATATTTCCTGTCCAGAGAAAACCACTTTATAATCTAAAATGCTGAGAAGTGACAAAAAAATTGGCTGGACTGACCAAAACCACTTGTAAAAATAGTAAAAACTAAAATAAAAACTAGATTTCAATTATTAAAAATTTGCAGTCAAGAAAGAAAATATTGAGCAACGAAAATATGTCAAAATTGATACAGTAGACAAGACAGAAGGAAAACATACAAATAAGGAAAAATATGTAAGGATCAAAAGGAAAATCAATGTTAGATGTTAAGGATAAGCTACATAAAATTATCGGAAATACTTGGAAAATTTGCTGTTAAACAGGTCGATGAAGATTCATCCATACTAAGTCCATTGGTTTTCATCAGGCTTACACTTGAGAATATTATGTACCTACTTATGGAAATAAAAAAACAGAAGAAAAAGCGAATAAATATAGGATACATAATATGAACGTGCAGAAAAACAAGAAAACTACAAGAAAAGCATTTATTTGAAGTAGGCTAACTTGTGGCTCTTATGATAATATCAAGACTAACCACCGATTAACACAAGTTCTATTGAGAAAAGCTGATAAGAAACTCTTTACACAAAAGCAAAATGTTACAGAGCTGTAACTCTACTTCACGAATGTGCTTTTACATATTGTTTAAAAGAGGGTAGTTACCATCGGTCTTGATTTTTAGTGAAGTACGGACGACGGCAAACAGCGTGGCGTTGAAAAGAACTGTGCCATCGGAGTTGAGAGGCATGTTCATAGATACCAGTCGCTTACACGCCACACGGTGTGGACACAATTTACCGAATCCTGAACACAAAAAGTTCATAACTTAAATTCTTGAGCACAAAAGTTTATAACTTAAATTCCTGAACACAAAAAGTTTATAACTTAAATTCCTGAACACAAAAAGTTAAATTAAGGAGTAGAACTTAAATCTAACTAAACACAAAAAAAAATCTACCCATGTCCGTTATAGACTTTGAAACCACCCAACCGATGTCACCAAAAAAATAATTTATGAGTTAACTTACCTAACGGTGGACTAATTTTTCTTAACAAAGTAACTACATCTAAATGTTTTATTCTTCCCTTGGCGTCAGGGTCATATTCACTCCAAAGTCTGAAATAATCAAATTTATTGATGAAATTTAACATTTTTATGAACATCATTCACAAATCCAAGAAGGGACCTTACCTTATAAATTCATCTAAGTGGTGTGGTCCCAATATTGACCAGTCTCTGGTTAAATAGTCAAAGTTATCCATAATGACAGCGACGAATAAATTAATAATCTGAAATAAGCATAAAATTATGAATTTCCTAAGTCAGAGTTACTAATTTTATCTAATAAAGAAAATAATGAGTGAAAGTTACAATATTCAGATTTACAAAGTGTCGCGGCCGCAGCGCTGCAGCCGCGATGCCTCCGTGCAGCACTTGGCGGTAAATTTGAAGGCGCCATTAGTGTTTAAACTTATACTAATCGTGAATAAAAAAAAATAAAGCCAGAAAAAAGACTGATCCTAAGAATTCATAATAAAAGGAATGAAATTTTCTATTGGTCTTGTGCATAATTATTTTAATTTGGTATTTTAAAAGACAACGTAAAAACAGAAGAAAAAAGAAAAAAAAAGATAAAAAGAATGATAGTCGGATGGAAATAAGCATTAGAGAAGATGATAATACAATTATGGCTACAATGATAAAGCTGGTAGTATTCACGAGAAAGGAACATAGTACGTAGAAGGAAATGAAAGTCGGTTGGAAATAAACATTTGAGAAGATGATATAAATAATGTTGGCTACAATGATAAAGCTGGTAGAACTCACGAGAAAGGAACATAGCACGTAGAAGGAAATGAAGTAGGGGAAAGCGAGCACACTGCCACACGAGCCGCTGCTGTCGTCCTCTCCCTCCTCCTCATAGTTACTGTCACACTTCACATCCGGTTCCGGTGATACACCCATCATTATGTCTTGCCACGCTTCCCCTTCGCACATAGAAATATGATGTAGGAATTATGTGATTTAGGCTAAACTGTGATTTTAAGGGGCATAAGGCGGGTCTGCCCGCGATATTCAAAAATTTGGTTATTCGCAATTTGTAAACTAATACGACAATGTAGGCTTAATTGCGCCAATGGCAGTATCATCCTCACAGGTTTATATAAAAATCTTTACTTGAAAGGGTCTAGTTTAAGAAATTAGCTCTAGTATCGACTAATTTGTGAGAATTAGTCGATACTAGAGCTAATTTCTTAACTGGAAGTTATTTTGCCTTGAGTCTCATTTTTTGGTTTTAAACTAGTAGATAGCTACTAACCTAGTTGTACTTAAAAGCTTAGGTCAGTAACTTACCGGTAGCAGATCGAAATAACACCAATATAGCTTGTGGAAATGTTTGGAAGTGGTTGTTTCTTGTGATCGGCGTATCATCATCTATTGCTATTTTCCCAAAAACCTAAAATACAACAAATACTGCTAATAGGTACAATTTTTTTTTTAATGAATTTGAATAAATTGTTCCCTTTCAGATGTATTTCAGTATGATATTCTAAATCAGTTCTTTATACATTGAATATAGGATTTTGCTATTTCTTTTAACACTGGCTGTAATTTTTAAACACCATTAAAATTAGTGTCTCTCAAAAAATTCCTATGAATAAGAAAATAGTTATTTTCTATCAATTTTGTAAAGATTAAGTACCTATACAACATAATTTTATTTAAAGAGCTCTTTCGTATTATGGTTACAAATTAACTTACCTGCATCCCAACCACAGCGTAAATGAAGAAGAGCATTAAAATAAGAAGTGCTACATAAGGCAAGGCTTGAAAGGACTTGATGAACGTCCAAAGCAGGGTCCTTATGCCTTCCCCTCTCGAGAGAAGCTTGACCAGCCTCATGACCCGAAAGAGACGAAAGAAGTTTATTGATGGTATCGAACTCTCCTGTAAGACAATCTTATGTTACTATTGATCCATCAAAATTACGTTGGTTGTTACCAGCGTTGTTAAAATGTCTTTTACGCCTTCAAGTAAACCGAAGACTTGTATTAAAAGTTCCTACAATAGTTCGTTTAATAAGTAAAGAATAAGCAAAATTACTTCTAAGAAGACCATTTGTGGCAATAATAGAGGAATTTATTTTGTAAATGTAGCTTTTGATATTTTTGGGTGTCGAACTTATACCATATTCAACAGATAGGTAAAGTATGTAGTGAATTTGCAAAAAAAAAATCGTCTTTATATTATTTTTAATATTGTTTTTGCATACAAGTTCGGTAACATTATAAGTTTGACTAAAAACTTCAGTTTAGACAAAGTTTTTTTATTGACTAATTTTACGTCCCTTTCCTTTTTTTACACCCATCGCCCTTGTAATTTTTTCACAATTGTGCAAAAGGTAGTAAAGTCAACTAGGTATCTACTTTGCTAGGCTATGTTTCAATAAGTGCTTTCTAATTTTTATATTGATTTTAATCTATTAGGCTTTATTTGTATGTATTCGATATTCTTTATAGATATTGTTTATATGTATTGTGTTTACCATTAATATGTTCCTATTAAAACTATTGTGTATGATGATAGTGCTTCTGTGCGTTTTACTATATCTAGTAATCTGTTGGATATAAAGTATGTATCTATTGCAAGTTACTGTCCCAAAATGCAGTTCGTACATCAAAAGCTAACCTTAAAATTAATTTGCCCAACAACATCCAAAGCTAGTTTAGTACCATCGAACATTTCAACGGACACAATAACGGACATCTATTTTATTTTGTTATTCATAATATTTAAAACATACGGTTTGTTGTTGCGCCCACCTTTTATCAGATTCACAATATTTTGTCTGACTATATTATAATTCAAACCTACATTAACTACCGCGTCACAACCATTTCGGAAGTAAATTCCATTAGCCAGGCACGCGCTGACGAAGAAGCCACGCCTTCAGCGGCCGCTCCTACTGCCAAGCCGACTTCTAATGTGAATAAACCATCCTTTAATGCACCCTCGAGGGCCAAAAGAATCACTAAGAAGTAAACTAATAGCTACTAATCAGGTACACGTTTTTCATTCGGCCGCTAGTTTCTTGTGCGCTGTTGTTTTGCATCACTTCTCGCAGACATACCTACCTACTCAGTTAGTTATACAGTTTAGCATCGAGGTACCTACACCCTCACATTTGTGTATAATCCATTCTCTGTTATAATACTTGTTTACAAACGTTACTATATTATGCGTAATTGCGTACGGTAGGTACCCATCGTGTGTCAAACTTGTGTCTAAGTCAGTCAAAGTCGAAAATTAGCTAATTGACATTGACAGAAGACGACAGTGACATGCTTCATGATGTGAACTTGACAAATGTCTCGAGGTACAGTCGTTTTTGTCTATGCGAACCTTGAATCTTATTCACAGGCATGGATACGGTAGCACTGGAGCCGACAATTAGTAGTTATTAACAGTTCTATGACATGGACCTACGACGTTTGTCGAGTCCAATGGTACTGGTTCGTTCATGTTTTTATTGGAAGTGTTCAAGAATGGAATATTGGAATATTACTTATTGTTATTCGTAATTAAATATAACCCAACAATATAACAATAACACCTTTGTATATTTAGATATTCCGTTCTGCCAGTATTTATACTGGTATAGTAAAGTAGGTACCTATCTAATGTGCTTGTCCTGTAGTATATATAGACAATTAACGATTTATCATTGTAAATATGTCGTTCTAAGGTTCAGCTTGTTATTGTCTACTTAGTTTATTTTAAGTTAGTTGTTGATGTGCTTTCTTTTATGCTTTAATTATTGGTTTTGTTTTATATAATGTATGAATAATTAGGTTGTAAACGGTTCCTCCTATGATGCTAGCGGGTATAAATGTATATTAGTAGACTCGTGAATTTGGTATTATTATTATATACATATATATATATACAAGTATTTTATTATTATAATTTATTTATTTTTTATATTTTTATTTTAAGTTTATAGTTTATTTTCATAAAGTACTCTATTATGTCTGATATATTACCAATACATTGTGATGATGAATTCTTTTCATGCTCTTCCTCTGATGAATTTCAAAGTGTGTGTAGTGATTTCTCCTCTGACTGCAGCATCTCTCTTGAACGCAAACTCAATAATATATTTTCTGATGACTCTCGCTACCTTAATGTTGTGCATATTAATGCACAAAGCATTCCGGCACATTATGCTGATCTTTTGGCATCTTTTAGTGGCGTCCTAGTCGATTGTATTCTCGTTTCTGAGTCCTGGCTCAAACCTTCTCTCTCTTCGGAACTTTACAGACTACCAGGTTTTACTCTTATCCGTAATGATCGGACAGACAAAGGTGGAGGCGGTGTGTGTATCTACATTCGGAACAACTTATCATTCAAAATTATTAGTCAGTCACCTTCCGCCTACTCAGGTAGTCTAGAACACCTTTTCCTTGAAATCAGTACTCACCACTCTAAATTTCTTATTGGTGTTGTATATAGTCCTTCATCTACTATCAACTACTTTGACACTTTTGAACAACTTCTTGAGAAACTTACACCTTCCTATTCCGACGTTATTATAATGGGTGACTTTAACACGTGCCTATTAAAAAACGATAGTAGATCGCAAAAATTAAAATCGTTAGTGTCTTCCATTAATATGACTATCCTTCCTCTTTCAGAAACCCACTTCGCCCCGAGTTTTGTTCCCTCTCTTCTAGACTTGATAATTACTTCGTGTCCTCAAAACGTTCTTTTGCATGGTCAGCTCACTGCTCCCTTCTCCTACCACGATCTTTTATATCTGCGCTATAAAGTGCGCTCGCCAAAACGTAAGCATAAGGTTATTTTGCAACGTAATTTCAAAAATATTAATATTGAGTGTTTAAGGAAAGATGCGTCGGAAATTGACTGGACCTGTGTTTATAATGCACTGGATATTGATAATAAAGTAAATCTTTTCACAACTCTTCTCATTAACTTATATAATACTCATGCTCCACTGAGGCCTGTCAGGATTAGGCATTTACCAGCACCTTGGCTGACCGACTCAATTAAGAAGCTAATGTGTAAACGTAACAAGGCCAAGACTAAATGTAAAAAATCCCCGACTGACGTAAATGTGGCAGCCTATAAGAAATTGCGTAATCTCTGCAATAGGATGTGTAGGGATGCCAAGCGCCGCTATATCCATTCCTCGATAGATAACGCTTCTACATCCGAAAAATGGAGATTTCTTAAATCCCTAGGTGTGGGCAAATTTCATAGTACGTTAGTAGACTCTGTTGATATAAATGCACTAAACACACATTTTTCCTCCCCACCTGTTCTAGTTTCTGACTCTAAGAAAATTGTAACTCTTCAAAAGTTGACAAACATTACCCCACCTATGTGCGAAACTTTCTGTTTCCAAGAAGTTGCGGAGGAGGATGTCAAGAAATACATCCTTTCCATTTCAACTAAAGCTGTCGGTAGTGATGGCTTGAGCCGTGACATGATATTCCTCGTTTTAGATCTTTTGGTGCCTATTATTACTCACATATTAAACTTCTCCCTGGCTCATAAGATCTTTCCCACAGACTGGAAAAAGGCCCATGTTATTCCCCTACCGAAAATTGCTAATCCTAATTCCCTCTCACAGTTTCGTCCTATTTCGATTTTACCTATCCTATCAAAGATTATTGAAAATGCTGTTTTTAAACAATTATCAACGTATCTCTTTAAGAACAATCTGCTGAGTCCCCTCCAATCAGGTTTTCGACCCTCGCACAGCACCGTTACAGCGTTAGTCAAAGTCACTGATGACATTCGTTATGCAATGGATAACAAACAAGTGACTATTATCGCCTTGTTGGATTTTAGTAACGCATTTAACTCAGTTGACTTTGATATCCTTCTTGGTATCCTTCGTTCTCTTAACATATCCTCCTCTGCGATTGACTGGTTTCACTCCTATCTTCATGGTCGCCTGCAGAGGGTGCACTCTGAAGAGGCTAACTCTGACTGGGCTTGCCTTTCTGCTGGTGTACCTCAAGGCGGTGTACTATCCCCTCTTCTCTTCTCAATTTTCATCAATGAAATCACCAAAATTCTTACTTCTAACTACCACCTATATGCAGACGATCTGCAGCTCTATAGGCATGCATCATTGTCAGACTTGGATACAGAGATAACTGCTTTGAACGCAGATCTAGTTGCCATCAAAAATTGGGCTGACTCTTTTGGTTTATTAGTTAACCCTAATAAATCTCAGGTTATGATTATTGGAAGTAGGCCGCTAAGAAATCGTATTAACTTCAATGATTTGCCTTTGGTTTCTTATGATGGCACACCCGTTGCTTACACATTCACAGCAAAAAACCTAGGGTTGACTATGGATGGCAACCTCGCTTGGGCAGCACATATAAATCAGCTTAGTAAACGTTTGCATTATTCGATCCATTCCTTGAAGAGACTGCAGAGTTTTCTTCCGCTACGTACCAAAATCATGCTAACACATTCTCTGTTGCTTCCAATTCTCGACTATGCTGATGTGTGCTACTTAGACGCCACTGAAGAGCTACTTGACAAACTCGATCGGCTTCAGAATCTGTGCATACGGTTTATATACGGACTGCGCAAATTCGACCACATTTCCGACTACCGTCGTCAGCTTAAATGGCTCCCTATTCGCTTTCGTCACAATTTGCATATCTTGACTGTTCTATACAATGTTCTCAATACCTCTTCCCCTGGTTATCTGCGAGAGCGATTTCAATTCTCGCTCCCTCCTGCTAGGCCTATGCGGTCTTGTGTCTCAAAAAATCCTCTCGTCACTCCCCATTGTAACACAGTCTTCTACAGCAAATCTTTCACCGTACTAGCCACCCATCTTTGGAACTCACTTCCTGAGAATATTAGAGAGAATTGCCGCTCAGTACATTCATTTAAATACAGAGTGAAGCAGTATTACCTATCATTACAATAGAGTATTTATATATTTTATATATATTATATTTATTCGTATTTTATTATATTATGCATAACTATTTATTATTATATTATTATTGTATGTATTTTATTTTGGTATTTATTGGAAGATATTTGTGTAAATATTATTGTGTAGCACTTGTATTAACCATTTTATAAATCTAGTACCATGGGACCTATTCCACGTATTTATGCACCTTACTCACAACCTGCACGGGGAAGCTGGAAGAAATCTCTTTTTAGAGATAAGCATTTCCTTTGTACATAGCTTAATTTATCTTAACTTTGTAACTACAATTTTGGTACATGAAAATAAATATAAATATATAAATATAACTACCTATAGGTATTCAAATCTACTTTAATTTTAAATATAATTAAACTCTTCTGTATTAATATTAAGAGTATGTATAAAAATCGTCATCTATTGAATGATGTTTATATGCACGGTGAAATTTTGGGAGCGGTCTATGTGGAAACTAAAACTTTTGTAGATAAATTTGGTCTTAGAAACTATACGTCAAGAAAAAAACTCCATCACTTTTAAAGAGGAAACTTGCACGAAAGATTTACAAAAAAATCTCATGGAATTATTTTTTGTTCAAAAACCATTATGGTAATTGATTAAATGATAAAGTACCTGGTTGTAAGAAAATTTAATCTAGATCAAAAATTGAAATTAATTTAATCTGTTGATTTATCTTCGTGTACGTTAATAATAACCTCTTGAAAATTTAATTACGTAATTTTTCATTTCTTTTAGATCATGACCATTGACCATATTAGATAAACCATGGGTCGACACCAGTAATTTGTGACCCCTCCCAAAATCTAACCTTGCATAGTTTCAAAGAGTTTTCTTAGCAAAAGCGTGCACTTACCTTGACAACGTGCGTTCTTTGCAACCCACTTCCCTGAAATAAACACGGTAGCTTCAATTGTATCATCTACATAAAAAGGGGCTAATGTGAGACCGCTGTAGCTTGCTGTTATTACAACATCTAGGTCGTCCATGCTCGGGACAGTAACTACATCGCCTAATTTAATATCGCCATCAGAAGTGATATCAGTTTTCAATACTGTATAGTTGTGTATGTAGGTATATTTTTCTAGTACAAAGCAAATTAACTGGGGCAAAATAAATATTTATTTTATATAATTTATTTTAACGGTAGACTATGGCCAAATCCTTTTCATTCTGAGAGGAGACTCGTTCTCAGTAGCGAGCCGGCAGTGGGTTGATCATGATGATAATGATGAAAAAATTAATGGGTTTTCTGACTTTATTTCATCTGATAATTTTAACGATAATTTTGGCTTGCATTAAAATTTTAATCAGCATTTTAGCAGCAAAGCAAATCACGAAAGCTATTTAAAAATTTTGATCAAAACCCAATTACCACACTTATTGTGGCATCTATATTAATCCATATATCAAGTATCAAGATCATCCTAGTCAGAATTCACTGAACAGTTTGGAAACAGGCCACTTCTTACTTTTGAATTAAAGAGACACCGAGTTAAAGGAAAAAATACCTTGATAATAAAAGAGTACGTAAAGATTGAGATGGCATAATGAAATTAGGCGATGTGACCAGTGGTAGTGTCGGTCTAGATATCAAACAGTCCGCTGGCAGCGTGCAGAGTGAGCATTACCTGATTCTTAAGTTCGTTTACTTGTGAGACCACGATGTCGATGATGCTACCTAGTACTATGATGAAGTCGAACGTGTTCCACGCGTCACCGAAGTAGTTCTGCATACAAAATTAGGTATTCAACAAATATTAGGATACCATTACAGCAGATCTAGCTTTTTCCAAAAATATTGGTCGGAGGCTCATTTTCTTAAAACCTCCTTATCAAAAATGGATTCTTCTAATTTTATTGAAGTTAATTGATTTTGATTGTATTTTTCATTAAAATTGTAAGTAAAGTTGTGGACCTTTAGTATCACCCTGCCCTATTCAAAGAACTTTCAAATAATTACTAATTGATTTGCGACGCTACTTTGAGTCTTAAGAACAATTGTGTTAGTAAGTTAGTAGTTCTAGCTATGTGCCAAATCGATTCCTTCTAGACTCCCAGAGCAATTTCATGGATACCTTTTTTATTAATTTAGTTATCCCTGTACCAATGACTTAAAATTAAAACGTAAACAATCAAAAAAAGACGTGGACTCATTTCTCCTGGAAGGATTTCTTCCAGCTGTTCTAAAATGTGGGAAAATTAAATTTTGGAACTGTTTTTTTTTTTTTGGATTTTTTGGTGAGGGTAATCAAAGGCTTACCTTAAATCTAAAGGCGGCGAGTTTAAAAATGAACTCCAACGCGAAAACGGCAGTAAAGATCATGTTTAACATGTCCAATGCTTTGCTGTATTCTGGCGGTTGGTTGTGATACTTCATGGCGAGTGTTATGGTGTTTATCATGATCAGTACGAAGATTGCGTACTCGAACGGCTGTGACGTCACAAACCACCACACTTTGTACTGGATACGATGCTTAGGGATATACCTAAAACACACGGCAGCATATTGGACACCGTAGACCAGTAGCGTGTTCACATTTTACATAAATATTGACTAAGTCAGTAGGTATATTGTGCACAGGTGAAAGATCCACTATAAACAATTTTTCAACATGGTTACAAGTTACAACAGCTTTAATTTAGCAAATAAATGAGTTTTGATTTAGGCAGTTACTGCACAAGTTTGGTCTGAATTAACATCGACTACATCTTAAAACCCTTAAAATTAACTGCTGTCCAGTGGCATTTGTAGTAACGCAATTTTTATTTACTTAATAAAGGACAGACTAGCTTGTACCCGCGACTTTGTTCGCGTGATACAATTTATAATCGGGGATAATGTAGCTATCGGTGAAAAATTTTCAGGTTCGGATCATTAGCTCCGGAGATTACCTCCGGAGATATAAGTAACTAACAAATTTTACCTCATAATAAATTTTATTGTCTTTACCTTCTAATTGGTTTTGCTTTCAGTGCGAATTCTATACAATTCCTTTGGTTCTTATCTAGTTCACAGTTCTTATACTCTTGCTCACCCTCATTTTGGAATGTCACTATGACGAAACCGACGAATATATTTACCTAAAATGTAATATAATATAAATATGGAGAAAGTACAACACATGAAAATTTTGGTCCTTCGAGCCGGATAACTAGTAATTTATACAATCTATAAATATAAAAGGATGAACTGACTAATTGACATATGAACGTATATTAATCTAATGGATCTAGAAACGATGATTTTGCGATCAGGTTTCCTCTATGATTTTTAGAAGTTGACCCAAGTGGAGCTGGGGCGGGTTAGATAGTATGGATTCTAATTTTCGGTACTTTGCAATAGTAGGTAATGTTAGATTAGATGTTTTTAATATAGCTTACCATAAAGAAGGCAATTATAATTATATAAATAATATAGTAGGCTGCAACAATTGGACGGAAGTTAGTAATGGGACCACGATCCTCAGCATTCGAATCTATAGACACGTACAATAACCTGAAAAGAAACTAAGAATTGTAAGTGTCGTATGTAACAGAGAATAAATTAATATAAGTGAGCAAAATGTAGACCCATAGAAGCGTGAAAAATCAATATAAGTAAATATGACGCGTATTCTCTTAATGATACAAATGAAATCGCGTAACGCAATCATACTTTGGTTGGTTTGAAAAAATGCACACACAATTATAACCGATTAGTGATCACATTTATAATGAATATATAATATAACTTGAAGAAATCGCAAATGTAGAAAAACCTTCATTGGTAAGATTGAAAGTATAAGAAAAAAATACGGAAGAATTTTCGCAAATTATTTGAAAATTCTGTTATAAAAAGATGACTTGCAAAAAAAAAAACATACAAACAACAAACTATACAAAAATATGATGTTACCCTGGCCATCCTTCAAAAGTGGATACTGTGAAGAGGGTGAGCATCCCTTTCATGACATTATCGAAATGGAATTCATACCTCTTCCATTCTCTGTCTCTAACTACGTAATTACGATTCTCGAACACTAAATACGTTCCTCTGAAAAGAAATTTAATATTAAACATTATTAAAGGCTTTCGTTAAATCCAAATTTTAGTAAAATTACAAGTTGCTGAAGTTGCTTTGATAAAAGTTGGCACTTATATAGGACGATAGTTCATAGTAGTTTTGATGGACATAATATTATGTCACGGTTTGCTTTTGCCTTTGATTCTTCGCTAATCCATGAAGATTTTGGGTTTAGTTTTCAGTATGTGTGTTGTATTTATAGGTACATATCATAGTGTCAGCTCTTAAAAAACCACTTGCTAAATTATATCATTTTATTAATAACTTACCGACATTCATCTCTTGTCATTTTCGAAATATCATTACATCTAAAAAATTTACCCTGCAACAAAACTTCTGTGATTAGATGCCAGATTAGTACCTCTATCATCGGTTGCTCATGCCAAAAACAATTACATATAACAAATATAAATAGCTTCAGTTAAATTTAATTAATTACACGGAATATTATTCATTTAACCCATTTCTCATGATATTAAAGCAACAATAGCATTTGAACCAGCTTCACTTGATTTTAATAGTAAATAATTTCCAAAAAGTTATCGTGTAAGTAATTATTTATTTTTGATAATTTTGCAATTATTTTGGACATTACTAGATTACATGCAAATTATAGGTACTACTGATTGATAACGTCAATAATTTTAGAGGATATTTTATTAACAAAAATATACAAGAGCTGCTTATTTCAATGATAGATGGACCTAATCAGCGATTGTATCACAAAACAAACATACCCAGTCAAATATTTTGAAATGTAATAATTATATAAGTAATAGAATCTGCTACTGCGTTTGAAACTGACATTCAATTTGACAACACTATTACTGATTTGAAGATTATAATATTAAAAAAATATTGTTACAAAAATTATGATTCTTTTTTATCTGTTTAAATTTTTCTGTTTTTTTCATAATAAAGGAAGCCGATTAAATAAAGCCGAGTAAAAGCTAGAGTTAAATCCTTAAAATTATAACGATATCAATCGTATTTTTTTTTCTTAACTTTTAATAGCACTCTCACCTTAAACAACTGTACACCGACGACAGCGAACATAAATTGTAACAAATACGTAACTAGCATTATATTCCCTATAGTTTTAATTGCTACTATCACACATTTCACCACATACTAATGAATGGCAATGAAGGGTACAGTGCGTATTAGTTGCGTGGACATACGTTACCAGGGCAAGGATTGTCCGCATTGGTCCGGCAACGCAGCGTCAGGACATAAGGGGGAAAGCAAACAATTTTAATAACACGAGGACATTAATATACACTCAACCCAAGATATACAGTCTCGTGTGAAAATATGAACATAATATCAACTGTAAACTGGTAACATCTTCTAACTCAAATTATTGACGTTTTCATTTTACACCTACACTATTTCGTAGTCCGTAAATCAGAATTCCAGACTATGGAACAATAATTATTTAGAAAATTACGTATAGTAGCGAGGCTCCAACTACACTGGCAAGTGTATATAATCACTACTAACCGAAGGAAGCAAGTTTTTTCTTTCATCATGTACCTAAAGATGTTAAAATTGATATAGGAGTTGCCAGTTTACAGTCGAATGCTAAAATGTGCTAAAGTTGAAGACAATATTTTTTTTTTTATCTTTGAAATAACATAATATTTATGAATATGTTTTTAGAGATAATTGTTATTTTTTTACTATAAAAGATATGCTTGGCCTAATGCTTGACTTAATGGAACCTAACAATATAGACTTTTATGAGTTTAATTAGAAGGAACTGTGTATCTTTGGTTTTGTTATATCAATGCATAAGGAAAAGGAATCAAGTCACATTTCTACAACGTTGTTATAAATAACAGACTTTTGGTTTTTTGTTAGACTTTTTTTGGGGATTGATATATAAATACAAGTAAACGCCAAGGTAGGGGGATGGTTATACACTATGTAAACGAGGGTTTTATTAGTCCTCTAGATGATTTGGATATTTATGTAAATTCTACACCTTTGGGTCCAATAAATCAATCATGCTTTTTCAGTGATGTTGTACATAGCTTAATAGATACTATCGGTTAGAAATGATCTAAATGTTAGTCAACTAGAGCTCAGATCATGCCAATAAAATTTACTTACATAAAAATTCTTTTACATTCAATAATAATATATACTTACATATTTTTTATGGAACCAGATTATGAATGAATTGAAAAATGACAATGTGAAGAGATTGATTAGGAATAGGCTGAAGCTTACAGACACGACAATAAACATATATAATAAAATATAAAAAAAGTCAAGTTGAGAAAAGATAAAAGTTACATTGCTTGGAAGTTTCGAACAAAATAAAAAAGCATTGTAGAGAAAGTTTAAGCATAAAAGCAAATAGATTTCATTGAAACAAACAATACAGAAAGAAAAATCATGAGAAATGAGTAAGATAAATGGTAGAAGAAGAGAAGAGTTTGGTTAAGATAGTAAAAATAAAGATAAATCATTAAAATATTTACTACCCAAAGGTGTAATGGATAAAGAATTCGCTGTGGTAATATTTGTTCATGTAACACACTAGTGTTGGCACTCGTGATCGATATATCGATATTGATTGTATCGTGGGTATTTGTTCTGATTTTGATAGTGCTGATCTTTGAAGTGAAATTGTAGAATTTGCCCCCTACCTTGAACATTTGCACTCCCATGACTGCAAACATGAACTGAAGCAAGGACGTAACCAACAAAATGTTGCCGATCGTTTTGATTGCAACGATCACGCACTGAACAACGTGCTATAAATCAGGGAAAAACTTGTTCAATATTATATTGTATATTTCAAGTATTTTTTTTTGTAAATTGGTTTAAGTGAAAATTTTTCATATGTGATATACATAAAAAATAACAGACCTTAAGGCCCTTGGCCCTGTTGATAGCCCTAAGTGGCCTCAGCACCCTGAACACTCGCAATATTTTCACAACGGATATACTTCCAGACCTGGAAAGTAATTTTGAATTAGTTAAGCCTGCCAATGTAACTAATTTCAAACGCTATCAATTAGGCTAGGTTTCGCGTTATACCTCCGGCTAAGTGCTTTGTCATTTAAATTACCCCTACCAACTACTGGCCAGCAAAAAACATCTGCTCAGTACTTACTTAAAGCTCATGGAGATAAGAGAGACGCAGACAACGAGCATGTCGAGCACATTGAAGGCGGAGCGCAGGAAGGCGCCCTGGTGGAGGATGAGGCCGTACGTGATCAGCTTCAGGAACAGCTCCAGTGTGAAGATGCCCGTGAAGAAGATGTCGAATTGACTCAGCAACTAATGAAATTATCATTTTCTTCAGTAAATAAAGAACAGGACAAGAATGATCCAATTGAGGTGGTGCTACAAGTTAGAGGAAAATCTGTAAATCTAATCAATTCTGAGTCTTTCATAAAGTTAACTCAAGAAAAAGCAAAGGATTGCTCTAAAGAATTTAAAGGGGTTGGACTGTTGAGGCGGTGTTACAAAAACAGAGAAAACTAGTTTATCTGATAAAATTTCCTCTGTAGTTCACCTATTGTGATGACATTATGTCATTGACATAGATTGTAGATTTGAAGCAAAAACGAAAGGATCGCACTAAGGAGTTGGAAGGAATTGGGCTGTGGTAAATAAAAAGTTGACCATAAATATACGGTATTAAACAATGAATGGGAAATATTATAAGAATTAGATAAAAAATTTAATATTACCCAATTTCGAAACCCTTTTTGTGCAGCATCCAAAGGGTCTTCTGCAGCCAACATGGCGGATGACAACATGATGCATACCAGGATGATGTTGCCAAATGTTGACGATGATGACATCTTGTAGCAGAACACACGAAACCTAAACCGATAAAAAGTTTGTTACGTGGATTCCCAAAAATATATACAAAATTGCACATAATTATATCGTTGATATAAGTAGCACTAAACAATATAATTCTTTTAACTTTTAGCTTTTAATAAATCAAGAGATAAGCTTAATTTTTATTTTAAAAAGTTTAATACATTATCTTCATTCTTTTAGAATCAGATTTAAACATTAAAATTAAATTCCAATTGTAATTAATCAATAAATAAAATAACAATAACAAATATAGTTCATGTCAAGAACTGAAAAAGAATAAAATCATGCACCTTATGTTTGTGAAAATATAATGATAATAATTAATATAATATACAATCATACCATGCACACAATAGCAAAACTAAAATGCATGCTACAAATTTTCTAACGTTCGGCATTTCGTAAAATAAAATATCACTATGAAACGAACCTCTAAAATAGGTATTCTAAATTTTAACCTACATTATTTCATGCTGAACTATTTCACAACTTAAGGAACTTAGGTATCTACGAACAAACCTAACCACTAACATCAGAATCTTAAAGGTACCCTGTAATCTCATTGCTTAGGAATATCAAATATTTTTTTTGGTGTCAGCGATTATATTTACAAATAAGGAAATCGTTCGTGCAAATTGAAATGTAAGTTGTATAAATGACGATGTAGTTTGATTATATGAAGTTAATGTTATAAAAACTTAACAGGATATCACCAATGATATTGTCGTGAGTCTCGGTAAAGTTATTCCAAAAAGAGTTGAGATTCGTTTTAAGCAGAGCTTGATATAATTATTAAGAAAGTTTATTTGTTTAACAATATTGTTATATTAAATGGTATATTGTGCTAAAATAATTAAAATCAAATTGATATCACGGATCCTGCCCCTTTTAAAATTAGTTATTTACAGAAAGATTAAAGGGCCAAAATACTATTGACGTGATGTGTGGTATGGAGTATATCTATAATATTTAAAATATCATTGGGATATACCAATCAGTCAGGCTTGGAATAACACAACGCCAATCGTATACAATGAGACACGGGTACCGGATCACCAATCACCTGTTAGTTGGTGAAAATACGAAGAAACTACTAGCGTTTGGTATGGGCGGCGTCTGATTTGGCATATTCAGTTCAGATATCCGCCGTGGTCTAGCCGTAACTAGTGTTCCTTCCTCTTCTAATTCGCCACCATCTTTATAAGACAGAAAGAGATAATATTCCTGTGTTTTATATCTCACCTTTATATTGTTCAAATAAATTTCCTGGCCCTGATATATTAATCTGTTCGCTATTAGTTATAATAATCCTACCTAATCATGCCGAAGTGTTTATCATATTACAAGATAAAAAACGTCTACATTTTATTTGATCAAATACAAGAAACAAATGTGAGATTAGCTAAAAGAAGTGAGAGAGTAAAGTTATAACATAGAATCAGATTAAATATTTAAAAAAATCAGAATTAAAGTCAAAGACTAAAACAAGATTGCCAATGTTTTGCAGAAGAGTGTTTGTAAAATTAAAGTTATCAAAAATAATAAAAAATATAGCGATAGTTATTGAATTATAAAAACAAAACGAAGAGGCAGATAAAGTAACATCTAATTAATCGGAAGCGTGGGTCCTGCGAGGTCCCTAACCTGTTTGTTCTAGAAAATATGAAGAAGGAGGTTGCATCGGGGATGGGTTTGGCCGAGTTTTGGATATCGACCTCGGAGAGGCGCCGCGGCCTCGCCGATGATGTCGTCGGCTTACGTTTCAAACGTGGCTCATCCTCGTACTCTGTATTCACTGCGTTGGTTTTGGTTAGCGTCTTCGATCTCTCTTACCACAACTTTTGTATATATATTCCTAACTTTATAAAGTAGTATACTTAATCTTATGGTAAATAAATATCTACTAACATTTCAAGATCGCGTAAAATAATATTATATTATAAAAATATATTATCAAATTCAATAATGATACCTTTGATCAACAGTATTGTACAAAAATTTAAATTTGATAATCTGATACTTAATTTTGAATATGTATTGTCTTTTCCATTCACTATATTTTTTCAATTTTCTTATATAAAAAATGATTATAAGAATTTAATTTTATCATTAGATGAAAATGGAATTCAGTAATCATTTGTAACTTTTAACTTTTAAATACCTGAGTCATCCCACCCATCCACCCATCTAACAAAGTGAGATGTGCAGGAATAAAACTATTTCTAAAAAAAATGTTGTTTTTACCTATATGATTCCTTTGATGGCTTTCCATTTCCTCTGGTTCTTGTTCTTCATCAATTCTCTCTTCCATCTCTTCATCCATGATTCCTTCATCTCCCTCTCCATCGATCTCCTCTTGCGGTTCGCCTTCCGATCCTGTCTCTTCGTATTCCCTTTCGGAGCTGTAAAATTTATGTATCAAAATATCCTTTACTTATGAAAACCACGTTCAACAACCACTTTTACAAAAAACGAAGAAAAAGGATCAATTGTAGCCATAAAAAACCGTAAAAATGTTCTGTTTTAGATACCGAATTTTATATAAATAATTTGACTTTGACTTTATGCTACATTTAAATAAATTCAAACAATTTAAGAAACTCATCTCTTATTTTGTAACTTAAGTATCTCTTACCGACCCTCTTCAACAATTATAAAAATACGCAATAAAGCATACTTATCGGTGGTGTAGGCATCGTCATCATGAATGTACTCGTCATCTGTTTCAGCAAGAACGCCTTCTGCACCTTCCTCGATGCCTTCCTTTTCTTCCGCGGCTTGCTGCACATTATCAATATAAATTAATATTTTACTGTACATTACATATTTGAATCAACAATAGCAATCTCACGTTCGATTGGAACTAAAAAACTTCTTCTAATATTATAAATATCCTTAATATTAATATTACTTACTCCTTCTTCCTTTTCAATATTGGTCAGTGATTCAGCATCAGCCAAGTTGTCGACAGCGATAGCCAAGAAAACGTTCAGTAGGATGTCTGTTCTACTATTAAGAAATTATTATTTACTACATATAAAGTACTTTGTTGGGTACATACCATTGCAAAATGAACTAAGCTTTACTAATTTAATCATGTCAATAAATGGGAGATAATCAATTACTAAGGGATGCATATAATATGAGATGACTGGAAGGAAAACGTTTAGCCGATCGCTCGCGAACATCCGCGGGCTCGATCGCAATGCCGTGCGGCCAACACCGGACATGGCAATCCGGACTCGACACCCCGACCAGTGGTCCAACCCCGTGCCCCGCCCGCAGTCGAAGGCGGCGTAGCCACCACTGAAGAGGGCCATCGCCCTGACCAGTTACCCCGGGACCCGAAAGGGTCCGCGTGGACGACCTCGAGATGAGATGGAAAACGTCCAGTTAGTTATCTTGGTCGTAGTTAGGAAGATAAAATGAAACGATTCGACTTACAAAGACGATTCACCAAGTTTTATTCTATTGGACAAGACAAAAGACTATCCTATATCTCTCGGCTTAAACTTTTTAAATTAAATTCATTATCGGACAGACGCAAAGTTCATGACATGGTATTCTTCCACAAACTTGCAAACGGAACCATGGATAACTCGGAACTGTTGAGCCAAATATCTTTCAAAGTTCCCTCCCGTATACCGCGGTATCCTATTCCTCTGTTCACTCACCGAATCAGTAGAACCAATCTAGGTCGTCATTCGTTAATACCAAGGTTTAGTAGTACATATAAGGAATTTTTGGACAAGGACATTACCACGGATCTGTTTTGCGATAACCTGGCTAAATTTAAAGCCAAGTTGCTCAAATCATTTGATTCCTCAATAGGATAACGATAATTAGTGTCAATCCCTAGCCGTAAGTATATTGTATTTTAGATGATTTAGATAATTTAGCTTAGTTTAACTTAAATTTACTTTAACTTAATTTTCATCTTATTATATTCTTTTAAAATTTATAACTTAGGTATTTTTTCATAGTCCTTAGGTTAGCTATTATATTATATTTTATATTTTACTGTACGACTTATGTTTATGTTAATGCACGCTGTGACTGCCCGTAAGTGGAGTTGCATAAGAGCAATAGAAAGTAAGGAACAAAATGTATAATTAAAATGTGTAACTCTGTGGGCGGTACTATAGTAAATAAATAAATAAATAAATAAATACATCAACAACTGCCAAGAGGTCGTTCTGAATCGAGACTAGCGTTTAATGTTTGATAAGTTCAATGATTGAGGTAAAGTAAGTTATTATAAAGGATACAGTTGCCGCAAATGAAGAGTATGATAAAGTAGATACAAGCCAGGATGCCAAAGGTGCCGACGCCGCCATACGCTTTGATGCCCTCATACATCACTGCATTCCAGTCTTCACCCGTCAGAATCTGGGGAACAATTTAATATCATTTTGTCTATGAGGGAGGTTGTGCGGCACACAATCTTTTCTTGAGCAATGTATTGTCTGATGGTTGGATTGATGGAAATAATCGTTTCAAATTGTCATTATATAATTCCTTAATATTTCCATAGATGACGCATTGGGTCTTAAATATTCACGATATCTCTTCCAAGTATACGAACGCCATTTTAACTATCTAACGAGTTAGTGATTAAATAAACGAGTTAGTGGAAGAACAACAACCACAGAAAGAGCTCTTGGCCTAAAAAACTTTGCTGCAACGTTGCCAGAAGCTGAATCCGGGAAAATTGAGATTTCCAGAGACCAGTTGAGTGATTTTTTGTCAAAAGTCATTGGACTATTTGCAATTACAAAAACCATCCCAGTAAAAGATCCTACAAAAAGAAAAACCACTGGATATTCATGTTTAGCTTGTCGATTTGAAATAAGATTCTAAAACAGTCATTTATAAAGCTGTATAGCCAAAAACCTAGAAAAAAAAACGTAAAACCGGCGGTAGTCTTGAAATGTCATAAACATCAAAAGTTAGCTTACCTACACGAAATAAATATTTGTCAAAATTGGAATTTTAGAAACCCCATGGAACCCCCTTTTAAAAAGTCATACCTGGAATACTGTGAGGAGGGCTTGCCAAAAACAATCAAAGTTGTGACGATCTTTTTCTTCAACGGGGTCGTAGTTGAACTTGCCTCCAAAAACCTAACAGAAGATCAACTAAATGTTAATTCATTAAAGAAGATGATAATTTAATTAACATATTAATATTATTTGACAACGAATGTAGTAGAACTAGTACCTGCATGCCGAGTAGCGCGAAAATCATGATGAAAAGAAAAAGCAGCAGTAAAAGAGACGCGATCGATTGGATTGAGTTCAGCAGCGATGCTACCAAATTGGATAGTGATCGCCAATACCTGTAGAACAATAAAAAATAACAATATTAAAAAAAACTTATAGCTAGCCTAGCTAAATTACATTATACAAATCATGCCCCAAGGTCTCCACGGCAAGAATCTAATTCTATATCAGAGAAGTAAGTATTCTTGCAGATATTGAATCTCTTAAAATAGGACAAGACTTGATAAAGCGATGGGTGGATTTTTTAACGATGAAATTCTGAAGCTTTTTTGATTCTTGCGAGGCGCGTGAGTTCAGGATGATAAGCTGAACCGAACCGACCATTACTGAAGAGGTTTTTAATGAACAAGAATTATACGTAACTTTATCCCATACAGTGGCGTGCAGCTCGCAGAGGTATAAAAGTACTGCCTACCCTAGTTGTAATAAATCAACACTTACTTTTCATTATAACCTGCCAGAAAATAAGTTCATACCTTAATGCTTACCCTGGTCTAAACCTTATACACGCCACTGATCCCATACTCAGGAAAGTATTTTAGAGATTTCTTCTCTACCAAGAAACTGTCGTATCGGTCATAGCGAGTGAAAAGCATGAAGTGGATATACTAGCTGCACATACTTGGTGACCTTGAACACGCGCAGCAGACGCACGCAGCGCAACACGGAGATGCCAAGCGGCGGCATCAGCTCAGTCTTCGTCAGCACCATCTCGCTGATGGAGCCCACCACCACGAAGCAGTCGAAGCGGTTGAACAGTGACACGAAATATCCCTACAAACAATATGTATTAAGTATGGCTATAGAATATTTAATAGTAACTTCCAAATACAGAAAGTTCACTCTGAAAATGCGTTTAAATAAATAGGGACTCTTATTACGACGTAATAAAGTAAAATTATATCGCACACAAACTTATATCTTTAAGAGATTTCGAGCAGAAAGGATGTGAGGAGAAAAAACTTAGAAAAAGCAGAGTAGTTTTAAGGATACGCAGTCGAATAATGAGCGACTAAGTCGACAACGTTGTTAAACAACAACATAATAATGGTCGGTCTAACATCTTTTAACAAATGAGGTGTCACACAAGGTGAACTAATGGCACCAAGGTTGTAGATTTCTTTAATACAGATAAATCTTCTATTTAGGCTGAAGTTTTAGTATTCTGTTTTTCTATCTCTTTCTGTGCCGTAATGAACACGTAATAATAAATGTGCACTCCTCATGTAATTAATAAAAATATGAAAAAACTAAGGAGCCGTTAAACCTCCTTGTGTAGCACCAAAGTTGTTCGAACATTTATGAGTTCTTTTTAAATTATATACACTCACCTGTAATCCTAAACTGTACATCTTAACCAACATCTCTAAAGTAAAAAGTGCCACAAAAATTGCGTTCCCGTACTCTTGAAAGTAGTCCAGCCACTGAGGTTGACTGCAAATAAAACCAACAATTCATTTCAATTAAACTGCATGAAATTTGAAATTTTATTATTTTGAAGTTAGATCATGGAACCAGCTCCCAAGTAGGATCATAAAATGGGGTTTTCAAAGAGTGGATGAATAAATTACATAACACGCAGCAATGCATTGAAGACTAGTGCTGTCAAAAAAATTGTAGATAGGTAGTTAATTTTATTTAACTCGTCTCCTTTTTGCTCGTTATTCATACTAATATTATATGTAGATGTGAAAGAATCTGTCTATCTGTTGCCTTTTAACGGCCCATCCGTTCAAGTGATTTTAATGAAAGGTACAAGGATAGCTTGCGTCTCGGAAATGTACATAAGCTTATCATTAAGTTCCTATGCGACTTAAAAAAAATCCTAAATCCATGTGGACTGTAGATTGCGAAATCACGCTTAACATGGACAAAGTTGTGGACATCATCTAGTTTATAATAGAGGGAAATATCAAACTAACTTGCGTTGTTATGCTAACAGCGTTTAACTTACTGATAATGTTCGCTGGCAAGCACCACAGTGTTGAGGAATACAAGCACGATGATGAGCCAGTAGAATGTTTGTGATTTGACCGCACGCCTACACGCACGCTTCATCCGACGATTTACCTTTAAAAAGTTATATAAATTAACTAAGTTTACTAGCAAATTGAAATTAAATAAGGCCAGCTATTATAATTTATATTCCAGTTTTTGATTTTGATGAGGCCTTTGACTAACATTATTTCAAACGATTTTCAACAAGCATCCATAATTTTCTGCATGTTTTTTTCCATTTGCAATTTAGACTGAAACATTAAGAAAGTTATTATAATAAAAGTTCAGTTTACCTTATCAAAGTCTTTCTTCCATATTTTCCCAATAGATATCTTTTGCTGTTCCGGAACTTCTATCCCTAAGTGGTCCGTAGAATCGTGCTCGTTTTGCGTTTGATTTAGAAACTCTGCAAGATTCATTAGTCTTTAAGTCACATTTTAAAATTTGAAAGTACCCCAAAAGTTTGATTACATCCTTTATGTATTCAGAGATAGACTCATTTATATTTACATTAATAAAATCCATAAATAGTTTCTCATATTAGATGCTTACCTATACCATAATCTCTCTTCTGATCCACAGCATCATGTTGGTCAGCAAGTGGTTCCAAATATTCAGCTTGCGTGATCCAATCTAGATAGCCTTTCAAATCCTCTTCCAATTGCTGCTTTTCTCTTAACTTTTGAAAGTCGCCACGATTCTTTGCTTTTTCTCTTTCTTTGGAGAACTCTCTAAAAAAGATGATTATCAAAATATTTTGCGAACTTTCTTATTGTTTTCTATTTGCTAAGATTTCGCGTCAATTCTTTTCGGAAGGAGCTTTGAAAAGTATTGTATATGCATATGCATTATCATATAATTTAATTAGATATTTCTTACGCTTTTCTTAGCATACTAATGTCGTAGACATCCAGATCCCTTCACAGTTTTTTTAATAAATAAAACTTGTATGAAACAATGGATAAAGGTGCAATAACACATTTATTTTATTTTATTTATCAAATAAGGTACACTTGCAATACATTAGAATGTTAATCTTGCAAAAGTCTGTCTACTAACTTTTCACGGCCCATTCGTTTAACCGATATTGACGAAATTTGTATCCTGGGAAATGAAAGCGATCCCACAGGATTTTTAAAAATCCTAAATCCATCCATCTAGTTAGATAATATTAAAATGTATTAATTAAAGTTGATGATTATCTTACCCGGACAACACACCGAGAATTAGGTTCATGACAAAAAAAGCACCCAAAATGACCATCGAAACAAAATATATCCATTCCCAACTGTTGCCCATCGCGTCTTGAATCTAAAACACATAATTATACTTCACAAATAAAGATTTAAAATAGGAAGTGATCTCAACAAAGTAATGGAAATTGTATTATGATGATAACTAGGTTAAATGGAGTATGGACACGCGTCCGTGTGGACTACATTTCCACCCCCTATTTTACCCCCTCGGGGGTTGAATTTTCAAAAATCCTTTCGTAGCGGTGACCTTCAAGACAAGAGTGAAGACCTCATCATTGCTTTTTATTAAGCATGATTGTTGTCAAGCACAAGCCTATCTCAACAGTAGAAAAAGGCTTGTGTAAATGCATTAAACAATAAAAATAATTTGTGTTTTTTTTTTTTTTAGTAGGTACGCTCAATACTTCGGTTTCTTAACTAATAAGGTCAAATCATGTTAACTTTCAACACCAGGAGTCACTTACATGGTACATAACATCCGTCCAACCCTCAAGAGTAATGCACTGGAAGACGGTAAGCATGGACAGGCCGAAGTTGTCAAAGTTGGTGATGCCGAAGTTAGGGCCGATCCACCCCTCGCGACACTCCATATCGTCGCCTATCAGCGAGCAGTTGAAGCCATTGTCATCGCAAGGGTGCGCGTTGTCCATTATCTCATCTGAAAAATATATAGTGCCCACAGATCAGAATAACAGAGTTAATTCAACAAGTCGCTAAGCTGATGAGGCCATTTGAAGCACTGATGGACGCTAATATTATACAATTTTAAATTACTCGGCCAACAATTGCTTTATTTCCGGCCTGGACAGTAAAGTACGATGTTATGATCTGCAAACGATATTACCTGTGAGTTTATTGTAGCAGGACTTGTGCATCTTGCCGGAGAACAACTCGAGGCCGATGATGGCGTAGATGATGATGACGAAGATGACCAGCAGCGCGATGTGGAGCAACGGAACCATCGCCTTCAGGATCGAGTTCAGCACGATTTGTAGACCTGGAATAAGAGTATACAAATCTTGAGTCTTCAATGTACTTCGGTTTTTTTAAGCTTTTTTTGAAGTAATAATTTAAGATATCCGAAACATACTTATTTCAGTATGGGCGGCGGTTATCAATTAACATCAGGTGACCCGATTGCTCGTTTGTTCGCTATTTTATTATAATCCATACTAATATTGTAAATGCGAAAGTGTGTCTGTCTGTCTGTCTGCTACGTTTTCACGGCCCAACCGCTGAACCGATTTTAATGAAATTTAGTACAGACTTGGGATACATCCCGGGGGAAGGACATAGGCTACTTTTTATCCCGAAAAATCAAAGAGTTCCTACGGGATTTTAAAAAAGCCGAAATCCACGCGGGCGAAGCCGCGGGCATCCTCTAGTAATAAATAAATGAATTAGGAATATTGTAGATGTTTTATTTTACTATAATAGTTATGCCGATAAGCAAGGAACCAAAAGCGCATTTGGCTATAATCCGCCAAACCACAGAAATCTGTATAGTGCAACATGCAGCATGCGACACGCACCGCCTGCACTCCCACCGATAAACATGCAGGAAAAGCCATCCACCAAGCAAGCCACACGCACCACCACCACGCAGCACCACACAAATCCCAACACCACCCGATGCACGCTTCGCCCCGACACCGGAGCATCCTCAGGAGATGCAGACCTTACAATTGTAAGTGTAAGTGTCCGGTGTCGCATGCTGCATGTTGCACTATACAGATTTCTGTGGTTTGGCGGATTATAGCAAAATGAGTTTTTGGTTCCTTGTATATCATGGACTTCCGGAAAATAACGCCTACTTCTATACTATATACCGATAAGCGTTAATGCATTTGTGTGCGTAACGTAAACCCCGCCCCGAAACTGAACGCCACGAACACTACTACAATATTGTATAGTTACTCTGTGCATTCACACAAACATAGCCAAACGGTCTCCGTGAAATAGAACATCTGTACCTTTAGAAAGTTTAGTGTGTACTTACTGGGTACTCCAGATACGAGCCTTAGCGGTCGGAGTACCCTGAACGCTCTGAGGGCCTTCACGTCGAAAGCGTCCTTGAATATACTCGACAGCACCGTGCTCACCATACTGCCAACAAAATATAACAAATATTAGTATTTTTAACCGACTTCCAAAAAAGGAGGAGGTTCTCAATTCGTCGGAATCTTTTTTTTTTTTTTTTTTTTTTTTTTTTTAATGTATGTTCCCCGATTACTCAAAGACCCCTGGACCGATTTGGAAATTTTTTTTTTTTGTTTGAAAGAGTATACTGTGCAGGTGGTCCCATATAAATTTGGTGAAGATCTGATGAATATCTTCGGAGATGGAGAACAGAACTCCTCAATAGATAGGAGCAAATTGCTCGCGATCAGTGCAATAGCTTAGTAAACAGTAGGGTTTTAACTGGGCATAGCATATTATAGTACAGTGGGGCCACTAAAAATTGTGAAAAAAAAATTTTCAAAAGAAAAATAAAACCGACTTCAAAAACCACAAACACTAAAAAGTAAAAAATAACTTTTATTTAGCTACACATGTAATGTACCTAGGTATGAAGTCGGGCGAGCTTCACTCTTGGATTTCTAATTTTGTTTTAATATGCTCGCTCGACTTCATACCTAGGTACATTACATGTGTAGCTAAATAAAAGTTATTTTTTACTTTTTAGTGTTTGTGGTTTTTGAAGTCGGTTTTATTTTTCTTTTGAAAATTTTTTTATGATGTCTAGTGCGAGAACACAAGTACGTCAATTATTGTGCAGTTTAAACTGAGCAAAGTTGGTGGTCCTCAATCCCTTGGTGCCCTGGTTACCTATCTAGTTCCGACCTGAGTTAAAATTCGCAATCGGTTGGTATGCGTTGTCACATGGTTGTCATGATTGTCACACGCCTTAGTATAGTATTATTTGGATTTCTGTGCACACGCCCCTCCAGTGAACGCTCTAGTCATCGTCATCATCAAATGCTTGGTGCTGCTGACATAGGTTTCTTGTAGGGACTTCCACACGCTACGGTCTGACGCCGCCGCCATCCAGCGGCTTCCTGCGACGCGTTTGATGTCGTCTATCTATCGTTTTCGAACTATGTGCTCTGCACATTGCCACTTTTTTATTTATTCAGATACAAGTTAGGCCTTGATTGCAATCTCACCTGGTGGTAAGTGATGATACTGTAAATGAAAGCGGGCTAATCTGGAAGGGGTATGACAGTTTTCATACTCCTTTGGTTTCTACACGGCATCGTACCGGAACGCTAAATCTCTTGGCGGCACGACTTTGCCAGTAGGGTGGTAACTAGCCACGGCCGAAGCTTCCCACCAGACCAGACCAGAAATTTAGAAATTATAAAATTCCAAACCCTGCCGGGAACTCCCACTAATAAGACCACAGCGCTTACCACTGCGCCAGATGGGCCGCCGTTCTGTGTTTGCAACCCGTTGAACTATGTCGTTTACTCTGGTTCTCCTACGGATCTTCTCATTTTTGTTTCTAACCCCCGACCCAAAAAGAGGGGTGTTATAAGTTTGACGCATGTATCTGTGTATCTGTCTGTGGCGTCGTAGCTCCTAAACTAATGAACCGATTTTAATTTAGTTTTTTTTGTTTGAAAGGTGGCTTGATCGAAAGTGTTCTTAGCTATAATCCAAGAAAATCGGTTCAGCCGTTTGAAAATTATCAGCTCTTTTCTAGTTACTGTAACCTTCACTTGTCGAGTGTTATAAATTTTTTATTTACACTCGTGATCAAATGAATGCACTAGTAAAATATTAAAATGTGTTTACCCAATAACAACTATCGTAAAGTCGAGCAAATTCCAGCCGTTCCTGAGATACGACCCCTGATGCATCACGAACCCGTACGCTATGATCTTCATCACACACTCCCCCGTGAATATCACCAGGAAAATGTACTCGATCTTTTCCTGAAATCATAAATTCATTTATAAATAACGGCTCAATATGGTCTATTTTGGTAAACCAGCAGCATTAGTTGAGAAGACAATAGGAATTTTTGGTTATAGAAGCCTTGACAGCTCAACGGTTGAGGAGCGGACTGAATTCCGAAAGGTCGGCGGTTCAAAACCCCACCCGTTGCCGATTATAAACGATTTGTATTAAATTTACACATTTCATGTATTTTTGTGTGTATTAATCTGAAATTTTGAATATTGTGTCAATTGATTATTATTGAAAAACAAAAAAATATGGGCTTTAGTAAGGTAGGTTGAATGACGATGATGATCCTAAACACTATAGCCATGCAAAATAAGTTGGCGTTGAAGTCTAGTAAAAATCTGAGAAAGGTAAAAACAAAAAAAGAAATATAGGTATACTTTACTAATTTAAAACTTGACTTTCGTAAGTGCTTTTATAAGTCTGAAACGAAGAATAAATAAATACAAATACAAATACTTACTAGAACCCAGTTAGTATAATTAGAGTCGCTGGCTGGGAAAGGTGTGTAGACTGCCAGCGCTACGCAGTTTGCAAATATTGTCGTTAGGATCATCCACTCGAACGGTCTGGAGTTAGAAGCTAAGGAAATAGATTTTGAAACAAAGGAACAGTAAGCAAAAATATCTATTTGAAGCCTCGACAGCACAAAAACAAGTACTTAGCGAACTGAAATCCGCGACGTCGACGCAACGAGGTACAGCTGGACCAGTATTATTATGTACTAGCTGATGTCCGCGACTTCGTTCGCGTGGATGTAGGTTTTTTAAAATTCCCGTGGGAACTCTTTGATTTTCCGCGATAAAAAGTAGCCTATGTGCTAATCCAGAGTATAATCTATCTTCATTCTAAATTATAGCACATTCCGTCCAGTAGTTTTTGCGTGAAGGAGTAACAAACATACACACACACACACACACACACACATACAAACTTTCTCCTTTATAATATTAGTGTGATTTACATACACCTACCTGGCGCTGCAATTGCTTGTATACAGTATGGCATATTATTGTAAATTGTACATTTGAAAAGAGCAACCGCCGAGTTTCTTGCTGGTTCTTCTCGGTAGGAACAGCATTCCGAACCAGTGGTAGATTATTTTGACGATTCGAAAGCACTTGTAAAAGTTTACTTGAATAAAAATGATTTGAATTTGAATTTATAAGATGACCTGTGTCAGCAAATAAAAAAAAAAACGCGCGACGCGGTTCAAATTCCAACCGTTGCACTATTACTTTTATCGTACTAAAAACGTAAACCCTTCTCATTTTGAGAAGACACCTGTGCTCAGTAGTGGGCCAGCGATGGGTCGATCATGATGATGATGATGAGATTTTATTTATTTTATTTTATAGCAACAGGAAATAAATAAGAAATCTCTACTCACGAGTGTGATATGTTAGTACATTCGTATTCCGGTACACAACACGAGATCAAAGACCTCAAAGCCGAGTGGGTGTAGTTCTCAGAAATGCAGTGGAAATAGTTATAACTGAGTTTTACAACGTGAAGAGTAGTCGTAAATGATTGTAGAGAATAAAGTAACAGCTAGAGATATTTGAGTATAGAAATGGACATTGTTGCTATGCTACTTTTAAATCATTTTCATTTGCTGAAATGACTTTTTTCACAGCGATTTTACAGACTATTTTACACGAAAATTGATTTTTTAACTATCGCACTTCTAGACACAATCGTTTGCTATATTAGTTCAAGTTTAAAAAGTGCTGATATCCTAGAGGTGGTTTTTCACGGATATAATATAGGGAATATGGGATCATTTTTACAACAAATAGTACACTCGGAAAAATAATTCGCTTGGCAGAGTATACTAATGCGCGCGTATGTATAACACACAAAGATACGACCCGATGCTATCCGATAATAGATACACTCACACTTACTACACTCACTCACACTTCTAGATAACCTTACCAGTCGTATAGGGTTGCAAATTTCACATTCGTCAACATAGTTCTGATGGCCGAGTGGTAATAGTGTTGAAGTTCTTAAATATGGCGTGAGTTCTAATCCTAGTGGGGGATTGCTTTTTTATTTTTGCAATTATTTATTTTGTCTTCTTTATACAGTCAAAATTATCATACTTTCAAACAATATAATTATAAGCAAGAAAAAACAAAAATAATAACACTTTTCTATTTTAGAAGTTATTTATTTGTCTTTTGTGCAGTTCATAAATTATTATAATAAGCAAGAAATAAATAAGACGCTTGTCAAAAAATTAACACATCAAGTTAACAGAAGGTATACAAAAGAGGAAAAAAAATTGACATACTTTATCTACTCCTATTACTCCTATAGTAATTTAAAACCAATATCGATGTGAAGTATGCTAAAAGTCGGTCAAGTATGAACGTAATGTTTTATTTACGTTTTGGGTTACTTTTAGGTTTGTGAGATGAATCAACATGTTAATTACTTAGTTAGAAATCAAAATCAATTATAACTTCTAACTGCAATAACAATAATATCACTCACAAATAGAATTAAATTAATTACCTATACTTTATTTAATAATGTATAAAGGTAGGCCACCCTCGTAAGCTATTACTTTTTGTAATCGACTCGTCATGTTAGTAACCATATTCCAGCAAGTCTATGCTGCCCCACAGAGACTCCCAGGTTGAAGTTACCACTTTATTCAAAGTATAATATATCGTTTACCTGTTGTTCTATTATTATAGTATTTTACGTCCATCCTTGTCCGACTCAAAAGATTTTTCATTATTAAAAATAACAACGTAATTACATCTGTCAAAGTTTATATATTTCATTGCAAAATGAAAGTCTATGGTCCTGGTGCAAACCATTCGTAATATTTTCTTCGTAATGTATTCCGGCCGCACGCAAATGCTTCCGCACAGTTTATAGAACTACATTGTGCTTGGTCGCTGTCAACCAAATTTTTAAAAAGGAATCCACGCTATGCATTGCAACGATTTCTTGGTGGTGATGTGACTCCATCTTATAAGCTGATGGTTTGGGCCCAGGTCAACAATTGTCTACATGCCCCGTTTCTCCGTAGTGACAGACCCACAAGCGCACGGTATTCATCTGTAAATGATTATATCCTGGATTAATACATAGGTTACTTTTTATCCCGGAAAATTAATGAGTTCCACGGGATTTTTAATAACCTATATACACGGGAATGAAGTCGCGGGCATCAACTAGTATTTAGTATATTGGTTACATTGTTATATTATAATGCGTCTGATTAAAAGTATTAAATGGACTAAAAACATTACGCTAACATTTAGAAAATACTAAATGCACATAAGTAAAACCATAAACATAATTTCAATACGAGTAGGTTATATTTGTTTACTTACCGATATCATCGATTTCGGTTATCGAAATATTCCGCTCAAATAACAATCTCTGCTTTTTAAACAAAGATAAATAAATGTTCCATGGTGGTGAGAAGTTCAGTAGTTATTCAGTGTGAAAAATAACACAATACACCATAAATGAATTCACTACTAGGATCTATTAATCCGCGTGCTCAAGTTCTATTTGACAATAATTTATAAAATAGGTAGAGTAGATTTAAAAAATGGGACATCAACTTGATATTGCCATTCTGTAATCTATAGGTATACCTACACCGCATAATTTATCGTTTTGTGGGTTCGAAACATTTCAGTGATGAATAGACCTTAACTGTCTTGTTTTAAAGCTTAAATTCGTCCACATATCTACAGCCAGCACTGCAAGTGAAAACTGCTAATTAAAGTCGTGAATTTTAGACGTTATCTCAAGGTGGTTTAAGGCCATTTTACTCTGACATAATTGTGCTTCGACGATCGGATTCTATCAGCGTGGGTAAGCGGCAATACTACCTAGTGCCTGCTGTGGGGAAATCAGCGAAATATGTAATTTGTAATTATTGCAAGTAGGTATGGTGAAAAGAGACCGACAATTCATTAAAGAGAGATAGGTGTAAAATAATAAGTAAACGAGTTATGCACACACATAATGCTTCGTTGTGTTGCCTGCTTACCGATTTGTTTTGCTTTGTGTACCTACTCTTCAACGAGTAACAGCAAATCGCGATCAGGATAAAAAGAAATTTTTTAACCATAACTATAACTTACGAGTACAATACACTTTATATCTTCTCTGCAAGGTACAGGATTGATTCTGGTAAAAAAATCTAGCCAATCCAATCTATCCAACAAACAAACACAATTTCGCATTTATTATATGAGTAGTGATTTATTCCTTTCTAGTACCTATTGAGTACTAATATCTAACACTAGTAAATTAGCTACATTTGTTGGCCTTACGCCCAAGTTTCGTGCGCCCATAATCCTTTAGTTCTCTAATTTATATATTTTTCTATTCAATATAATCGACGGAATCGACGTTAGTAATTTACAACGGTACCATTAACGTTAATCACCTCGTACAAACACTCTTAAAAATACTTTAAACTCATTTATATAAATCTTTACAACCGTCGAGTAATTGATGAGTTTTACTATTTTCACAGTTTCATTTTGTTAATGTTAAGCATCAGCCAAACTTGCGCAACCAAACTGCGAAGCGGGAACGCTGTCGTCTCCCACGATATATTATTAGAGCCTCGATAGCTCAACGGTTGAGGAGCGGACTAACTTCCGAGAGGTCGGCAGTTCAAACCCCACCCGTTGTACTATTGTCATACCCACTCCTGGCACAAGCTTTACGCTTAATTGGAGGGGAAAAGGGAGTATCAGTCATGATTAGCATGGCTAATATTCTTTAAAAATAAAAAAAATAAAATAGACCTATGCGACCACTACACGCCGATTCACACCAAGCACGTCCACGTGACACGTGCGTAGTGATGCGCGTGGATCCGTAGACATAACTGCACGCATTACGTCTACGCGGACGTTCACGCCACGCGAGCGGTATGCCATGTCTCATACAGTTCCATACATTACAACGTACGCGCTACGTCTACGCTTACGCAACGCTTACGCAGCCCGTGTGAGCGAGCTGTACACAGTTACGTAATTTGGTGTTAGATAATGTCGATAATATTCCGGCAAGCTGAGATTAGGACAGATGCGTAAATGTAGGTACCAAAAACACAACGAGTCTCGTAGCGTGATACCCGTGGAAGATATAAGGACTTAAAGAATTTGCTTAGAACTCCAACCCTGACAACAGCCGATAGCGGAAATAAACTCGTAACAATCTTCTGTGAAGTCGACGGACCGTTTAAAAGTTTGTCAAGAGCAGACACAACGAAAAAATCTATTGGTGCCCATAACTCATTCGTGTATGTAATAGAAATCTACACAATAGATGAATTTTGAAATTTAAAGAATAGTTTAAATATGAATTGTACTTCGTACTAATTGTGCATGCCTGATTATGTAAGGTGAAACATTTCTACTGGAAAACATATACTTAATAATATCTCATTGTAAAAATGTTTCTGCAAATAAATAATCTTGATTCTTGAATCAAACACGCTGTAGATTCGCGTCTTGGACGCTCCCGCATCCCGCGTTCACGACACGCAGGTGTGGCCGTAGCTTTACACGTCGAATAAAAATCGTAAAATCGTTCGGCATTCTTTACAATTACGTGTTTAGTGGCAAGTTTCGTGCCTGATTCAATTAGATGTGATTGGTGTGTTCGTACGTTTATATTAACAGGCCGTTTACAACTCTATCACTGAAACGATCGCTGATCGGTAGTTTGGATTAAACCTTGTTAAATTGCATGTAATATGGTGTAACCAGGTGTAACATAGTTTTCGCGCGTTTGTTATTGTTTACCGGTTTAATTAGGTAATTTGTTCTTGAAATGAAATGAAATGAGATTTATTCGCTGAATATGAGTTGTTGAGTTCAAAATAAAACTATAGCTAAGTTTATGCGACCTTCATATTCTACTTAATAAGCATGCAAATATTTAATACTCCTTAGGAATAATCTGGTGAAGTCTTGTGGCTGAACTACCTATTTCTTGGCTAATAGTACGTATTTTATTCTTTTGCAATGATTGCCTAATAGTTAAAACGTCGGTCTTCTATTCGGAAGATTTGGGGGTTCGACCCCGGGCGCCCAGTTTTAACTGTTCGGAGTTATGAGCGTTTTAAGCAATTAAATATCACTTGCTTCGCTGAAGGGAAAGGAAAAGCGTGAGGAAATCTGCTCTCCTTAACCTCAAAGGTGTGTGAAAGTCTGCCAATCCAGGATTTGGCCAGCGAGGTAGACTATGGCCAAACCTTCTCATTCTGAGAGGTGACCCGTGCTCAGTAGTGAGTCAGCCGCGATGGGTTGATCATGAAGAGTACTTATTTTACGTGTTTTTCCTTAATAAATTTTGTCAGTACAATTTTTATACTGAAACCATTGTCAAACCGATAGATTTGGTCATGAAAAATTAACAATCCATATAGTATTATAAAATGCAAACGTGGCTAGTCTGTCTGTTACCGTTTCATCCGTTTAACCGATTTTAACGTAGACACAGCTTGCTTGATTCCCAGAGACGGACTATTATCCTGGAAAATTGCGGCCAACAGATCGTTTTTTACGCCTCTACAAACTATGGAACCAACTCTCTTCGGCGGTGTTCCCACTAGATTACAACACGGGGTTATTCAAGGAGCGCATCAACAAATTCCTAAAATGCCGGCAACGCATTGGCGGTTCCTCTAGTGCTGCAAATGTTCACGGGCGAAGGACAACCACTTAACATCACGTGGCTCTTTCTCGCTAGTTTTATACTTATTAAAAAAAGAATAGAGTATTCGTTTTATATAAGCACAGAATCTAAAAAAGATTTTTTTAAACAGTAAAACAGTGAATAACGAGAGCTACCTCAAAACCATATCCGCTTCAAGCACTCTCAGTGGCATTTCCTGAAGAGAGGTAACTGGTATTACAAACGTTTGTCATCCATTCACACATTGCTCGCATTGTTTGGCTCTTTGCCAAGAGTTTTTTTTTTTTACATTTAGCATTCCGTACTAAAAACTTAAAAATTTAAAATTTAGGTGTTGAGACCCTTGGTCCGTGGTGTCCTAGCGCTATAAGGCTTTTTAGGGAAATAGCAAAAAGGTTAGTCGACATCACAGGAGACCGAAGAGCTGGCAGCTACCTCGGATAAAGAATTAGTCTAGCCATTCAAAGGGGGAACGCTGCCAGTATCTTCGGAACCTTGCCTAAAGGGACTTCTTTTAATAATTTATTTTAGTTATGTATTGTATTTTTTAAGGTTTTTAGTTTTAGGTTCATTGTTTTCATTATTTAAAATGTCATTTTTTTTCATTTCTATTACGTTATGCCATAACCGCAATAGAAATATCTATAGATCACGAAAAGTCGACATGGCAATCGAGGTGAGGACGCCCCGCACTCCCGCACACCGTGCGCGCTATCACATGGCAATCGGGATGGGGACGATCCGCACACCGCCCGCTCTATCCCGGGATAGCCATGTCGACCTGTCCCGAACTATACACACTTTGTTAACACCACCTATTCATATATGTTCATGAGGACAGCCCGTTAACAGAGACAGACCGACAGAAAGATGGATGGACTGGAATAGAGTCCCGTTGGTATCCTTAGGGTACAGAACCCTAAAAACTAGGATGCTGAGTTTCAAAACAGCCGCCATCCTAATTTAAAAAGTACTTAGTGTTATATCGATGGTACGGAACCCTTCGTGTGCTAGTCCAACTCGCACTTGACGCGGTTTTTTGGTTGCTCGTGAATTTTTCGCGGCGCTATGTTTATTTTTGATTGTAAAGGGCATTGGTCTTTGTACATCTCTGCTTGGCCTAAGTGTTATTGCCTGCCATACGATTGCTAAAGTGCACATACCTAAGTGCTCTTTAGTTTTAAAAGCACTAACATTCATTTTAGTTTATTTATTGTTTTATTCAGTTTACCTAAGCAGTTGTTTTTCAGGTATGAATTCAATTGAGGTCGTTAGTGCACTTTCGTATCCGATTTGTATTCGTTTTTAAGGTATGAATTCAATTAATGAGGGCGTTACTGCACTCATTTGTATTCGATTTGTATTCATTTTTTCAGGTATGAATTCAATTAATGTCGTTAGTGCACTTATTCGTATCCGATTTGTATTCGTTTTAAGGTATGAATTCAATTAATAAGGGCGTTACTGTCACTTGTATTCGATTTGTATTCATTTTTCAGGTATGAATTCAATGAAGGGCGCTAGTGCACTCATTCGTATTCGATTCTTATTTACATGAAACTGTAAAACTGAAATGTACTCTTATGTACTCTTTCGATTCGTATTTTACCTACTTACCTACTCGTACCTGAATACGAACTGATTGAGTGCACCAGCAAAAAATCACGGCAAATTCAAATTGGGTAGATACTATTGTACACTTTCTGATTGTCAAACAATGATGTAGTGGTGATAATTAATTACGAAGGTTCCAAACGCGCCCAGGGTCTCAGAAGATCCCACAACAAACTCAGCCGCAAGGGAGCAACTAATTGACGTGATATTTTGAATCTGTACCTATGGCTCAAGACCTGGAGAGAACTCTTTTAAAGTTCCCACGGGATTTTTAAAAACCTAAACCCACGCGGGCGAAGTCGCAGGCATCAGTTAATTGGAGCCTCGATAGCTCAACGGTTGAGGAGCGGACTGAATTCCGAAAGGTCGGCGGTTCAAACCCCACCCGTTGCACTAATGTCACCACTATTGTACCCACTCCTGGCACAAGCTTTAGGCTTTATTGGAGGGGAAAGGGGAGTACTAGTCATGATAAGCATGGAAAAATGAAAATTATAACTAAACGAATCATCTATCAAGATCACTTTGATTATATTGTTTGCCAGAACAGAATCGCACAATGCATTCTAGTTTTCAAGAGTCCACTGGCGACTGCCGAGCTGTGGTTAGCTAGGGTTGTCACTCACTGTCGAGTTCCTGACAAATATGCTGCTATTTCATAACGGTTAATTTTACCTGTTCTGGTATGCAACAGATAGGCTGGCTCACTTTTTTGCGCAAAGAAAACAGCTATATAAATGTACAGCAGCCTTGCTGTACATTTATATAGTTATACAATTATACATGTTATAATACTAGATGATGTCCGCGACTCCGTCCACGCGGATTTAGATTTTTGAAAATCCCAAGAGAACTGAACTCTTCGATTTTCCCTGAGCTGAGTCCCTATGAAAAAGTACCCCGGATGGGTTCGAAACTAGTCAGGTTTAGATCGACTATACGTGAGTATGTATACAATCTATACTTCTAATGGAATTCACTCACGATAAGAGTTATTCTCCGTTATATATCCGTCATTACCTTGGAATGTTCTACATAAAAGTGTTAGGTGTATCTTGTAATAAGGAATTCTTCGTATGCGAGTCCAATTAGCACTTAACCGGTATTTTGAACTAGATTTTCTACTATTAAGTTCCCTATTTATTCACGACTAGCCGATGCCCGCGACTTCGCCCGCGTGGATTAAGGTTTTCCGAAATCCCGTGGGAACTCTTTGAATTTTCGGGATAAAAAGTAACCTATGTGCTAATCCAGGATATTATCTATCTCCATATCAAATTTCAGCCAAATCCGTCTAGTAGTTTTTGCGTGAAGGAGTAACAATCATACACACACACACACACACACACACACATACACACACACACACACACACACACACACACACACACACACATACAGACATACACACAAACTTTTGCCTTTATAATATTAGTATGATGTGATAGTGTGAAGTGTGATTTCTTCTCTGTTCTTTTGCCCAATTTGCACAAACAAATGTGAAGTGCATAATAGCATCATCATACAACCCTAGCCAGTTGCTATGATCGAAGTTGAACAATCTAATCACGCTCGGATGAATATGTTGGCGGCGAGCCATCAGGTATTGGCAATTTTTCGTCTATCTACAATCTACGTCGGGGAATATAGGCCGCAGCTGTGTTGTCTTTTTGCGAATGGAAATCGTTATTGATCATATTGCTATTAAAATATACATAATAGTTATACTACTTAATGGTTTTATATCGGTTTGGTTTGTAAAGCGTTCTGTTACGTGTAAGTTGGTTTTGTTTTTGAAATGAAAACTTCTTTAGGCGCATTGGGCGATTCTGATGGGATTTTTTTAACTCTGCTACAAGTTAACACTGGGAAGGGTTATGGCAGTTTTCATTAAACCCATACTCCTTTGGTTTCTACACGGCATCGTACCGGAACGCTAAATCACTTGACGGCACAGCTTTGCCAGTAGGGTGGTAACTAGCCACGGCCGAAGCCACCCACCAGACTAGACTACAACACCCCACAACCCCCTACACTACAAACCCCTGCGGGGAATCGAACCCGGGACCTCCCACTAATCAGACCACTGCACTTACCACTGTGTCAAAGAGGCCATCAAAAATAGGATGGGTAAAAATTTATTTGCTTCTATCGCAACTCTCCAAATAGTAAACACCCTCGTAGCTTTAGTTTTAAGTTTACTTTGGCCAAACTCCTCTCATACTAAGAGGAGACCTATGCTCTGTAGTGAGGCGGCGATGGGTCGATCATGGTGGTGATGATGATTAAAAAGGATACTTCCACTCAACGATGTCAATGCACAGCTTTCTCAGCGGGTTCTTAAGGGTGAGACAAAAGAGGGCCCGCTTGGGCCTCTCCTGCTGGACCTTGGGCCCCCGGCGCGCCGGCTTGCGAGGGGCCACGGGCACCGGAATGAGGGGCCCGGCGTCCGGAGTGGGGTTGGCGGCGGGGGTCGTAGGGGTCGCCGCATCTTCACCACCGCCTTCTGGGTTCATTTTGATCTGAAAAGAACAACAACCATTTGAATTCAAGGAACCAAAAGCTGAATTTGCTATGATCCGCTAAACTAGATAAACCACTCCACGTACGTTTGGCCCCGACACCAGAGCATCCTCAGGAGATGTAGACCTTTAAGCGGATTGTAGCAAATTAAGCTCTTGGTGTCTTGTATATCATGGACTTTCGCAAAATAACGCCTGTTTCTATAAACCATCTGAATTATTTATTTTTCACAGTTCCGTACCCGTAGGGTGCCTATTTCTAAGCCTCTACTTTCCATTTATCTTTATCACGTGTACCGTAATAGGTAGAGAGTTAAAATTTTTTCCATAGCGGTAATAGGAATAGTCCTATTGCCGCTATAACAACATAAAATAACAAGTATAAATTCAAAATTTAAAAACCCCCGACACAAAACTCTCTAAAATGTAAATAATTTTCAAACGGCTGAACCGATTTTCTAGGATTACAGCTAAGAACACTTTCGATCAAGCCACCTTTCAAACAAAAAAAAACTAAATTAAAATCGGTTCATTAGTTTAGGAGCTACGATGCCACAGACAGATACACAGATACACCCGTCAAACTTAATACACCCCTCTTTTTGGGTCGGGGGTTACCAAATAAAAGTTTTAAAATGGCCGCCATGAAAATAAGAAAAAATTGAAAAGCGTTATTTGTTTATATTATTATGTACAATGGTACGGAAGTCGGAACCTTTGGTCGGAACTCTTCGACCGGCTTTTATTAGATTTCAAGTTAGCCCTTTGACTGTGAACTCACCTGCCGGGCTAGCATGGGCGGTAGATAAAAATTATATCCCCGATTATATCCACTGATTTCCATGCAAAGACCACTTTCTATGACATCAGTGGATATAATCGGGGGATATAATTTTTATCTACTGCCCATGCTAGCCGGGCTGGTGGTAAGTGACAATGCAGTCTAAGATGAAAGTGGTCTAACTTGGCAAGTATTCTCTTAGTTGACTTAAAAGGCAAACTTTATACTGTTTTTATAAGAAACCTGCCTGAATAACCCTACATACTTAAAATATGACTTGGGCATGATCACAACTGATAAGGTGATTCCTGGTTCCATGGGCATTCAACCAGGTTGGAGGCTCAAATCATTTGTTACACTGTCTCTCACAGTTATATTGTACTGTCAATTCCTGCCGACCTATATCAGTCCATGATTGATGGCCGCTGGGGAGCTTGCGCGCCTACTGCCCACGACGCGCCCGTTGAGCGATGATTAATGATAGTGAATATAATCCATACTATCCACCCATACTAATATTATAATTAATGCAAAAGTGTATATGTCTGTCTGTGTGTCTGCTCCGTTTTCACGGTTCAACCGCTGAACCGATTTTAATGCAATTTGGCACAGTAGTAGCTTACGCCCCGGGGATTGAATTCGGCAACTTTTTGTCCCGGAAAAGCAAAGAGATTTTAAAAAACCTAAATCCACGTGGGCGAAGCTGCGGGCAACAGCTAGTAGTATAATGAGCTAAGGTGATTCCTGGTTCCATGGACATTCAGTCAGATTGGAGGCTCAAATCATTTGTTACACTGTCTCTCACAGTTATATTGTACTATCAATTCCTGCCGACCTACATCAGTCCGTGATTGATGGCCGCTGGGGAGCTTGCGCGCCTACTGCTCACGACGCGCCCGTTGAGCGATGATTAATGATAGTGAATATAATCCATACTATCCACCCATACTAATATTATAATTAATGCAAAAGTGTATATGTCTGTCTGTGTGTCTGCTCCGTTTTCACGGTTCAACCGCTGAACCGATTTTAATGCAATTTGGCACAGTAGTAGCTTACGCCCCGGGGATTGAATTCGGCAACTTTTTGTCCCGGAAAAGCAAAGAGATTTTAAAAAACCTAAATCCACGTGGGCGAAGCTGCGGGCAACAGCTAGTAGTATAATGAGCTAGGTGAGTCTAGTTTCATGGGCATGATAGCCAGATTGGAGGCTCAAAACATTTGTTACAGTGTCTCTCACAGTTATATTGTACTGTCAATTCCTGCCGACCTACATCAGTCCATGACTGATGGCCGCTGGGGAGCTTGCGCGCCTACTGCTCACGACGCGCCCGTTGAGCGATGATTAATGATGGCGAATATAGTTATAAATACATGGATACATTGTACAATCTATCTCAGTGTATGCTTTACCTATGGTCTTCCGAGCACCTTGAACGACGCCTCCAATGAGCAAGTTACTCGCGACTCTCTCTCTTTTTAACTGATTTCCAAAAAGGAGCTTCTCAAATCGGCACGTATTTTTTACGGTTCCGTAAAAAGGAACCCTTATAGGATCACTTTCTTGTCTGTCTGTCCGTCTGTCGTGTCTGTTAAGAAAACATATAGGGTTATATACTTATATATTATAATTCCCGTTGACTTAGAATCATGAAACTTGAAAGGAAGGTAGGTCTTTTAGCACAAATAAAGAAAAAAATCCGAAAACCGTGAATGTGTGGTTACATCACAAAAAATAATTAAAATCTGTTTCAATTTTCAAAGTAAGAAAACTATACCAAGTGGGGTATCAATTCATGTGAAAGGGCTTTACCTGTACATTCTAAAATATATTTTATTTTTAGTTTTATTCTAAAACAGACTTTATTTCATACATAATAGTTTTAGATTTTTCGTCAATATCAAAATATCGGAAAAAATATCCAAGTACGGATCCCTCGGTTCGCGAATCTGACTTGCTCTTGGCCGGTTTTTTATAACGGACGGATGGAAGGACAGACAGACAACAAAGTGATCCTATAAGGATTCCGTTCTTCCTTTTGAGGTATGGATCCCTAAAAAACCGTCCGAATAGAAGGTAACATAAAACTGAATGGTGCTATGCAAACTAAAGGCGTACAAAGTTATTCTTTTATTACCTATTTCCCGTGTAAATGTTTGTGTAATTATGCGCCGTGTAACGCGCCATTAACACGCGACTAGTACGACCAGGTACTAATTACTTAGTAATGTATGAAATAAAAGGGCCCAGTCCATTGCGTAGTTAGGGCCCCGTACCACAGAGTAAGGAGTATGCTATGAGCTGTTGGTTCGACAAAGCCATCCAGACAGAGCAATATTTTTAACCCCCGACCCAAAAAGAGGGGTGTTATAAGTTTGACGTGTGTGTATCTGTGTATCTGTCTGTGGCATCGTAGCTCTTAAACGAATGAACCGATTTTAATTTCGTTCTTTTTGTTTGAAAGGTGGCTTGATCGAGACTGTTCTTAGCTATAATCGAAGAAAATCGGTTCAGCCGTTTGAAAGTTATCAGTTCTTTTCTAGTTACTGTAACCTTCACTTGTCGGGGGTGTTATAAACTTTTAATTTACACTTGTATATATTTAGAACATTAATATTTTTTTCTCATATTAGTGGAGATACTTTTTTGGTATATGTATAGTAGGTAGGTATTCTGGATATTCTCATATTATTAAAGTACATTCATCTGAAAACATCCAGAGTAAATACGGAAACAACGCTAACATCCACATCCACATCCACATATACACGTTACACAATCTATAAATAAGAACATAAAATGTACAAGTGTAAATTAAAAATTTATAACACCCCCGACAAGTGAAGGTTACAGTAACTAAAAAAGAGCTGATAACTTTCAAACGGCTGAACCGATTTTCTTGGATTATAGCTAAGAACACTCTCGATCAAACCAACTTTCAAACAAAAAAAAAAAACGAAATTAAAATCGGTTCATTAGTTTAGGCGCTACGGTGCCACAGACAGATACACAGATACACAGAGACACAGACACACAGATACACACGTCAAACTTATAACACCCCTATTTTTGGGTCGGGGGTTAATAAATTATGTATCAATTGTATGAATTGTGATTTCCCGCCCACGAACGTTACTAGGTATATTATATTAATGCCTATTTGAGATTCAAAGGATTCGTCCGGATTTTTCACGTCTGATGGTTTGTTTATACAAGTTATACCTAGACTGCAATCTCACCTGGTGGTAAGTGATGATGCAGTCTAAGATGGAAGCGGGCTAACCTGGAAGGGGTATGGCAGTTTTTATTAAACCCACACCCCATTGGTTTCATATGAATATGAAGAGATTAAAGGCTAACTAAAAATACTTCTACTAAGAACCGAGCGAGATGAATCATTACATCGAACAAATGAATACAACATGTGGGATAAATCAGTGGATGTAGGAACACTTGGCTTACGGCCGATATTTTCCGAATTTCAGCCCGATCCATCCAGTAGTTTGAACTGTGTGTTGATAGATCAGTTAGTCAGTCAGTCAGTCATCTTTCCCTTTTATTAACCCCCGACCCTAAAAGAGGGGTGTTATAAGTTTGACGTGTGTATCTGTGTATCTGTCTGTGGCATCGTAGCTCCTAAACTAATGAACCGATTTTAATTTAGTTTTTTTGTCTAAAAGGTCGCTTGATCGAGTGTTCTTAGCTATAATCCAAGAAAATCGGTTCAGCCGTTTGAAAGTTATCAGCTATTTTCTAGTTACTGTAAACTTCACTTGTCGGGGGTGTTATAAATTTTTAATTTACACTTGTTTGATATAATATTACGTAGGAGTGTGCAAAACTTCAAGGCGCCATGATTCGATTGTAAACGTCGGAGCAATGTCAATATTGCTCTTATTACTAGAACTAGAAAATACTTACTGCCCGTGACGTGGGCGGGAACTTTACAATGGCATGACTCAGACGTTCATAATAACTCCATTCATAAAGATTGCTCACTAAGAGACCCATTTGAAATCTAATTTTTCTCTTAACTTCTCTCACGCAAATACATTAGGTACCTACGCACATAAATTATTTGCGTAACTTATGATTGTGTTAGCACTAGTAGGGTGCACAGCGTTCAAACTCTAAACAGTTAAACACAGGTTAAACAGCACTAAAACCCGACTACTACCGGCGAACTGCAGATAGATATATGTAGTAACATTGTACTATACTATATATTTACGAACTCAGATTTTATTCTCTTTCATTTGATATCCCACTCGATACAACAGCAAAAAAAAAATTTGGAGATCCCCCTTTTTAGATGTAACACCCGTGAGGTCGATTTTTTCGTATAAAATGTAGCTTATGTCACCCGGGCTATAATAACGAATCGATTGAACCCTCATTCATCAAAATCGACTCAGTAGTTTAGGCGCTACGGTGGAACACACATAAATACAAACTCACACACATACATAGACTGCTAAAATCATAACCCTTCCTTTTGGTTTTGCCGTAGTCGGGTAAAAAATGCACTAGATTTAGTACCTAAGATTGACAACATTGTAGATTTCCTTAGGACGTTTCTTTACGTTACGTTTTATTTAGGTAAATTAAGGTCCCAATCTGCAAGCTATCATCAGGGGGTCAAGATGTCGAAGAGATTGTCAACAAGGCGATGTCGCGTCGAAGGGCGCGATAGCGCTGTTGTCACGAACCATCAAGAGTGCTACTCGAATTAAAGTCAATATAGCCCCGCGGCACGTGTGGGGTCGTTCACTACATAATCATAATATGAATCATAATCATAAATTATGATTATGATTCTTATTATGATTAGATAGTGAAAATATGATTATGATTCATAATCATAATTTGTCTTCCTATAATATTTCAGGGTTTATTAAGACATAATCACATTCGGGTTTTAGTTTTCAACTTTTTTGAGGATATGGTTACTAGTTTTCTTTGAGTTACTTTGAGTGTAAATATTAAGTCATAAGGCTCCCTTGCCTTCTCTAAAGAGAATCTGTATCTTGATATCCAATGTACTACATTGTGTAGAGTAGAAAAAGTCGTGAGAAAAAGTTTCGCTGAGCCACGGATGACCGCTTTTTAGTGAGTCCTATGACAAAGAGTCCGCGAGTATATATGGACCTCAAAAAAATCTATGGAGAAGAAGTACCACGGAGCACAAGTTTAGCTTATAGACGGTGACGAGGCTTCTAGCAACCAATCACTTGTTATGGTACGAGTAAGGACTTGTACAATTTATATTTTGAAAGATGCCCGTCTATTTGCAAGGAGTGCATTTTTAATCCTCGACCCAAAAAGAGGGGTGTTATAAGTTTGGCGTGCGTATGTGTGTGTATCTGTCTGTGGCATCGTAGCTCCTAAACTAATGAACCGATTTTAATTTAGTTTTTTGTTTTTTGAGAGTGTTCTTAGCTATAATCCAAGAAAACCGGTTCAGCCGTTTGAAAGTTATCAGCTCTTTTCTAGTTACTGTAACCTTCACTTGTCGGGGGTGTTATAAATTTTTAATTTACTCTTGTTGTGAACAATCTTGAAGTTGAATCGTACCCTAACATTAAACACGACAACGTATAAATAACGTTAATGGCCCGCGCTGTCATTAACACTAATGTTACGACGCTGCCAATAACTGTTATTGTTGCGAGATGCCATTGTGCATCATTATTTGCATACATTAATTCATTCTTAATGTGCATGACACGGGTCTGCCCGCGAAATTCAAATTTAATTTGGTTTTTCGCAATTTGTTAACTAATACGACAAAGTAGGCTTATGGCATTCTTATAGCGCCAATGGTATCATTTCCACAGGTTTATATAAAATCTTTACTTGCAAGTGGTTAGTTTTGTCGTAATTAGTTTACGAATTACTAAAAACCAAATTAAATTTGAATTGCGCGGCACAGCTTTGTAGCGATTTTCCAATGCGCACCGATACATTTCAAGAATTAAAACTCGACTAGGTACAGTCGGCCTCAGAATTCGAGTAGCAATTCCGCGAAACTATTGCACCAAAAACCTGTCGCGCTTATGACCATTTTCTATACACACGCCACACACGTAATGCATGTGTATGACTGTGCTACGCGAATATGAGCAATAAGGTGCTAAACGACATACGGCTTTTGACTGTACCTCCTCTTCTTAAAAATATCACCACTGGTGAACAGGTCATACCTATTTACTATACTCGTATATATTTACGAATTCATTTGATATCAAACTCGAATCACTTATTTCAAGTTTTACAAGACTTCAAATATTTCATTTTGTCATATCCGCCATATTGGATTTGTCATGACGTCACATACTCTATGACATTCTGAAGGATTGTTAGTTTAAATTCATTTTTTGCCGCAGCAAGCGCCCACTCAAAATATGAGAGAAACAGTGATCCTCTCAAGCGAAGGTCGCTGCATGTATAAGGCGCGGACAATGGGCTAACATATTAATATTTAATATCACTTTAACTGAATCTCAACTACTATGCCCGGTGTAATATATTTTTAGGGTTCCGTACCTCAAAAGGAAAAAACGGAACCCTTATAGGATCACTTTGTTCTCTGTCTGTCTGTCCGACCGTCCGACTTCGCCCGCGTGGATTTAGATTTTTCAAAATTTCGTGGGAACTCTTTAATTTTCCGGGATAAAAAGTAGCCTATGTGCTAATCTAGGATATTATCTATCTCCATTCTTCAGCCAAATCCGTCCAGTAGTTTTTGCGTGAAGGAGTAACAAACATACACACACACACACACATACACACAAACTTTCGCCTTTATAATATTAGCGTGAAGTGTGATAGTGTGATTAGTAAGGACTAGAAGTAAAGTAAATAAATATATATCCCACCTGTATAACTCCACTCTTCGCTGCCAGAGAATCAAACTTGCTCTCTCCGGAAATTCCATACGCGTTTCCACACTTCACTACACTTTATCAAACGAGGGGGATATTTCTTTATATACTATCTTTTATTTATTTACTAACACATACAGTAGGTAGGTAGGTAGGTTATGTATTTTGGACCTTCAACAGTCTATTATAAAACTGGACTAGGCAATCATTATTATTTTATTGATGACTTTTGAAAATGGGAGGTTTGTTATAATTTTTACAGGTGCGTGGATGAAATTATAAGTAGGTACTCGACGATTTGGTCCCCTGGAACAAGAAAAAAACACATTTAAATTCTTGATCATGATCGCTGGTCCACTACTGAGTACGGAGTCTCTTCAAAATGAGAAGGATTTAGGCCATTGTCTGCCATGCTAGCCCAGTGCGGTTAGGCAGACTTTACATACCTTTGAAAACATTATGGAGAACTTTATGGCAGTTTTTCACACGATGTTACCCTTTACGGTTAAAGCAAAGTTTACGATGGTTAGGAAAGTTGTAACTTAAGGTCGAAGCTTCAAATGTTACCTACGTTTAGGCCTCATTCGCACGAGAGCTATTATAACGTCAGTTAAAAAAGCGTTCAAATAGAACAAATGGATTCCCAAGTATCGGTTCACACGTCAACGCTTTTTTAACGTGCACTTTGTATTGTCAGCGCAACGCCGGTTTTAACGCAACGCTTTTTTAACGCTCGTGCGAATTAGGGCTTAACGTTAGGTAGGCTAATGTAGACGGAGGGACGTGTGGCCTAGTTTTGATAACGCATATCAATCGATTTTGATAGTTAAGCTACACTGACCCAAGTCGGTAACTGGATGGGTGACCGACTTCAGAGGACCGAATGTGGCCTTTTCGTTTCCTCCGTGCCTCGGAGAGCACGTTAAGCCGTTGGTCCCGGTTATTATCACTAACATGTGTTAATAATTACTGTAAATTAACCTAAGAGTCGAAAATTCGTTCTCTAGTCGAGTTGTATTCGGAAGGATCTGGGAGCCCACCGCATTATTATCTCAAGAGAACTCCTGCCATTATAGGATTAATGGAAAGGGTCATACGAGTCACGACCCTCAGTAATGAGAAATACGACTATAGAGAGAGGTTGATGTACAGAGATCGTCCAGTAACAGTTTTATTATAAGTATAGATACATAGTACATAGTAGGTATGTGATGCTCTGATGTCATAACTTAGTCTTCTATTCATAGTACTTTTTTAGTTAAATCGATAATTTAAAATGGTTAGCAAACCTAAAACTACAATTTTACGAATGAAAGAAGACGCTCTATTTAATAATTCATCATCATCATCATCAGCCTGTGGACGTCCACTTTTGGGCATAGACCTTCCCTAAAGAACGCTTCATATCCGCTTTATATAGTCGTTCCAGCGTGCATGGAGCAACTATTAGCAAGCTTAAGTGGCAGTGGGCAGGCCATGCCTGTCGTAGAGGCGATGGCCGTTGGAGCCGGAAAGTCCTTGAGTGGAGATCGCGTATAAGCAAGCGTAGTGTGGGACGCCCTCCAGGACGGTGGACCGGATTTAATAATTACTAAGAAAGAATTTATATTTGACGTCGACACTATCCCAATTGCATTAAAAATTTCCTTCTATTCTAGTGTACGGCTTTTGTACGTTGTAAGGGACAATAATAGATGTTACAATTGCATTCCGTATAGCCGGTGCACATCTATGACCTACCTATATGAGGAAGGCTAAAAATACATCGCTCAGCTGCGCTCGGGCTGAAACCCCGACTTGCAATACAATAACAGCTCTCTTTGCATCATAATATTCCTTCATTTTTAGGATTCCGTACCTCTAAAGTAAAAAGGAACCCTTATAGGAACGATCGTCTGTCTGTCCGTCTGTCGTGTCTGTCAAGAAAACCTAAAGGGTACTTCATGTTGACCTAGAATCATGAAATTTGGCAGATAGGTAGGTCTTATAGCACAAGTAATGGAAAAATCCAAAAACTGTGAATTTGGGGTTACATCACAAAAAAAAATTAAAATGTGTTAAAATCACACTAATATTATAAAGGCGAAAGTTTGTATGTGTGTGTGTGAGTGTGTATGTTTGTTACTCCTTCACGCAAAAACTACTGGACGGATTTGGCCAAAATTTGGAACGGAGATAGAAAATATCCAGGATTAGCACATAGGCTACTATTTATCCCGGAAAATCGAAGAGTTCTCGCGGGATTTCGAAAAACCTAAATCCACGCGGGCGAAGTCGCGGGCATCGGCTAGTAAACAAATAATAATTAGTATTTTCATTTTCAAAGTAAGATAACTAACTATACCAAATGGGGTATCATGTGAAAGGGCTTTACCTGTTCATTCTAAAAGAGGTTTTTTATTTTATTTTTATGCATAAATAGTTTTTGATTTATCGTGCAAAATGACGAAAAAATTACCCGAGTACGGAACCCTCTGTGCGCGAGTCTGACTCACACTTGGCCGGTTTTAAAAACAAGCAATAAAGCTACATTATTCCTAAGTTACATATTCAGGAATAATGTAGCTTTCTACTGGTGAAAGAATTTTCAAAATCGGTTCAGTAGTTCCAGAGATTACTCCCTACAAACAAACTTACAAACTTTACCTTTGTAATATTAAGTATAGATTATTATCAGATGTTAGTGATAATAACTAGGACTCTCTATCTACGAATTATTTAGCTATCCACGTTCGTCTTTATTGAATCATTATCAAAGACGACGACCTCCTAATGTTTAAGTTAAGGGCAAAGATTCACGGGTTAGGGTTTATCCACATTTAATGTACCGTTCATGGAATAAGCCTAATAAATAGCTATATACTTAATTAGTTACTTCAGACTCTATTTATCTACGAATTATTTAGTTATCCACGTATGTATATGTAATAGCGTAGATTCTGATGTCTTTCTCTAAACTAAATTTAAAGTAAGTATCGTAAGTATCAGAATCTTTTTCTTTTTATTATTACTAATAAATTAAAAACTCTAAATTTTGGTGCTTCTCTAGAAATTTAAGCACTACGCTCAAGATTGGCACCTAAAGTCTGACAGTTTTAAATTAAATTATTAAGTTTTCTGTCCTTTTCTTATAACATTAGTAAGAAAAAGATGCGAATACTCACTGTACCACTGACACATTATTATCAAGGTGATGGCCCGTTTATGTTCTAGTAAAGGGTAAAGATCCATTGATAAGGGTCTAGCCACATTTAATGTACCATTTATGGAACACGCTTATAGGTCAGTATATAGTTCCTCTACAATGACTATTAACAAGTCGACGGACGGCCTGTTTATGTCTTAGTAAAGGGTAAAGATCCATTGATAAGGGTCTAGCCACATTCAAATTTATCACTTGGAAGATTATTATTTAGCGGCCGCCCCTGCTTCGCACGGGGGCTATAATAAAATATAGGCTATGTCATTACGGAAGAATGTAGCTTTCTATAGGTGAAATAGTTTTCAAAATAGCTTCAGTAGTTCCAGAGTTTACTTTCTACAAACAAACATACAAACCTTACCTCTTTATAATAATAGTATATCTTGTATATATAGAAGGAAAAGCTTACTGACTGACTGACTGACTGATCTATCAATGCACCGCTCAAACTACTGGATAGATGGGGCTGAAAGGCATGCATATAGCTATTATGACGTAGACGTCCGCTAAGAAAGTATATTTGAAAATTCAACTCCTCAGGGGTTGAAAATTGAAATGGTGTAGACCATGCGGACGAAGTCGCGGGCATAAGTTAGTTATAATATGATGGCATTGCTAGAGACTAAAGAATACGAAAATTGCTCTCACCTAAATGTGGAACGACCATTGAGGAACTTTGACATTCAAGGAAAGACGTAAGAAGGATACCTAAGTAAAAATGAGGGTAAAATTCTATAGCTTCCAAGACATTAATTATATTATTATTAGTTACTCGTCCAGTCTTCGCACGGGTGGGCTTGCCTATTCTATCGGCTAAGGAGTGAAATATCGATAAAAACCAGTCAAGTGCGAAGCATACGAAAGGTTACGTACCATCTCATCTGATCCGAGTCCGTGAAAATCACACTATCACACTTCACACTATCACATCACACTAATAATCACACTTCACACTAATATTATAAAGGTGAAAGTTTGTGTGTATGTGTGTGTGTGTGTGTATATGTTTCAAAAACTACTGGACGGATTGGGCTGAAATTTTGAATGGAGATAGGCGCGGGATTTTAAAAACCTACATCCACGCGAACGAAGTCGCGAGCATTAGCCAGTACGGATATAAAAAACTCGGACCGAACTCGGATATTGTTCACTTACACATTTTTTACCCGATCTCTGCTCCAAATCCAAGCTATTCAATGAACATTTTTGTCATAATATTATGTCCGATTTGCATCCGAGGCACATCCGAGATATTCTCACGGATGACGGAGAGAACTCGGATGACGGAAGTCGGAGCTAGTGCGTAAGCTACCATACAAATAGTTCTATGACTATTTCGGAACGTGTTTTCACGGACTCGCATAAGATGCAGTGCGTAACCGCCCTTAGCCGCATAAAACCCAGTGCTACAAAAAATTATAGATCATATTGTTTGAAATTATAATAAGGGTTTGTCGAACCCGTCGCGACGTCTGGTACTTTGCTTAAAAAACTCATTTTGGATACGATCACCATTTTAATTTATATATTACTTAGCATAACGGTTTTTGCATCATGAATCTTAATCTTTAAACTTTAGGTAATTTTATCTTTAAATTAGGAATAGTGTAATCTTATTTTATTATCTTAGTTAATAGCCCGTCCCCGCTTTGCTCGGAGTGGAAATTCTGGAAATCCATTGTAAAGGTGCCCACGCACTCGAACTGAACTGCAGCTGAACTGCGCGTCGCGGCAGCGCCCCGCACGATATAGAATATCGTGCGGGGCGCTGCCGCGACGCGCGGTTCAGCTGCAGTTCAGTTCGAGTGCGTGGGCACCTTAAGAATTTAAGATGCGTACCTATTGACGAGGAGCATATTATCCATTGATGCATTAATTGAGCATCAGCATTAACATGATTTTTGCATGGATAGAGTTCAAAACCTTAATTAGAGTTACATAGGCTTCTTTTAACCCGGAAAATTAAAGAGTTCCCACGGGGCTTTCAAAATTGAAGTCGCGGGCACATAGGTGAGTTACATATAAATGCTCTTGGTGAGTGCGCCACCTTTTTAGGGAAAACCTACATCTAAAATCTCAAGTTTTTTAGATACGTCAGTCACCCAGTTTATCTATTTATTGTATACTAGCTGATGTCCGCGACTTTGTTCGCGTGGATATAGGTTTTTTAAAAATCCCGTAAAAATTCTTTGATTTTCCGGAACAAAAAGTAGCTTATGTGTTAATCCAGGGTATAATCTATCTTCATTATAAATTTCAGCCAAATCCCTCCAGCAGTTTTTGCGTGAAAGAGTAACAAACACACATATACACACTAACTTTCGTCTTTATAATATTAGTGTGAAGTAACTATAAAGAACAAAGATTTAGTCTAGCTATTCAAAGGGGGAACGCTGCCAGTATCTTCGGAACCTTGCCTAAAGGGACTTCTTTTTATCATATATTTTATTTATTATATTATATTTTTTAAGGTTTTTAATTTTAGGTTTGCTGTAGTAATAAACTACGTTCCTAAAAAAAAGTACCTATAAATATCCTAGACATCTCGACTGAACTTTTCAGCCAAGTTTACTTGGGTCTGGCCTGTGAGACTCGTTTGAATTTCAATGAAGTCTACAGCTTACCATCGTTTTAGCCTACGTCTAATTTATTTCACTGGTCTCAGCTAATTAAATTTCAGCTCAAAGAGCCTCTTGACACGCCCAGAAAAGTGTAATTTCAGATAACATTGATAAATTGTTTTTTGTTGTACTAATTGTTGTACTACCCTACCTCATTTCCAAGACGTTTCTTGTCCCAAAGGAAATTGAAAAATATTCCCACTTTAACGACCCACAGTAATTGACAGAGCCAGCGCTTGCCAGACCTTTGTCCAGCCTTAGTTATTATACAATACCTTGCCAGACACCCATAAAATATAAAAGTTTAAGGTCTGGCAAGGGGTGTCCACGATATTAAATGTCTGGCATAGTCGGTGATCGTTCCTCCCTGTATTAGGTACAATACGCAACGAAACTTTCAGCTTTTATAAAATAACAAAGTTCTGGCACACGCTGGCTCTTGGTCCATAAGCTTTTTTTAGTGTTAAAAACTTTAACTTTGTATAATACTTATTTCTCCTTGGGAACCTACGCTTCCTTGTTTGCTGAATAGGCAACTTTCTATGTTGAACTGTGGTTGTCAACAGTCCATGTTAACTGCATCAATGTTTACTGGTATAATAATTATTCATAGCAAGTAAAGTATGTAATTAGAACCACAAATTGGTATGTAAACGCAGTAACAAAACCATCTCTCCAGGGTAATTGCGTTTCGCACGCTGTTCTTAATGTCGACGGAAACTCAATCCTACGTATAATCAGTGCCTGGATATCGTATGCCTTCTTACACAATGTAGAGGACTATGGCTGAGATTTATAGAGCGCACTTCGACTTTGCCAAGACTTTTAATTAAAATCTTACGCCAAAGTATAAAGTCTAATTTTTTTCAGTGTAATCTCTATTTATTCACTTATTTACTTTCTTTTTAAATTCCATCGATTTATTCTAAATATCTTAAATCTAAATTATTAAAACAAAGAACCTAAAACTAAAAACCTTAATTTTTTTTTAATACTTTCTTCGGAATATTTTTATATCGTAGATAACGAGTACATACCACGATTAATTTCAGTGTTTATAACTGCCAATATTAGGGATATGCCAATATAATATGGAAGGGAAAACTAATGCCGGAAGGAAGTTCCATATCCTAGCGGTTCGGATTAGAAACGAGGAAGCAAATCGTTTCGTACGTGTCCGAGGAATTTCAACTACAACATTTATGTAAAGAGCCCTACAGTTTTCACAGTAAATAGATATAGGAGCTCTCATCCTGAGAGTGCCGAGTCCGAGCGATGACGTCACCGCTGACGCGTGTTTGCATAAAAACTGCAATAAAGTGCACTCCGATGAAACCGGGTCACGGAAACACACGGGGGCTCATTTTGCGCGGAAACGATCGGTTTTCCTATTAGAAATACTTTTTAGTGAAACTCAGTTTAATACATTACATTAGAATCCTGACCCTTAAGCTAGGAAAGCTCGAATCTTAGCGGTCAGTGCCTTCCCAAACTTTGATTATTTGTCTGATTTATCATCTAGAGCATTTTAACAAATAAAAGACATAATATAACTAAAGAATAACTTCTGAGTTTCTTCTCAAAACAATCTGCATTCCAAAGCGGTGGTAAATTGCGGAGATATAGGGGGTTTAAGTATGAGTTTGTTTTTTATTCTGCCATACCTAGTCACTTTCAAGTTAAATCACTATCATCATAAACTGTATCGTCACTTATACTAGTTGTTATCGCAGTCAAAGAGAATTATACCGTGTAAGGTAAAGATATAGTTCGTATGTTTCCAATCAAATGGTTGAACAACTCATCGATGCGGTCATATCTATACCTATTCCTATAGTTGGTTTCCTGTTACAAAGTACTAATTGGTATAGGGCCTGCGTTTATCTAAATAACTTTAAACGTCATCATCACCATCATCAACACATCGCCGGCCCACTACTGTGCACGGGACTACTTTCAGAACGAGAACCACCCCGCTAGCCAAAACACATTTGCAGATTTCACATGCCTTTGACGCCGAAGAACTCTTAGGCGTACATGTTTCCTCACGATCTTTTCCTTCATCGTTAAAGCAATTGATATTTAATTGCTCAAAACGCACATAGCTCCGAAAAGTTCGAGGTGCGTGCCTGGAATCAAACCCATGACCGCCTGAGTAGGACGAGGACTTCTAATTCGCTAGGCTAGGAGTAATGTATTTTTTATTTTATTTTTTCTTAAAAATAAGGAAAGAGGGCGCCGTTAAAGTTTTCAGTTTTAAACCATTTTTGTGACGGGGGCTATCACAAAACTAAACTAGTTAGGAATATGAAATTTTGGTATATTATGTATCATATACTGTTGTGTATTTAAACAAAAAATACTGAAAGACACAATTTATATAATATTTTATAACCAATACAAACGAATATTTTTTGAGTTTTTCTTTCACGGTCTATTGCGATGTTCTAGCACGGAAAAGAAATGTTTCAAACACCCAAAATATGATATTCATAGTTAATAATTATTATCTACGGATCCCTAAAAGAGCGAAACCCGACTTGCACTTGACTGGTTTTTTTGTAACGAAGCCATTCCAATCCCAAAGGTCCTACCAAATACCTACTTTAAACATTTTTTCAATGAAAGGCCAAAATTGTGCAAATCGCAAACGAGCTTACGAACAGTTGCAGGGCGTCGCGCGATGTTGTAAACTTTCGTGTCAAATAATTGAATTTCAAATTTTTCCGCCGCGAGCCGTGAGCTCAGCTGTCGAAATGTGAAAACTTATGAGAAAAGTATTTTCACTAACGCGATCTCACGTTGTGATAAGTGGTGATGCAATTTATAACTCAAAATTTAAAAACCCCCGACACAAAAACCTCTATAAGAAAACTAGAAAAGAGCTGATAACTTTCAAACGGCTGAACTGATTTTCTTCGATTATAGTACGTTTACAGATTTACAATCTTCGATTATAGTAAAGTACGTTATAATATAGATCAGTTTTTAACCCCCGACCCAAAAAGAGCGGTGTTATAAGTTTGACGTCAGTATCTGTGTATCTGTCTATGGCATCGTAGCTCCTAAACCAATGAACCGATTTTAATTTAGTTTTTTTGTTTGAAAGGTGGCTTGATCGAGAGTGTTCTTAGCTATAATGCAAGAAAATCGGTTCAACCGTTTGAAAGTTATCAACTATTACTTCTAGTTACTGTAACCTTCACTTGTCGGGGGTGTTATAAATTTTTAATTTACACTTGTATTGTAATAGTTTCAATTGAATAAGTAATTTTGCGAGAACACAATTCATTATAGTGAGTTGATAAGAATGCATTAACCTTAAACGAAAGCACTCTATTTTAATGATATTCATAAATTAGATATACGTATCGAAATTTATGATTAAAATAACAATAGTTCAAGGTTTAGAGTTTCAGAGAGTAGTGCCCTACTTAGGCCTGTATCTAATGTTGAAAATTGTTAGAATTTGTCTGCTTCTTCTCAAATTAAGTAATGCAACTCGACGTTTTTCTGTTGCTATTTCATTTTTTTAAGGTCCTATATCTAAAGCGTGCCTACGGGCCCTATTACTATTCCGCTGTCTGTCCGTCCGTCGGTCAATGGGTTGTATCTCCTGAACCCTAATAGGTAGTGTTTAGATTTGCACAGAATGTGTATTTCTATTGCCGCTATAACAATATTGGATGGTAAAAATTTCAAAATGGCCGCCATGAAAATTTAAAATAACGGCCAAGTGTGAGTCAGACTCGCGCACCGCGGGTTCCGTAGTAGAGTTGCATTTCTTTCAACATTTTGTAAGATAAATAAAAAAACTTTTATGCATAAAATTAAATTTTAAATTAGGATTTCAATAAGTTTTCGTTTTATGAAAACTTTCAACTTGTTGAGAGACATCTCCGATATGTGTTCTGGGAGCTAAAGCTAGAATTAAACTACGTTTGTATGAAGAGCGTTTACAAGCGTGCTAGAGAAACTTCCCTTTATCATAATAAAATCGGCAAAAGATCCGGGTTCGATCCAAGTTGAGACATAAGTGCCGTCACGCGATGATGCGACGATGTGATAAAATGTTTTGGCATCAGCATTACACGAACTTGCGTCAGAATCACTATTTATGCAATTGTAGTATCTAGAAGTCACTGATGACTTCATTGAATCATTGAACTGCTATAAAAGGAGATCCCAGAGGGACGCACATGTAACTTTTCGGTATTTTGGAATAGAAATATTTTCTACTAGATGTTGCCCGCGACTTTATCGGCGTGGATATAAGTTTCTAAAAATCCCATGAATAAAACACGTAGATTCGTTGTTCGGTTGCGATGTGATTGAAGGACAAACTAACCATAAACCAACAAACAAACATACTTTCGCATTTATAATATGGATAAGGATTTAATAAACTTTAACAAGTAGGTACTCTTAAATCGTCAAATGTATCTACTTTTGGTTCAAAATGCGTTTCCTATCAATCCGAAAAACTTAGCGGTTGCTCTTGTAAAAGATTCGATTTACAATAAGAATATAATCCATACTATAGTATTATAAATGCGAAAGTGTGTCTGTCTGTCTGTCTGTCTGTTTGCTAGCTTATCACGGCACAACAATTTAAACAATTTTGGTGAAAATTGGTACAGAGTTAGCCTACATCCCGGGAAGGATATAGGCTACTTTTTATCCCGGAAAATCAAAGAGTTCCAACGGGATTTATAAAGGCCCATCCGTTTGACCGATTTATATGGGATTATATGGAATGGTATACAAGAACGGTATAGCTTGCATCCCGGAAATTGACATAGGCAACTTTTTATACCGGAAAATGAAAGAGTTCGGATATGATTTTTAAAAACCTAAATCCACGCGGACATCATCTGTTAAACTCATAAATTGCCCAAACAAATCTATCATTCCATACAAAAAAAAGCCCTAACTCACAGATTGACTCATTAAGACTCGGCCTTTTCACAGAGGTTCCTTTACAATGTAGCCAAGAAATACCTACCAATTACAATCCGGGTATCTTTAAAACAAGAGTGAATAGGCATCTTCTAGGTAAACGCGTCCCATTTTAGACCACATCATCACTTTCCATCAGGTGTGATTGTGGTCAAGCGCTTACCTATAGTGAATAAAAAAAATAAGCCTGGATTTTTCGAAATTCCCACGGGAATGAAGCCGATGGCGGTCGCTCGTAGATATTAAATGATAAACTGACTACTGACATAGCTGACATATCTCTTTTAATTCATTGGGTCTAGAAACTTGCGATTTTGCATGTAGCATATACTCGTAGGTTTTCTTTATAGCGTAAAACTCCTACTAAAGAATCTTTAATTTATGTATACCTAACTTGAAAAATGATTGACTTTTATACAAACTTTCATCGCCTATTTAACGCTCAGGGATGTAATTTTAAAAATTCTTGGACGCCTACGTTATAAAAGGAATCTATTGTCAAAATTTCAAGTTTCTATTCTAATCTCAGTAGTTTAGGCTGTGCGTTGATAGACCAGTCAGTCAGGTCAACTATTTTTTATGTATAGATAATAATGAAGGAAGGAAAGGCACAGCTTTACTTCGCAAGGCAGACAAGCAAGACAGTGAGTATTGTTTCATCAATAAAACCTTTCAAAATAAATGATTATTTATCTATTAAAATAAGGTCTAAATTAATTAATTAATTACAGAACAACTTACACAGGGTTGTCGGAGGTTGATTAAAATCAATTAGGTCTAGATCACACGTTTCACACAATACACTTCTAATCAACTATCACTGTATCTTAGGTCCAATCCGGAAGGAACATATTGCGACAATCACTCGAATTTCGAACGCGACGAGCTCGCTACAACCGCCATGTTTTTTTTTAAATTTGAATTTGGAATGGAACACGCCTTGGATTAATTTTTTTTAATTATTTTTTAATCGGAGAGGCGTTGGACGCGAGCTGGGCGGTGGGAGCGCCGCGCGCATATTCGCATCTGCCCAAACTTCAGATGGTGTTTAGTGCGCATGACTGCAACTTCAGGCCATTTGCCTGACCTCATTTTGTGTAATACTAATGAATTATTTTCGAAATGGCAACGCACTGTACGCACGCTTTTGTTTATTTCTTGTTTCTTGTTCTGTTGCGAATCTCATGGACAGATCGTGTTTGCAATACCGCCGTGTTGCAGATAATGGGAGAGTCCACTGAGAAAGGAGAAAGCTCGAACTGGGCCATATAATGCGCAATTCAAAATATTATGACCACAGCTTAAGTATAGGGCAAGATAAAAGGCAAACGTAGACCTGGCCGTAGACGAACATCCTGGCCTAAGAACCTTCGCCAGTTCAATATGAATACAAGGTCACTGTGGTTCTCCAATAGGAGGTGGCGTTAGAAGAAGAAGTGTTCCGTACTCAAAATTGTATGACATAGGTATGGATTCGACGCATGATGGCTAATTATGGCTAACTATGAAACGTCGAGGCTTCGATTTCACTAGCAGGTTGTTACCTAAATGTTACCTAATTTGACGCTAAATAGCCTACTAAACGCCTATTTTTCTTTGATTCACGTCATCCATAGCCTAATACTTGATATATCGTAAGGAAACCAAGAGTTCCCTCACTCTAGTTCACTCTGCTATGGGGTTGATAAGACAGCTCAGAGTTACTCTCAGAGAGAGCTATGCTTGGAGTTTCTCTACGTGATCAAATCAGAAATGAGGAGAAGTCAAAGTCAAAGTCAAAATTATTTATTCAAAGTAGGTACAATTGTACTCCTTTTGATGATTGATCCGTAGCAGAACAAGAATAACCGACATAGCTCATTGGGTTGCGAAGCTGAAGTGGCAATAGACAGGGCATAATATAGTTCGAAAAACCAATAGACATTGGGGTCCCAAGGTGCTTAAAATGGCGACCTTGAATCAGCAGAAAGCATAAGGAAGTTAGAATGAAAATTATTATTATTATTCTTACTGACAAACTTTAATCGACCAAGATAATTCCGAGTCAACTTAGTAAAAACTTTATCAAAAGAACCCCTAAAAATAACTTTGCTCGTTACAATTGCCGATTTTGGGTGTAATAATAAGAATATTTTTTTATCACGGAACACTAATTTGCATAAAATTACTTGCATTTGTTATTTCACCTGACTTGAAAGACATTTAAGACCTAAATAACGAAGGAATGTTTGTAATCATTAAATTTACGAGGCACACGGCTAATCAGGGGGCACGGCAGTGCCCCCGCCAAGACGAGCCAAACGCGGCGGCCGGGGCGCTACGTACCTTTTTCTCGAAGTGTTTCGCCGTATTTTCGACCTGTCATAACTTCGGTCTGGATGACGCTAGAAAGCTAAAATTTTCAGTATAAGGTGTCCTCAGCAAATTTACCAAATATACCAAATATCAAATATCTAGCTTTTATGGTTACAGATTTATTGATACCTAAAATACGCCGATTTCGTCCCTCACTGATGATCATCAAAACCTCTACTCAAAACCTCTAAGGTACTTCCCGAAGTCCTAGAAGACTGAAATTTGGTATGTAGACTAGAAATTGCATACAAACAACAGGAAAATTAAGACTTTGGAAATGCCCCCCCTCTACCCCTCTTATGAGAAAAGCAAATCTGTAAATTCTGTCGCTAGAATGCTGATATTTTCAGGATAAGATGTCCTTGGCAGATTTATTAAACGCACTGAGTATCAATTATCTAGCTTTTATAGTTTCAGATTTATTGATATTCAAACTTCTAGTCTGTAATTCTAGGGCCCTTCCCGAAGTCCTAGTAGACTGAAATTTGGTATGTAGACTAGAAATTGCATACAAACTACAGAAAAATTAAGACTTTGGAAATTCCCCCCCTCTACGCCTCTTATGAGAAAAGCAAATCTGTAAATTCTGTCGCTAGAATGCTGATATTTTCAGGATAAGATGTCCTTGGCAGATTTATTAAACGCACTGAGTATCAATTGTCTAGCTTTTATAGTTTCAGATTTATTGACAGTCAAACTTCTAGTCTGTAATTCTAGGACACTTCCCGAAGTCCTAGAAGACTGAAATTTGGTGTGTAGACTAGAAATTGCATACAAACTACAGGAAAATTAAGACTTTGGAAATTCCCCCCCCTCTACGCCTCTTATGAGAAAAGCAAATCTGTAAATTCTGTCGCTAGAATGCTGATATTTTCAGGATAAGATGTCCTTGGCAGATTTATTAAACGCATTGAGTATCAATTGTCTAGCTTTTATAGTTTCAGATTTATTGACAGTCAAAACTTCTAGTCTGTAATTCTAGGGTACTTCCCGAAGTCCTAGAAGACTGAAATTTGGTATGTAGACTAGAAATTGCATACAAACTACAGAAAAATTAAGAAATTGGAAATTTCACCCCTCTACGCCTCTGTATGGGGGAAGCAAATCTGTAAATTCTATCGCTAGAATGCTGATATTTTCAGGATAAGATGTCCTTGGCAGATTCATTAAACGCACTGAGTATCAATTGTCTAGCTTTTATAGTTTCAGATTTATCGACATTCAAAACCTCTAGTCACAAATTCTAGGGTACTTTCTGAAGTTCTAGAAGACTGAAATTTGGCATTAAGTAGGAATTTCAACAATTATAAACAACAGATAAATTAAGAAATCGGGTCCCCCTTCATCCCCTCGTATATGAGATTCACATCTGTAAAATCTGTTGCTCGAATTCTAAAGTTTTCAGGATAAGATGTCCGTGGCAGATTTATCAAACGTACCAAGTATCTGTGTATCTAAAAGACTGAAATTTGGTATATCTGCTTCAAAATTGAGTTGCAAGATTCCACCCGAACAAACATATTTACATACGAGTACATTGCAAGTTGAATAAAAGCTTTTAAAAAAAGAGGTAACGATAGAGAGTGGGCCATGAAAATGATGTACCTACAAAAAATAGATCCAAAAAAATCTAGGGCACCTGCCAAAAAGAAATGAAATCCCACCAAAAACATTTCATGTAAAAAGGTAGCCAAGACTCACAAGTTCATAATGTTTTCACTGTTAAAAAGTTATGAGATCTCTAGTTGAGCCAAGCCCCTAGCTGAGCTTAGATTTGTGCTGGCCATGGGACCTATCCCAAGTCCAAAGTAATATAGCTCTTAAATGTTCTTGACTGTATCAAATTTATAACAATAAATAACAAATCACTCTACTTACAAGCTCTGATTCTACAAACCCTATATCTTGGTAAAAAAAGTACGGCTTGGCCGTTTACAGTTCGTGGATTTTTTAACATCGAAGCCCGGAATTGCTTCTGCAACCATCACGAAGTACAATACAAATTAGTAATTGTCGAACAAACTATTCCTTAAGGCCTTAAAATATGTTATGTCATGTAATAGTTTTACGAACATTAAACGGCCAAGCCGTCCTTTTTTTACCAAGATGTAGGGTTTGTAGAGTCAGAGCTTGTAAGTAGAGTGATTTGTTATTTATTGTTATAAATTTGATACAGTCAAGAACATTTAAGAGCTATATTACTTTGGACTTGGGATAGGTCCCATGGCCAGCACAAATCTAAGCTCAGCTAGGGGCTTGGCTCTACTAGAGATCTCATAACTTTTTAACAGTGAAAACATTATGAACTTGTGAGTCTTGGCTACCTTTTTACATGAAATGTTTTTGGTGGGATTCTGATTTATGTCTTCTCACTGATTGGGATATAAACATAACACGGGAAATCTTCCTGAATACGTACACTTTTTACGCGATCTCTCAATTTGATGCATTTAAAAACGTCCAATCAATTCTTAAGATCCATATATTAAATCCATACTAAATAAATGCTTGACTGTCGGTCTTTTTTCGGCCCATCCATTTAACTAATTTTCGTGTTTGATTCAGAAATATCTTTAACTTCGAAACTCTTGCAGTTGAGTTTCTTGCCGGCTCTTCTCAGCAGAATTTACTTTCCGAACTGAGGTTGAGTAGAAGAAATATAAGGGACTCTAGTTATCCTTCATGAAATAAATAGATTTAGATTTTTGATTATGAAATAAACTCTTTCAAAACCCTCAATAGCGCAACGATTAGAAAGCGGACCGAATTCCAAAAAAGTCAAACCCCACCCATTGTCTTACCAATTCGTAGCACAAACTTTTTTAGAGAAAAAAGGGGAAAATAATATAATAAATAGCTGTTCTGTACACACGCAGATCGTCTACGCATTTCGTAGAAGGACATCTACGTATTGCGTAGAGGGCCTACACTACTTCTACGATATCTACGTAGCAAGGAATTAAGTGTTCATTTTTATTGTTTTCCCGAACATTCTAATACGCAAAGGTCTCCAAAATTTTCTAGATACTTTCTATTCAGAATAGTCGGTATAAAAGTGCGGTGTATACCGATATAGAATTTCTTTGAATGCTTTGGAGTTCCAATTCCTAAAAATCTTTTAACCGGAGTATGAATATCACAGGCAAAAGCTGGTAAAAGTGAAAGTGTATATGCGTATCTATCTGTCTATCTGTATGTTACCTTTTCACAGTAAAGAACTATAAATCGGATGAAGGGGAGACTCATCCAAGGGGAGACAATACACATAGCTACTTGTAAATGTTACGTTATTACGTTTAGTAATTGTCTGTAGTTTGTAGTACAATAAACCTGATAATGTCAATCAAAGTGTACAATAAGTTTGCAAATGTACAGCTACTCGTAGTTGGAAAGCAAGTGTTCACACGCGAAGGGAAAATTATATCACACTATAATATTATAAAGGAGAAAGTTTGTATGTGTGTGTGTGTGTGTGTGCGTGTGTGTGTGTATGTTTGTTACACCTTCACGCAAAAACTACTGGACTGATTGGGCTGAAATTTAGAACCGAGATAGATTATACCCTGGATTAGCACATAGGCTACTTTTTATCCCGGAAAATCAAAGAGTTCCCACGGGAATTTTAAAAAACCTACATCCACGCGAACGAAGTCGCGGGTATCAGCTAGTAGAAACTAAGTTATTGCTCGTGTGGACTACACAAAACGCAATTTAGGGCCGATTTTCGTCTCATGACCGTCAAATGCCTTTTATCTGAGAAACAAATTAGAGGTTTGACAGTTTTTGTGTAGAAAGTTGACGACTGAAAAAACGGGCCTAGACTACTAAGCACTGGCTTACATGTTTTTCCTCAAATCAGTAATTCTTTATCAATATACTTTATTATAAACATCTTACTCAGTTCCCCATTCATCAAGCCATAAATTAATTCCTTTTCTAGTTAAACCGTTAGTTATTACAATAGAGACCATCAAAACATTAATACCGAGAAACATCTGTGTTATTTCTACGATCGTTAATTATAAGATTTATTTATTTACTTACTCTATTTTTATAACGGTTCGTAAAAATATGAGCGGTTTTAAACTGTTACAGTTTTTAGTATGCATCATCATTTCAATCACTAACCAGCCAGCTTAGAAAATGGATCTACTCTGAATGAGAAAGGTATAAGTCGTCGGTCACCACGCTGGCCTAGGGTTGATTAACAGACTTTACACACCTTTTAGAACATTAAATCAACATTTTAACGTTAAATTATCATTTTAAGTACCTACTAATAATATTACATGGTATTTCTCTCCTAAAAATATCATCATCATTATCATCATCATCAGCATGTGGACGTCCACTGTTGGACATAGGCTTTCCCTATCCCTAGACAATCGCAGTCGGGTTTTAGTTTTCAACTTTATCTTGTTTAATCAATAACTCACCAGATATTTAAGGCCGTTGAACTTCTAAAAATACACAAAACAACATTTGATTCCGGGACTATAAACACAGTAAAATCCTTCCAAAAATCTCGAGCAAACTGAACTCGGTTCTCGCGAAATATTTTTTTATAAACACTCCAAATGTTCGACAACTCACTGATTCACAATTTGTTGGAATACTGACAGAAATGCGTACACTCATTTCAATAATATTTCTGTTATCCCGAAAATTCCTGTAATTGTCATTCCCGAATCATTACGAAGATTTTCCATTTCCTCTTTGTAAAAAATTTGTTTATTTTCCCGGGAAATTAATGGAACCAAATTAATTCGATCGAGCTAGTTGTTCCATTATATGAGTCATTCATAAACATTTGGTAAATATTTTGTCACTCGTTAAAAAAATCCATTCCAAAATCACAAGTTTGATTAATATTATTATTAACTTCAACTATGGCACTAAAGTCTTAAACATTACTATCTTGAAAATTTCCAACTTTGGAATACTATTTGCAAGACAAATTTACTAAGTATTAACTTTTGTTTTTTTAACTTTGTCACTCTCGTTAATAAAATCCACGTTTATTACAAGTTCATAAATTTAATTCATCAGACAACATGTACTACATCTAATAAGCTATCCTAAAACTTTTCATCTTTGAATTATAGTTGCAATACAAATGCATTAAATATTAACATAAACAGGTTTGTCTTGGTTTTAATTACTTAATGAACTCTTTCCTTTGTATTAATGTTCTTAGAATTATCAGAACAGGGTTAAATCTGCTGCATAAAAGTTTGATATCTCAATAATTCTTGTATTTTAGGACACTTTTTTCACTACACTTGCACGTAAAACGTTTCGATTTTGTTAGAATTTATTCCAATAAATCTCTAAATATTTAGCGCACGTTAAGTCACCAAAAACTGCACATTTAGAGAAAGTTTTGGATTCGTTTTCGTCGATTACACGCGGAATATTTTTGAATTGGATGCAGTCTATTTATATGCCGGTGCCGAAACTCGGTAGAAGCTGGAATCGGTGTCCGAAATAAACGCGCGTGTCGCTCCACGCGGTCCAATGAACGCGATCGAGATAGTCATAATAAATTATGATGTGATAATATTTAGCTTTTGATATCGATATTTTCTAACTATTTTGTTGAAGCGAAGCTTCTTAAGCTTCTTAAAGTTGCTCAGCGAGCTATGGAGAGGACTATGTAAGGAGTTTCCCTGAGGGATCAGAAATGAGGAGATCCGCAGGAGAAAAAAGGTCACTGACATAGCCCGAACTATTAGCAAGCTAAAGTGGCAGTGGGCAGGCCATGCCTGTCGTAGAGGCGATGGCCGTTGGAGTAGAAAAGTCCTTGAGTGGAAACCGCGTTTAAGCAAGCGTAGTGTGGGACGCCCTCCAGCACGATGGACCGACGATATAAAGCGGCTGGCGGGAAGTGGCTGGATGAGGAAGGCTGAGGACCGGGTGTGGTGGCGCTCTATAGGGCCTATGTCCAACAGTGGACGTCCGCAGGCTGATGATGATGATGATGATGAAGCTTCTTACGGATGCTTCGCTTCTCAAGTAGCGCGCAAAAAGTGAAACTAACAAACGAATATGTGAAACGCACCACATCAACATGCATGTGAGATTTTATATGAGTATCGCATTACAAACAAAGTAAAATAAACCATAATACTGATTATGTTATGGTTCATTTTACTTTAATGTTCACATACTTTATTTCACAATGTTTCTGTTAGGACTGCTGGTGGACGAACTTGAGCTTTAAATTAAGTTAAGGCTTTTGAGTTTAACGATAAAGCACTGAAGAAGGTTACGACGCCATGTGTTAGTCGAAGTATAAACACATATACGTACATAACTACTTAACTATTTCATTACACAAGACATAAAACCGTGAAAGGTAGAGTGATGCAAGGTAAGTACTTAGCATTCTTCATTATTCCCAGGCAAGCCCTTGACACCGATATATTTTTCATCGACTGAGTCCCATCCCTGGCTGCTTGAAAGCTGCTAATACGCGGTCGAACCACGCTGAACATTACTTGTATAAATAGAAAACATTATTTTTTAACGGCGTTATAAATCTTCCTCGATGACTGTCCGCTTTACTGGACATTTGTGGAGAATTAATTAAAATGCAATTTAAATTATTACATCAATGCCAGTCTTCAAATAAATGGGCAATGGCCATTATGATAAGTGATAACTTTCTACGAACTAAGAACACTTTCGATCAAGCCACCTTTCAAAAAAAAACTACATAAATTAAAATCGGTTCATTAGTTTAGGAGCTACGATGACACAGATACTCACGTCAAACTTATAACACCCCTCTTTTTGGGTCGGGGGTTAAAAACTAAGACCGAACTCGGATATTGCTTACGCACTAATCCGATCTCTGGTCCAAATCCAAGCTATTCAGTGGATATCTTTGAGATATCAACGTTATTATGTCCGATTTAAATCCGAGGCACACGGAGAGAACTCGGATGACGGAAGTCGGAGCTAGCGCGTAAGATATTACTTCTGTAATAAATAATAATAAAAAAAAAACATCTTAGTATCACCAGAGTTAATACTGCGTGTGAAAAGCGTAGAGTTTGAAGTCAAAGGTGTTGAAAGTGCTAATGAGGCGTTGACATGTCACTCTTTCGTAGCCAAATCGTTAAGAGGGGTCTCTCCATCACTCGCTCCATACAAACGTAGTTCCAATTTCATTTGAATATTAAGCAACCAAAGTCCATGAAATTTTGCAGACATATTCTAGAAACTAATATCTATGCCTGTGGTTTTCCAGATTTCTGTTAAAATATTCTGTTTCAAAGTTACGCGGTCTTAATCATTTTCATACAAATCTTTGAGCCCCTGTAATTTTAAAACTACATATTTTTAGAAAAATCTCAAACACCACAGGCACAGATATTAGTTTCTAGAAATACGTCTGCATGGACTTTGGTTGCTTAATATTCAAATGAAATTGGAACTACGATTGTATGGAGTAAGTGACGGAGAGAGCCCTGTTAAAATAAAAGAAAAACTACAGTTTATTTCTTGACAAAACTGAGTTTTTCAGTCTTTTATTAAAATAGCTTTTACACTATAAAATGCTCACTGATGCCGAACGCACGAAGCGATTTGCCTCCTCATTTCTAATTCAAACCGCTAGGATAAAGAACGCCCTTCCGGTTTCAGTTTTCCTTACCTGGTACCTTTAAGAGTGAATAAGCATCTTCTATGTAAGCACGCTCCATCTTAGACTGTATCATCACTTGCCAGCAAGTATAGGATTGCAGCAAAGCGCTTGTCTATTTAAAAAAATCAGAGGTAACTGGTGGTCGAGTGAGATGCCAATAAATCTCTAATTAGTGGTTGCGCCACCAGCGGGTGATCCCATCGCCACCAAAGTTGTGTAACCAAGCGGACACCAGTTGAGAGGTACATCAATTGGTGTCCGCTTGTTGGTAGAGCGTTAATATGTTGTTGGTAGCGCGATTGGTTGCTTCCTAGTGAGGATAGCGCCCTTAACTCAAAGGTTACCTTTAAAGACAGCCATTCGCCACTTCTAGTACCTTACTAAAAATTCTGTGTGTGTAAGAAAGGAGAATGTTATTTAGTAATTTCCTTGAAGTGTAGATAAAAAATACTATCATGAAAATAATAAAAGTAAAGGAGAATATGTTAAAGATGGCAGATAGTTAAATATAATGTATGTTATCCGTTAGATAAATCATAACTAACAAGTATTTTGCAAAAATATTATATTATTCAAAGACAGTCCTCGCCCACGATTTGTAATATTTTTTGTTGAAACGAATATTTTTGCGGTGTTTATGAGTTACGATAACGATAGTGCGGACAGATGTGACAAGACAGACTAACATACTAGAAAATGAAGTAAAATTCCTGATAGTTCCAGAGCTAGTAAACTATTCGATCGAAGCTTTTTGACCGACTGCGGCAAAGCCAAAAGGAAGGGTTATGATTTTAGCCGTCTATGTAAGTATGTTTGTATCCAGATTTTGTGTGTTGTAGTGCTTAAACTACTGGGTCGATTTTGATGAATAAGGTGTCAATTGATTCGTTGTAAAGGTCCGGGTGACATAGGCTATATTTTATACGAAAAAAAAATTGACCTGATGGATGTAAAGGGGGTCTCAAAATATATTTTTTTTTGTTATTGTATCGAGTGGGATGTCAGATGAGAGAGGAGAAAATTCTAAGCTCATGAATATAACTTATAACAACATTAAATAAAGCGACAAAAAACAATTTTACTCTAATATTTCAGCGTTTATTAAGACGATCGCAGTCGGAATTTAGTTTTCAATTTTCTGTACATAACTTTTTACGCCTACTAGGATAACAGAAACAAGTCGTAATTAAAAAATTAATAACATGCCTACCAAAAACGAACTAAAAAGTTAATTTTTCACATTTGAAAATGACGCTATACAGCCGTTATATTGTTTTTTTTTATTTGTAGCTAGTGTAATTTGGGATAAGGTAAGGATTATAGGGATACCCCATGTTTCTAAATCTGTTCAGACTCTAAGAACTTATGGAATAAAGTAACTCCCATGCATACAACCATACACACTTTTTCCAATTTTTTTTAATCTTTATTTAAAATACACTAGCTCTGGGGCTATAAACGCCACATTCATTTAAACAAAACCCGCTTTCCCGAATGTATTTAATATAACTAATTATAAACTATGTATAAACATCCTGTTGGCCTCGAAGTGTCTGTATTCAAATATTTAGCTTGTACGTAATATCGAGGACTCATTAAAAAGGGCGTATACGCAAAAATACTATTTCTCTGGCTAAGACAGACAGGCAGACAGACGGACGGACGGACGGACGGACGGACGGACGGACAGACGGACGGACGGACGGACGGACAGACGGACAGACAGACAGAGAGCACGAGTATGCTCTCAGAATGAAAAGTTAGAGGTGCGTGTTCGGCATCGAATCCCGGACCCTGCGACCAGGATACCGACGTGTTAACCACAAGGCTATCACCGTTGTCAGGCCTGTAAGTCTCAAGCCAGGGATCACCTGGTAAATAAATATTTGCTATTAAATTGACTTGTTAAAGCAAACAAGAAAGAGAGAAACGCACGTGTAAAAGTAATGCCTATTGTAAACGCGCAATAAAACCCCGTGTGTACCCGAGGGACGGTTTATACCTATTAGCGTCAGCACACACTAGCGACTTGATGTCAAATCCCTCGACAAAAAGTTCTCGACCGATAGAGGTCCACTGCTGCTGGCTTTTGTAGTCCATACTCTACATGCCACGGTGTTATGCTTTTATTGATGTGTATACTGTATAGATATTAAGTCCTTATAGATAAAAAACACTAGTAAAACCTGATGATCTGATTTGCCAAATTAGATTGGTTTGGTCTCAGCATCTAAATCTATCGGTGCTACCTCTTACCTCTAGAATCTTGTCCGATTACCATCCAATTGAAATATGAGAATGAGGGAATAGAGAGTGCACCTTGTGCACTAGTAATATCTCCTGCGTAGTTGACTAACTCTGCTGAAGTTAGCCACCATGGCCGAAATACGGTCAGAGGACATTTGACCAGTGAAAGGTGATTCATGATTCTAGGTGAACTGTAAGTGCCCTATTACCCTAATATTATAAAGGCGAAAGTTTGTATGTGTGTGTGTGTGTGTGTGTGTGTGTGTGTGTGTATGTTTGTTACTCCTTCACGAAAAAACTACTGGACGGATTTGGCTTAAATTTGGAATGGAGATAGATAATATCCAGGATTAGCACATAGGCTACTTTTTATCTCGGAAAATCAAGGAGTTCCCACGGGATTTCAAAAAACTTAAATCCACGCGGACGAAGTCGCGGGCATCATCTAGTAGGTTTTAATTCCTTTGATGGGTCTTGACAGACACGATAGACAGCCAGACAAATAGACGACGAAGTAATTCTAATAAGGGTTATTTTTTTCATTTTGAGTTACGAAGCCCTAAAAATACATACATGAAACCTGAAAACAATACTTTTATTTTTTGGGCAGTCGTATAAAAAATGCAAGTGTGACAGATCTCTTAGCACACGCTAAGAATAGAGCGAATGTCTGTACGTTCGACGATAGCTCATAAACCGTACCAACGACTTAATGGACGCCGAAATCAGACGGTACAGAAAAGTTTTATTATGGAACAAACTAACATAGCCTGCGTCTTCATCTTCTGGCTATACGGATGACTAGGCGCTTGTGTTATAAGTATAGCCATATTATTAACTACTATCTTATGCCCGCGATTTCGTCCGCGTGGACAACGCAAGTTTCAAAACTTTATTTTACCCCCTGAAGGATTGAATTTTCAAAAATTGATGTTTAATGGATGTCGACGTCATCACACTAATATTATAAAGGCGAAAGTTTGTATGTGTGTGTGTGTGTGTGTGTGTGTGTGTGTGTGTGTGTGTGTGTGTGTGCGTGCGTGTGTGTGTGTGTGTGTGTATGTATGTTTGTTACCCCTTCACGCAAAAACCACTGGACGGATTTGGCTGAAATTCAGAATGTAGATAGATAATATCTTGGATTAGCACATAGGCTACTTTTTATCCCAGAAAATCAAAGAGTTACCACGGGATTTCGATAAACCTAAATCCACGGGGACGAAGTCGCGGGCGTCAGCTAGTAATAGCTACATATCTGCCTTTCAGCCCGATCCGTCCAGTAGTTTGAGCTGTGCGTTAGTAGATCAGTCAGTCAGTCAGTCAGCTTTTCCAACACACTTTCGCAATTATCTTAATATATATAATATTAAGATAATTGCGAAAGTGTGTTTGTTTGTTGGTTAGTCCTTCAATCACCCGCAATAGAGGAACACATCGACGTGATTTTTAGGGTTCTGTACTCGAAGGAAATAAGGAAGAACTTTTTATGCAAATAAAAACTTTGTGGTAATTCTCTTCAAGTCACATTTATTTTTCAAACAGCAAAAGATTCTTTTTGACAGAATCTGGTACATCAAAATCAAATTTTTCGGCCGCAACACAAAATTTTACCAAAAAACAAGCTAAGTATTTATCCGTCCAAGAAAACAAGTCAAACAATTATACAATGTAATTTAAATACCTACTCAAAATCAAGAAAAGGCCGAACACCCGAAATTGGTAAGTATCGAAAATTCTGCTAACGGTCATGAGCCCGGCCTGCCTGCGAAATTTAAATTTAATGTGGGTTTTCGCAATTTGTAAACTAATACGACAACGTAGGCTTATGGGCTTTAATAAAATATTAAAGTATCGACTATTCTCACAAATTAGTCGATACTTTAATTTATTTCTTAAACTGGATCTTTTCAAGTAAAGATTTTTATATAAACCTGTGAGGATGATATTGCCACTGTCGCAAATAAAGTAACCATAAGCCTACGTTGTCGTTTTAGTTTACAAATTGCGAAAAACCAAATTAAATTTGAATTTCGCGGGCAGGCCCGTCTCATGACCCTTAAACGTAGTAATTTATCATCAAGATTCCCAGTACACTGCAGTACATGCCTCAGAGTTCTCTATAATGTTATCAAGAGTGTGTGAAGTCCGCCAATCCACACTGAGCCAGCATGGTAGCCTAAGCCCTTCCCATTCTGAGAGTCATGTAAATAGGTTCTATTAATCATCGAATTTGACTCAAAACAATATCTCATGTGCTATCACGTTTTCTTTTATTAACCCCCGACCCAAAAAGAGGGGTGATATAAGTTTGACGTGTGTATCTGTGTATCTGTCTGTGGCATCGTAGCTCCTAAACTAATGAACTGATTTTAATTTAGTTTTTTTTTGTTTGAAAGGTGGCTTGATCGAGAGTGTTCTTAGCTATAATATAAGCAAAATCGGTTCAGCCGTTTGAAAGTTATCAGCTCTTTTCTTGTTACTGTAACCTTAACTTGTCGGTTGTGTTATAAATTTTTAATTTACAATTGTTACCAGTTGCGGCTATGCTTTTAAAAAGGCGCTAATTTAATTTACTCTGATTTTCTATGGACTACGTGTAAATGTTTTTCATACTATTTAGTCTATAGAATTGACAAGCTGGCTTGGAAAGCCGGGCCAGATCTCAGTTTCATGATTTTAAAAATAAAGCATTCTGAAATAATCGTTGCAGTAAGAGCTAACTTAGCAGTCGCAAAGTACCATAGTTTTAATGGCATCAAATAAATAAGAATTTTATGAAAACAAATAAGAAACACGACTATCCTGCCGTAAAATATCCTACGAAGTAAAAATTTTACATTTGAAAATGGGACCATACAGCCGCCATGTTTAGCTTTTTACAAAAAAATATAGTCACTTTCACTCGAGGTGATGTTTAGGATAACGATACGCCGTACATTAACATCTCTTCAGGCATTAGGGGTCATGGTGGAATGAAACTGACTCTGAAAACATTACCGACTCCTTTTTTGGACAATCGAGGTTCTCAATTCAGCCCAATTTTTTCTAATTACATACATATGCCCAACTAGCCAATGCCCGCAACTTCGCCCGCGTGGATTTAGGTTTTTCGAAATCCCGTAGGAACTCTTTGATTTTCCGGGATAAAAAGTAGCCTATATGCTAATCCAGGGTATAATCTATCTCCATTCAAAATTTCAACCAAATCCGTCCTGTAGTTTTTGCGTGAAGGAGTAACACAAAGTGTGTAACACAAATTTTCGCCTTTATAATATTAGTGTGATACACGGATTTCTCCGAGATTTCTGGAGCGGTTTGCGTGGTTTATTTTGACATGATGCCAAAGATACAGTGTCTACAGATAACCATGGTCAGCCGTGGACCATGGGCCTGATTCAATACGCATTGCTGTTGGTTTCTGCTGTACTCGCTCTGGTGACGGGAGCCATCGGCTGCACCAGGAAGACGTATTGCGTGTAGGGAACCTTCGCCCTGTAAGAAGTAATTGGTAAGTTTCCTTGTGATGATAACCTAATGGTTAAGACGCGTCGGCCTTATTCGGGATGTCGGGAGAACACGCATCTATGACTTGAGAAGTTCCGCGCGTTTTGAGCAATTGAATATGATATGGTTTAATGAAGGAAAACATCGTAAGGCAACCTGCATGCCTGAGAGTTCTCCATAATGTTCTCAAAGGTGTGTGAAGTCTGTCAATCTACACTGTGCCAGCGTGGCAGACTATGGCCTAAGCCCTTCTCATTCTGAGAGGAGACCCGTGCATAGCAGTGGGGCGGCAATGGGTTGATCAAAATAAAAAACATTTATTCAAAGTAGGCAAATTGTACACCTCTTGTTTGTCAGATTTGTTAGATTTATAGATAGATAATAGGTATAGTGGTGATAATTAATTAGGTAGGTACATAAACTTAAAACTAAAGCTACTAGGGTTCCAAACGCGCCCAAGTCTGAGAAGAGCCCACAACAACTCAGCCGGGTAATGAAGTTTCCTTCCTTGTAAAAGTTTACTTGAATACAAATCATTTCTATGTCGTAAAAGGTTTTTCCTATAACTGACGATGGTACATAACGTGACAAAACAGTACCTATATAATAATTTAGAGTTTCTGATGCATGATGTAACAATGAATTTGTCTTTACAGATGCACAATGGCTAAAATCAACTGGGCATTCATATACTCAATGCTGATGATCTTGTTCACTATATTCTCGGTTGGAAGTGGTTGTAAAAAGACTATTCCATGTACGGGCAGGGCTCCTTGCAAGAAAGGGCCTTTTAGGACCTGAAGAATTACCTGGAACCCAAATATCTGAAAATTTTCCTAAAGAGAAACTGTAAAAAAATCAATGAAAAACCTACAGGGGAAATAAAGCGATACGATTTTATGGAACAAAATATTCTGTCTAAAAGGAAAATAATTTGAAAAACTTTGGGTATGGTCAACGGTGGACTAAATAACTTTTAGAAGAAATGTTGTGACGATAAAGATTTAAAATATAAAAATCGTTGAGTCAAAATATTTAGAAATCTTTGTGCGTAGAAAATTAATATGTATTTTGAACTGAGAAATATGGACTTAACATCTCCCGTCCATATAATAGTGCAAAATGATTCAGATAATAACAGAAATACAATACCGAACCCAATTAAAATTAAATACCTATCAAATGAAATTTATAAAGGACATGGATATTATACGATAACTGATAAAGATGTTTTACGTCAATTTTGGAGGGCGGTCCGAAATAGACCTAAAGTGAAATAGATTAGACCATCTGAATTTCCAAATGGGCAATATTGTTATTTATGTGTTCAATAATTCAATTTCTTGTATCTGTTTTATGGGAAATACATAACTGTTTAATATGGAGGAGTATCAATAAATTTGTATGAAAGATTTTAATGTATTTTATTAAGTAACTAGATTACCTAAACCAGTGGCTTCGAGTGGATTTACTTTGATTTTTCGCGTAAAAAGTAGCCTATGTCACTTTGTAGATCTTTGACTATATAGTCTTGTAAAAAAATTACTTCGATCGAAGTACCAATTTTTGTAAATGAACACACACGCGCATTTATAATAATACTAGCTGACGCCCGCGACTTCGTCCGCGTGGATTTAAGTTTTTCGAAATCCCATGGGAACTCTTTGGTTTGCCGGGATAAAAAGTAGCCTATGTGCTAATCCAGGATATTATCTATCTCCATTCCGAATTTCAGCCAAATCCGTCCAGTAGTTTTTGCGTGAAGGAGTAACAAACATACACACACACATACACACACACACACACACACACACATACAAACTTTCGCCTTTATAATATTAGTGTGATTAGGTAGGCAGGATTCAATTTTGTATCTGAGAAACATTGTTTTGGGTCAAATTCCACCTTATAGTTAGCTTATTTTCATTTTCCACTAATTTCTTTCTTTCAGATTACTTTTCGTGGTGGATAGGCTCAAATCAATTTTTCTCTTTTACAGAAAACTATGAACATGAAACTTTGAAGTTAAATCATCCTAAAAAAAAAGTTAATCCTATTTGGTTCAGCAAGTATTTGGAGTTTGAGAATTCAGTTCAAGACCCATAATCCTGAAGTTGTGTAAGTATTTATTAATAATTGCTTTGTTTTTGTTTGATTTTTACTCTGCGTCAGTGTCTTTTGAGTCCTTAGTGGAAATGTTGAAAAAAAACCGGTCAAGTGCGAGTTAGACTCGAGCACCGAGGGTTCCGTACTCGGGTATTTTTTCCGACATTTTGCACGATAAATCGCAAACTGTTATGCATAAAAGTAGATAAAAATCTGTTTTAGAATGTACAGTTAAAGCTCTTTCATATTATGATATACCCCACTTAGTATAGTTATCTTACTTTGAAAATTGAAGTACTTTCTAATTTTTTTTAATGACGTAACCACAAATTCACGGTTTTCGGACTTGTTCCTTTACTTGTGCTATAAGACCTACTTACCTGCCAAATTTCATGATTCTAGGTCAACGAGAAGTACCCTATAGGTTTTCTTGACAGACACGACAGACAGACAGACGGACAGACAGACAGGCAACAAAATGATACTATAAGGGTTCTGTTTTTCTTTTTGAGGTACGGAACCCTAAAAACTGCCCACTAATGTTGATGAAAGTTTTGTGGTTTCAGGTTATATGATGCACGGTTGGCGACAGCTGGTGGCAGTGCTGCTTCTTGTGGTAACTCTCCTGCAACTTGTGGCTGCTTGTGGAACGAGGACGATCACGTGTAATCCTGCCAACCCACCCTGCAAGAAATAAGGTGATTGGCGGGGTAAAAGTATCTATCTACCTTAAAACCAAAATTTTATGTGAATGCGTCAAGATGGACCATGAGAGATTTTTTAAAATCTATACTTCCATACTTAATAAATTAAATTAATTTATTATAAATGCGAAAGTGTGTCTGTCTGTCTATCTGCTACCCTTTCACGGCCCAACAGTTTAACCGATTCTGACGAAAGGTACAGGGTATAAGCCTATATCCCCAGGACGGACATAAGCTACTTTTTATCCCGGAAAATCAAAGAGTTCCCACGGGATTCCTAAAACCCATCCGCTTAACCGATTTGTATGAGATTTAGTACCGAGGTAGCTTGCGTCTCTGTAATTGACATAGGCAACTTTTTATCCCGGAAAATCAAACAGTTCCCACGGGATCCTTAAAAACCTAAATCCACGCGGACGAAGTCGCGGGCATCCTCTAGTAAAAAATAAAGAGCAAACGAGCAGGTGGATCACCTAATAATAGTGATTACCGCCGCTCTTGAACATTTGCAGCACCAGAGGAACCGAAGATCCGTTGCCGAATAACCCCATGTTGTTATCTAGTGAGAAAACCGCACATAGATTTTGGAAGTTTGGGGTAGTCACCATATTGAGCTTTGCTACTATTTGGTACATAAGATTGAACTTGCATAAATACGGGTGTTTCATGAAGGTGTCAGTTTTAGTCGAGTCATCTGAGATTCGGAGCGATAGCGCATATTTTCGGTATTTGGATTGTGAACTGGATAATTAGATGTTGTGATAGCAATCACGCTCTAATTAAATTATTTATTTTGGCATTAGTTTGAACCTGTGTTTTTGCGTAGGTTTTTGGGAGCACATTCCAATAATTCGATAAAATTATTTAATAATACTTAGGTACCTGCTTACTAGAGTGACGCCAATAATTAGTTAGACGAATGTATCATTTCCAGTAAAATGCAGTACCTCAACCCGTTCGTGCTGGTATTGCTACACATCGCAGTGTCGGTGTTGGAGCTGATGCGCGGCTGTCGGCCGGCCATTGAGCGTTGCCGCGACGCGCACTGCTTCCCTTGCAACCAGTTCGGGGGACCCAAAGTACGACGAACCGGCAATACCAAGGTTCTTTTATTATTCAAAGAAATCGTCTGATTTACGTCAGAGTCCTTTTTCGATAATTTTATTATTTATTTTTAGGGTTCCGTACCTCAAAAGGAAAAACGGAACCCTTATAGGATCACTTTGCTGTCTTTCTGTCTGTCCGTCCGCCCGTCCGTCGTGTCTGTCTAGAAAACCTATAGAATATTTCCCGTTGACCTAGAACTATGAAATTTGGCGGGTAGGCAGGTCTTATAGCACAAGGATTTATTCCTTTCCTTGTGCTATACGACCTACCTGCCTTTCATGATTCTAGGTCAACGGGAAGTACCCTATAGGTTTTCTTGACAGACACGACGGACGGACAGACGGACGGACAGACGGACAGACAGACAGACAGATAGATAGACAGACAGACAGACAACAAAGTGATCCTATAAGGGTTCCGTTTTTCCTTTTGAGGTACGGATCCCTAAAAACACGCAAGGCACGCTGTGACGGCTGAGGTTGGAGGAGGTGCCTCCAGAACATCTTCCGATGCTTCCTGCAGGTCTTCATCTCTGACACTGTCACCGTAGTCAAGGCATTCGGAATTAATGGTGGGTGGTTCCAAGAACGATGGCGTTCTTTCAGGGTTCAAAAGCGGTAGCATTCCATAGCCAATGAAAAAATATAGGTCAATTAAAATATAATTAAGTAAAATGTCATCGTATTTTTGTTGCAGAAAATATAGAAACCTCTCCGCCGTTAATTAACTTCGCAAAATAATTATAAAATGTTAATGAAGATGAAGAGCTTGATTATTGTACTTATCTTATATTTTCAATAAAATATAATTATTATGAACTGAAGTTAGGAACGAGTATTATTGAACTGCCTCGAACTCATACTTCAGAAAAATTTCTGTAATTTATTATAGTACTAGCTGATGCCCGCGACTTCGTTCGCGTGGATGTAGTTTTTTAAAAATCCCGTGGGAACTCTTTGATTTTCCGGGATAAAAAGTAGCCTATGTGCTAATCCAGAGTATAATCTATCTCCATTCTAAATTTCAGCCCAATCCGTCCAGTAGTTTTAGCGTGAAGGAGTAACAAACATACACACACACACACACACACATACAAACTTTCGCCTTTATAATACATATTAGTGTGATGCGTCACGTGATAGGTCGAAATGGCAATCGAGGTCGGGACGTCCCGCACACCCCCATGCTGCGACAACCCGGCGCGGGACAGCGCGGGTGGATATGCCATACCCCGATTGCCATCTCGACCTGTCGCGTATTATAGGTATCAGTATGACATAATTTCATCATCTTTATTATTATTATTCAGATAATAAAGATTTATTTATTATTATTATCGCGCTATGAGGTAAATCAAAGAAACCTAGTCTTCCATAGCCTACCTAGCGTCAAATGTAGGTAATGTTTGACGCCTGCCAGTGACGTCGAAGCCTCGAAATTTTGTTACAAATTTCCTAAGAGCGGTTACGCACTCATCCGATCCGAGTCCGTGAAAATACGGATGAGTATGTTTGAGTATGTATGCGGACGCTATTAAAATCGGTTCATTAGTTTAGGAGCTACGATGCCACAGACAGATACACAGATACACACGTCAAACTTATAACACCCCTCTTTTTGGGTCGGGTCACTCTCCAGGTCTTTAACTATGTCCATGCTAAAAATGAGGAAATTCTGAACTCTATTGCGGCGTGATTTATTGACAAACCAACAAACTTGCGCATCCATACTATATAATAATATTATAAATACGTAAGAGTGTCTGTCTGCTTACCTTTTCACGGCCCAACAGTTTAACCGATTCTGACGAAAGGATTAGCTTATATCCCGGGGACGGACATAAGCTTTTTATCCCGGAAAATCAAAGAGTTCCCACGGGATTCCTAAAAACCCATCCGCTTAACCGATTTGTATATTTGGTACCGAGGTAGCTTGCGTCCCTGTAATTGACATAGGCATTTTATCCCGGAAAATCAAACAGTTCCCACGGGATCTTTAAAAACCTAAATCCACGCGGATGAAGCCGCGGGCATCCTCTTGTTTGAAATATTAGTATGATTCATGGTCTCATACTCCTAAGCCGTATCGAATAAATTAGGCAAAATAAAACTCAAAACATAATAAAGGTGAATATATAGTTTTATTTACAATCCGTTACAATCGAGTTAACTAGATAACTATATCTAAAATAAACATAACATTAATAACCTTACACTTCCTCACAGCTTCATCTGCTGAACCTATCAATCTAGCGCTTAAGTTTTAAAGAAACTAACTATTGTTAAGGCGGAAACTTAATATCAAACGCGACTGACCGCATAGGTATTGTTTGCGACAGGTCCACATGGCAATCGGTCTGGGGACGCCCCACACACCAGCAAAGCCCAGTGACGTGCGGGGCGTCCCCCCGCCTCATACCCCGATTGCCTTGTCGATCTGTCGCGAACTAAAGGTGCCTGGATAGTGAAATGTACACCTGAATTGTGCAAACTATCGGACGATGTAGCGGACGTAACCTTGGGCCGTCCTTGAGTGATCGGACGGTCCGATAGAATTCAGGCCCGCTGGATATTAATTCTGTCAATTGAAACCTCCGGGTGAGTCCGTAAGCCGCATCCCAAACGATTGTATAGTGCGTACATTTTGAAACCTCAGTCGCCATTTTAGCTCTGTGTCAACTGTCATGTCAAAGTACATTCTTTTTTAGGGTTCCGTAGCCAAATGGCAAAAAACGGAACCCTTATAGATTCGTCATGTCTATCTGTCTGTCCGTATGTCACAGCCACTTTTTTCTTGTTTGATGGCTTTTTTTTTATTCACTATAAGTGGCGCTTGACCACAATCACACCTGATGGAAAGTGATGATGTGGTCTAAGATGGGACGCGTTTACCTAGAAGGTGCCTATTCACTCTTGTTTTAAAGATACCCGGATTGTAATTGGTAGGAACTTTTTGTAGTACCAGACCAGCACAATGCACTTCGCCAGTGTCGAGTAGCTTGAGGGATGCACATAAGTGATTGGTCGGTAAAAATGTGCCAATTTTCGAGTATTGTTCGTTTCATCCATATTCATCCAAGGTTTCATCTGTGAAGTAAGGACTAATATAGTTATTTTGACACAGAGCTAAAATCACAGTAATTACAATATTTTTATTTATTTAATTCCAATTTCAAGGACACCTCTTGGCCTAAAAATGGCGAGTGAGACCTCAAAATGTATGCATCATGTATACTTATCAGTCGAGGGTGTCAGCCGCGGCTTACGGACACGTCCGATACTATGTTTCCGCCTTTAGGCAGGTTTAAGAGGGGTCTTTCCGTCACTCGCTCCATACAAACGTAGTTCGTCTCTCATTGGAGTACTAACCAATCATACTCATGGCCTGTGGTTTTATTGATTTCCGTTAAAATATTCGATTTCAAAGTTACGCGGTCTTAAAAGTTCACATACTAATCATTGAGCCCCTATAATTTTAAAACTACATATTTTTAGAAAAATCTAAAACACCACAGGCACAGATATTAGTTTCTAGAATATGTCTGCAAAATTTCATGGACTTTGGTTGCTTAATATTCAAATGAAATTGGGCCTACGATTGTATGGAGTAAGTGACGGAGAGAGCCCTGTTAACCGCTGCTACAGTTCGAGGCGATGCCGCAAGCCTCTAGTAGATACGATGCGGTATTTAAAAGAACATAAACTTCTTCTTGTTAAATCGGTTAAAAAAATGGCGAAATTATAAAACAAAATTATAAAAAGAAAACACCGTACCGTATTTTACAAACTCTATGGTCATATAATTCTCAACAGATTATATCTAATTTTAGTGCCAGTTTACATTATGCCAGTTACGATAAAACAATGTTAAGTCAGTTAAGAAGGAATAGATTATACATGCTGATATGCATTAAAATAAATCAAAATTATACAGCATTTATAATAAATTGCACAATAATAGTGGAGAGGAATCTTTTTTATCATTAAGTAACTGGAATAATGTAAACATGCCATTATTAATTGCTATAACAATAAAATACAGTCAGCCACTCGTCGCACCCAACGATCATCACTCGTTAATCAACACACGGAATCATAGTTCAGACAATGTAATGTTCTTTTCATATATTTCTACTATCTTCATGTAAAGCGGCTTTTACGGACTAAAGGATTAAGCACATGTTAAGCACTTCAATGGTCCGTTAAAGTCGCTCCACATAAGTAGAGCTGGTTTTTTATCACGCTGACCGTCAGCGCTGGCGATCAGCGCGGGAATAGCATGTAAAACCAGCCTATGTGGAGTTAGTATAAAGGCTATAGTAAGGATCGGATCTCCTTATGTATGTGGCACAGATAATCGACGTATGAGGAGCTTCCGTCAACTCCGCGGTCTTCTACTAGGAAGTGACGTAGTACTGTCTCCAATTTGTCGTGTTGACGCATCACTGTTAGCTGCAACAACAGAATCAAAACGTCAACTCAAAATCATTTATTCAAATTAGGTAATATGGTACACCTTTTGATAGTCGTCAGAATTGTTAGATTTGTAACCATTAAGTTTTTATTTTTTTATTTTTTGGTGGGGGTTTAGTCCAAGATGACTATGTCACCCCCGTAGGTAACCTTTAAGATCGACATTAGCTAAAGGAAAAATCCTACGGACTTCTGTCTTTTGACATGAATGAATGGATGATTTATTCAATAAAATGTAGGTACAATATGTTGAAATAATGTCTAATGAGCCCTATATATTTTACCACATGGCGTATTATACTAGACGGAAAAGACTTTAAGTCCAGCGTGAATAGGCATCTTCTAGGCACTCCATCTTAGACTGCATCAGCACTTTTTTTACCCCAGAGATGTAAGCTCTCTTTGCGTGTTCTATCGCCTTTATAATGGGGAGTGTTTTGAAGAGCTGTTTGACCTCATTACAACCTCCCTTTTCTACAACTGCACCGCACGCCACCGCAAGCAATTTAGCCCTCACCACCTGGGTGCCTGGTGTACTTCGACCGCCCGTTGTGCCAGATCCTTTTTTCCACGCACTTTAATTTAAGTCTATCAATCTTGCACTAGTCTAATCCGTAACCTTGGGTTAGTAACAAGAGGCTAAAATCGAAAGGATCTGAAAAGAAGTATGGGTAAACTTTCTATAAATCGATTATTCACATATTACATTCATTCCGGCCAAGGTTGAGTGATAGTTTAATTACAGTATGTTCGTTTAACGACCACTGAATTACACCATACCCTTGCCAATTAAAGAAAGCGCACAACCAAACAGAAACCCTTAATATAGGATACATACTCAAGCATAAATTCACATGATATTCCCAACAAATGTATTTGCTTTGGTTGTGATTCAGTCAAAAGAAGCAAAAACCACAAGTCCCAATACAATAACTTAGAATAGGCAGGAGTTAAGCATTATGCAAACATTATGGTCATGCAGAGAATGCTTGCGGTATATTTTAATAAGTACATTTTGACAAATGGGTCCCTTTAAGTCTTTAACTAAAAGCGTGGAGTAAAAGCGTGCATGGGATTATGAATTGATTGATAAACAAATCGCGCGGCAGGGTAGACTCCCCCACCGTTACATCTCGTAACCATCCAATAGTCAGACATCTTTTTAATGGACGGTGTTTTCAAATGGTGTAAAAACGTATACCAATATAGCCCAAAGTCCCAAATATTCATGCAAAACCCACAAGTCCCAATAACCCAGATTACAAAGGACCTACAGCATCTTCTGGACGGCCTTATGAGTGGTCATCAGATGCTCGACATACGAGTCAGAGCCGTCCAGGCCTCGATCCTCCACCAGCATTCTCCGCGCCAGCCCCTCGTGTTTATCGTGTTGGTGTACTACCGACAGCTGACAAGGACAGAGGGAGTGTCAGAAAGGGACGTGCATACATGCCATAGTTGCAAACATTAAGGGCATGCAGAGAGTGCGTGTAAAAATTTTTCAATAAGTGCATCGTGTTAAAACTTAGATCCATACTACAGGCATAACTGAGGAGGCTCCTCCCGTAGTAAAGAGGTGCGGGAGGGTGACAATAGTAACAAGTTGAGGAATCACTGAGCTCTCACATCACGTCATCACACCCCTCCCGCACCACTCCATTACGCAGGAACATATTCAGTTATGGGTAATGCTTGTAGTAAAAGAAAATCCGTGAACGGTCATAGTGGACTGGGTCCACCCGATAGAAGCGAAGCTTCTAACGTAACGCAACAATTACTACTGCCCAGCCAATGATGTTATTTATTGGCACGGCGTTCATTTCATTTTTTACTAGCTAAATTCCATTCCAAACATCCGAGGCTTTGCTACAAAATTGGCAAAAATTAAAAAAAAAAACAGGCAAAACTGATCTCAGAGTGTGCTATAAGAAATCCAGCCAATGCAAGCTGTCATCTTCATAGTTTTTTGCTTAGATTAAAGAGGTTTCATATGTCCATGAGATTTTTTTTTTAATTACGGCGTTTGACAGGTCAGTATAGCAGATTCCACAGATGATACTACCTCTATGGCCGGTTAGCTTATGTGCCTCCTATCGGAATAAATTGGCAGTGTAAATCCCCACTGTGGGGAGCTAAGACTACAATCAACTCACCCTCATGGCATTTCTGCGCTTGATCCTGGTCTGTAAGACGAGGTCCCTGACAGCTTGGCTCGTAGGGTTGTCCAGCTCTGGCAACTCGCACACATGGGTGTCGACGTGTTGTGGAGACGCTACTCCGAATACGTCGCTCACCCACTCGCTCGGGGCTTGCGATCCCACCCATATAAGCATGTGGACGCCATTTTCTGAGAAAACAATGGTAAATAAGTACGGGGAAGGACATAGGATACTTTTTATCCCGGAAAATCAAAGAGTTCCTATGGGATTAAAAAAAAACGAAATCCACGCGGGCGATTCCGCGGGCATCCTCTAGTATCTAAAAAGACGCACAACTATCCGCTAAGAAAAGATTTTTGAAAATTCGACCCCTAAGTGGGTAAAATAGGAGTTTGAAATTTTCGTAGTCCACGCGGACGAAGTCGCAGCCATAAGCTAGTTATAACTATCTCACTCACCCAGCAAGTATACACCCATCTCGTTCATCTTGTCGACGGAGGCGCGCAAGGGTTGCGGCTGCGCAGACGGCAGACCGTGCAGCGGCAGCAGGCGCGGGTAGGTGTAGACCAGCGACTGCGACACGTCGGCCGTCAGCGCGCGGTACATCGCGCACGACCGGTCGTCGCACGTTATGTCTGGGCCTGGATTGACATTGGAACGACAAATTAATTGATACAGAGTGTATTCGAAAACCAGCAAAAACTTAGCTCTATTATTATACTACTTAACCACAATCCAATACCAATAGCCATTTGCGTTATACTTGTAGTTTTAGTGATTTCGCCTTTTTTTAAATCCGCAATGTATGTACAAACTCGGGGTCAATGCCCCGCCTAGGACGTGGCATTCACCCCGCGGTATCTATCTACGCAACGTTCTTTAAACTAGCGTCAGTCAGATGTTTTATTTGCGATACATTGTAAACTTCTAACTATAGGTTGTAAAATTTGTAAGTTTGTTTGTAGGAGGTAATCTCTGGAATTACGGTACCGATTTAGAAAATTCTTTCACAAGTAGAAAGCTACAGTATACTTGAATGACATAGAATATTTTATTTTTATTTTATTTTATTTAATAGGAAGCCAACGGTATACAAAGAAAAGTAATTATGACGACTTATATAAACTTAGGACTATCAATGTATACTCACTTACAGGCTAACTCAACATGCTTAATCTAAAACTTCTAAATAGTAAAACTTAACCTAAGACATTCCTTGCATAAAATCTATAATAATTAAATTAATTACTCAATAAGCCAAAAGTACAACAATTTTTAAAATTATATATTTTATTTTCAAAAATACGAAATTGTAAGCTACTCGTGCGAAACCGGGGTGGGTTGCTAGTATTTTGTTTTTTCTCGTCGTGAGAGTTCAGAAGTGGGATCCACAATTTGGAATACACCTGGTTACATACCTCCGGCCACAGCATCGGATCGTAGAATACAGCTGGTGTACAGCGGCAGAAGTTTCATGGATTCTGGCAACACCAGTTGTCCCACTGATGAAGGCGACGCGCAGTGCCTTCGGTATGCTGCTAAGGATTTGGCACATCTACTCGTTAGGCCTTCCCGAACCTGCCTAGGCGTTGCTTCTCTGAGGGCCCACACCGCTGGAAGAAAAAAAAGGTCAAGTGCGAGTCAGACTCGCGCACCGAGGGTTCCGTACTCGGGTATTTTTTTCCGACATTTTGCACGATAAATCAAAAACTATTATACATAAAAATAAATAAAGATCTGTTTTCGTATGTGCATGTAAAGCCCTTTCATATGATATCCCACTTGGCATAGTTATCTTACTTTGAAAATTGAAAATACTAATTCTTTGTTGATGGACATATTTTAATTTTTTTTTTGTTATGTAACCACAAATTCACGGTTTTTGGATTTTTCCCCTTTATGTCTGCTATTAGACCTAACTACCTGCCTTTCATGATTCTAGGTCAATGGAAAGTACCCTAGGCTTCTTGACAGTCACAACAGACAGACAAAAAAGAGAAAAAAGTGATCCTATAAGGATTCCTTTTTCCCTTTTAAAGTACGGAACCCTCGTAGCTTAAGTTTTAAATTAAAGTAATTAACTATTATCATTGTTTGACAATCAGAAAGTGTACAATAGTACCCAATTTGAATAAATGACTTTGACTTTGACTTTGAACCCTAAAAATGCGGCTTCTTACCTTGTTTAGTGAGGAAGTTGATGCAGGTGTCGAGCTCGGCGGATCGGTACACGTCGGCGAGCTGATGCGCCACCGCCAGCGCCAGGTTGATGACGCGTAAGCGCCGCTGGCCGCTGCGGTGCGTGTACAGTAGCGCCGCCTGGATGTAAACGCCATCCTCCGCTGTTAGTTTGTCGTCGTGCTTGATTTCCACTCCTATCGCTTTGTCCGCGTCTGCCAACAATAAAATCACACTATTATTATAAGGCGAAAGTTTCTATGTTTGTGTGTATGTGTGTATGTTTATTACTCCTTCACGCAAAAACTACTGGACCGATTTGGCTGAGAATGAAGATAGATAATATCCTGGATTAGCACATAGGCTACTTTTAATCCCGGAAAATTAAAGAGTTCCCACGGGATTTTTATAAACCTAATTCCACGCGAACGAAGTCGCGGGCATCAGCTAGTAATTTATAATTATGACAGTATTTTTATGTACATTTCGAGAATTTCTAAATAATTTTAAATACATATCAAAAATTTGACCACCACCTGTTTGATCTCGACAGGTCAAATGTATCTAAATAGATTATGACTGCCTCGACAGGTGGTTGTCAAATGTACCTAAATATAGATTAAGACTACCTCGATAAGTAGTGGTCAAATGTAAGCAGTCAAATGAACCATAATATAGATTGACTACCTCGACAGACGGTGGTCAAATGTAACTGAATATAGATTACGTAAACTTACCAATAGCTGCCAACTCGACGTCAGTAGTGTTGGACATGAAGAAGTGTCCGTAGAACTCCGTGGCGCGCACGCCGGTCGACGTGCGTACGCGCATCACCGCGTCGTGCGCCGTAGGTCGCGACACTACGCGCTTAACGTCCCACGCCAAGCGTGCGCCGTCCGTGTCTGCCTGGATACAGAAACATTTGGATGCCTTCATTCTAAGGAACCGCACTTTGGATGCGAATTTGTATCGTAAACGTGTGCCTGACCTACCTGTCTGTAGGTCAACGGGAGGTTCCCCTTAGGTTTTCTTGACAGACAGGACAGACACAGACGGACAACAAAGTGATCCTACAAGGTTTCCGTTTTTCCTTTTGAGGTACGGAACCCTAAAAACGAAAAAGGAAGTGAAATATATCCGATAGAAGACTGAGCAATTTCGTCTGATTTAGAGAGTAAAGGGGAACATATAAATAGACTCACAACGAAGTAGGTGTACTTGTGCAGCTGCCCGCCGGTCAGCCTGGGCAGCTGCCCGAGCGTGGCCGCGTCGATGTACGAGTTATTGCAGAGGAACATCTGCACGCACACGCCTGCGGCCGAACATGACTGGCCGAGCTCGTTGTACGCCGTCGTTTGCGGCGCTGGAACAAAGGGTTTTATTCAGCCAGGGGCAGATACACCGAAAAATAGCACGCGGAGGTCTTAGTAAGATATTTATTACCTCACTACCCAGATATTATAATATTATATTACTAGTGACCCGCCCCAGCTTCGCACGGGAGGAAGTATTCCACTTGTTATACATGGTTTTCGTGTAAAAACGTGGATTTGACTCGCTCCAGCAATGAACATAAATTGAGAATTTGAAAAGAGCAACCGCCGAGTTTCTTGCCGGTTCTTCTCGGCATTCCAAACCCATGGCAGATTCTATTTCATCTATAAAGGCTTATCAATTTGAGGGGCGTGGCCTAGTTGTGACAACGCATAACAATCGATTGTGATTGTTAAGCAACGTTGACCCAAGCCGGTAACTGGATGGGTAACCGACTTCAGAGGTCCGAATTTGGCCTTTTCGCTTCTTCCGTGCCCCGGAGAGCACGTTATGCCATCGGCACCGGTAATTATCACTAACATCTGATAATAAGAAATAACTGCAAATAAACTTAAGAGTCAAAATTTCGTTCTCTTAATTGGGTTGTATGCGGAAGGATCTGGGAACCCACCGCATTATTATCCCAAGAGAACAGCTCCTACCATTACAGGATTAATGGCAAGGGGTCACGACCCTCAGCAATGAGGAATACGACTATAGAGACTACACTCACTTAATATCTGCTTCTCTTTCTCGGTGCCCAGCAGTTTCCTGTCCTCCCTGTTGATCAGCTTCCCCGGCGCGTTAAAGGTGGGCAGCGTGGTGTGGAACACCAGCAGCTGGCCTGATGTGTCCGCGGCCTTTAGCGCTTCCAGACCAGCCTGGCACCAACAATATTTGTGATGTTCAAGTAGATGTTAGAACTTATTAGGAATACGCTGTGCCCAAACTGCGCCGCGAATGGACCGCGTGGATTTAGGTTTTCAAAGATCCCGTAGAAACTGTTTGATTTTCCGGGATAAAAAGTTGCCTATGTCAATTACAGGGGCACAAGCTACCTCTTTACCAAACATAAATCGGTTAAGCGGATGGGTCTTTAGGAATCCCGTGGGAACTCTTTCTCTAAACTCTTTCTGGGATAAAAAGTAGCCTATGTCCGCCCCCGGTGTATAAGTTAACTGTGTAACAACTTTCGTCAGAATCGGTTACTGTTGGGCCGTGAAAAGCTAGCAGACAGACAGACATCGGAAATAGACATAGGCAACTTTTTATCCCCAAAATTCAAAGAGTTCCCACGGAATTTAAAAAAAAAAACCAAATTCACTAGTACGAAGTCGCGGGCATCATTTAGTTTGAAATAAATTCATTGGTAATATTTATCGGGCCCTTTTGAAGCACTTATTACAAATCTTGTAGATACTCAAGTCGCTGGTTACATTTTTTTTAAAGAATACTAGGCAACTTTATCATTATGACTAATATTCCCCTTTCCCCTCCAACTAAGCGTAAAGCTTGAACTAGGAGTAGGTACGACAATAGTGCAACGGGTTGGGTTTGAACTGGCGACCTTTCGGATTTCAGTCTGCTCCTTTAACTGTTGAGCTATGGAGGCTATTGCGATTTTCATACCTGTACAGCTGGTAAAAGAATAGTTTCCGTCTCCTTATTGTTCTGGAACATGAGAGGCAGCTGTTGCAGCAGCGCCTCCAGCACCGGCCCGCTCTCTTCCGGCGTCTGCAGGAACCCTTCCAGCAGGGGCACGAACATGTCGCCCACGTCACCCACCGACAACATTTGCGGCTGTGCTAATGTACCCTGGAAGAAAAACAAGATAAAGTTGAATACTAAAACCTGACTGCGATCGTCTTAATAAACCTGAAATATAGTAAAATTGTTTTTCTGTCGCTTAGTATATTTTAATGTTGTAGTAGTGTATTTTAACATTTATATTTATGAACTCAGAATTTTCTCCTCTTTCATTTGACACCAAACTCGATACAATAGCAAAAAAAAAAAGAAATTTTGGAGACCCCCACTTTTTTTCATGTAACATCCGTTAGGTCAATTTTTTTCGTATAAAATATAGCCTATGTCACCTGGACCTTTAGGACGAATCGATTGACACCTCATTCATCAAAATCGGCCCAGTGGTTTAGGCGCTACGGTGGAACACACAGAATCTGGATACAAACATACACACATACATACATACATAGACTGCTAAAACCATAACCCTTCCTTCTGGCTTTGCCGCAGTCGGGTAATAAAGGCTAACCGTTTGCTGAGACGCAGGTGTCGTAATACAGGACAGTGCGACGCAAGTAGGGACTTATTCCTGCTATTTTACTCCAAAATAGTAGGAATAGCTATAGAAAGGAACAGAACAAGGTTTATTATTAGGGTTTAATGTTGTCTAGTATTGTATTATACCAAGATTAACATGGGTAAAAATTGCACCATTCTGTCCCTTTCAAAAAACCGCACATTAGACTACACAAAAAAAAAAGTTTTTTTAATTTTAAAATAACAAAAAAACGTCTCTGGTATTTGTACATATGTATTTGACAATATTATAACGTCATGGATTTATTTTAAGTAAAAAAATATTATATTTTTGTTATTTTTATAGACTTTAATTCTATTCCTTACCTTTATATTGTAGAAGTGCACAGTGGTACTGTAAGTAATGAAACCAACCCGCGTCCAACTTTTGCCTGTTTGTTCGTCTTTCGGCATCGACTGAAAAGTGATGGTGAAATTTTAGAGGTTTTAGAGCCATTGCTAAGTGAATAGTTTAGACTTTGGGCTGTGTCAGTGAGCTTGGTTCAAAGTCAAAGTCATTTATTCAAATTGGGTACTATTGTACACTTTCTGACTGTCAAACAATGATGTAGAGGCGATAATTAATTTTTTTTTAAAAGAATATTAGCCATGCTAAACAAGACTAATATTCCCCTTTCCCCTCCAATTAAGCGTAAAGCTTGTGCCAGGAGTGGGTACGACAATAGTGCAACGGGTGGGGTTTGAACCGGCGACCTTTCGGAATTCAGTCCGCTCCTCAACCGTTGAGCTATTGAGGCTTTACTTTAACTTAAAACTAAAGCTACGAAAGTTCCCACGCCTAAGTCTGCCCGGCTGAGTTGGGCAGACTTGGGCATGTTTGCTGTTTGTCTTAAAAAGGACTTACCTCAATAATATCCATAATGTTATCACATATGGTTTGGACGAGACCGTTTTTGATCGCGTTGTAGGATACGTCGATGACGAATACGATCGCCGGAGGGTTTGGTAACGTGTTGTTCTGAAATAGAATAGAATATATTTTTACTGAAGTAAACCTTTACAAGTGCTTTATAATCATCAGAATAATTTATCACTGGTTCGGAATGCCGAGAAGAACCAGCAAGAAACTCGGCGGTTGCCCTTTTCAATTGTTCAATTTACAATAATATGCCATACTATACAAGCAATTGCAGCCCCATGCATTGCTGGAGCGAGTCAAATCCATGTTTTTTATCATTTACATAATCTTCGATTGTATAATATGCTTTTTTTCAGGAGCATTTATTATGGTTTGTTTGTTTGTTTGAAAAATGTCTTTATTATCAAATAATTAAAATATATACACAGTTTATGTCCTGGTAACACACACAGGATAAACACAAAATAATAAATCTAACACAGTTTGGCAGGCTGTACACGCCCCTTTCAAACTTACCAATATCATAGTTAACACTCCATTCACATCATAAATACATCACAATAGGTTAAAAAAAAAAAAAAAAAAAAACTAAATATGCAAACCTTAGTACACGGTTAACACTTCTACACATATTTTATTACATTTAAAGCTCTAAATTTTAAATTATCATAAATACAAAACATAGTTAACTTTACTAATGACTATTTTTATTTTTATTCATCGCTAGATGAGGGTAAGGCGCGGGACTAGTGATTCACCGCGCGGTTACTCAAAGATCACGTTCAAGCGTTCAATACATAGTGATGTGGGAGACGGTATCGATTGTACTTATCGATGTATGATAAGTCTTTCGACCGGCTCCTACCGATTGCGTTCACAAGCGAATTTTTATGTTTAATGTTAGTAACAAGATAAAACTTTCTGGATTGCTTTAAAATAAATGTTTTTAATGTAGGTAATTTTATACGGTTATGTAATGAAGAAAGATTTGCGCGAAATGGCGTATTATAAGCTGACTTTAGTGCTTTATTTTGCACTACTTGTAGTTTTGTATAATTCGAGTTACATGTACTGCTCCATACTGGGCACGCGTAAGTAATACAGGGTCTGATCAGAGATGTATAAAGTTTAAGTTTAATGTTAGGGCTTAGGTTTGATTTCCGTTTTATTAGTGAATGGATTGCACTCAAAGCTTTGAAACCTTTCACTCTTAGGTTTGCTAGGTGTTCGCTCCAGTTTAATTTTTTGTCAAGAGTGACGCCTAAATACTTCACGGATTTAGTCCACGGGACCTCGTGACCGGCAATTTTAATTCTTCTCCTCGGGACCTTACGGCTTCTTGTGAAGAGTATTGCTTCTGTTTTACTATCGTTTAGTTTCAATTTCCATGTGGTGAAATAGTCGCTTAACCCTTGTATGGCCCATTGAAGTCTGCTAATAATTATATCCACATCTTTGGATGATGTGTAAGATGCAGTGTCATCAGCGTAGCATGCCAGGTGTGTCCAAGGTTGTATAGGAATATCATTCACATAGATGAGAAAAAGTAAGGGACCGAGGATAGAACCCTGGGGAACACCAGCCGTTACTATCCTTGGGGTAGAGTGATATCCACCAATATGAACACTAAAACTACGACTGTCGAGGTACGATGACACTAATTTGGTCAGACTAGGTGGAAAATTTTGCATGTGCATCTTATAGAGAAGTCCCTTGTGCCAGACTGTGTCAAAAGCCTTTTCTAGGTCCAAAAGAAGCATTCCAGTTGAACAACCAAGGTTTAAGTTATGAGCTATGTGTTCAGCTACTCTGGCGAGCTGCTGAACAGTAGAGTGGTGTTCTTTAAATCCAAACTGTTCATTAATAATAATGTCTTTAGCAGTACGACATAATAGCTTATGGATAACTTTTTCAAACAATTTGCCCAGAGTAGGAAGTAAGCTAATTGGCCTATAACTAAGCGCTGAGGCAGTATCTTTACCAGGTTTATGTATTGGGATAACTTTAGCACTCTTCCATGCTTTGGGGAAATAGGCCATGCGCAAACATTTATTAAATATTTTGGTCAAAAGTACTACAGCTTTTTGTGGCAAATTACGCAAAAGATAATTATTTATCCCGTCTGCTCCAGGGGCTTTTCTAAGTTTAAGACTTTGGAGGTATTTGCGAATTTCATTGGGTTTTGCAAAATACATTAGTTCCTCGCAATCGTTTATTACTAGCGTCTCTGTTTGGTTATTCACCACAAGATCCATATTGCTGTTCCACGTCGAGGTTAGTTGCATGTTTTGTAAAAAAGTGTCAGCCAGAATTTCAGTTTGTTGCTGGGGTTCAGATACCATAGTGCCGTTATGTTTTAGGGGAGGTATTATTTTAGATCTCGGTTTAAACGATCGAACTAAATTCCATAGATCATCAGTGCATTTATTGGCTTTGGCTAACCTATCCTCCCATAGTTTGTCATTATGCTGCATAACGTATACCTTTATAACCTTTTTCATAAAATTGATTTGAGTTCGTAAGGCTTTTTTGTCTGCAGCAACTGTTAGGGCCTGTTCCTGTCTACGAAGTCTGTCTTTCTTTTTAATCAACCTCTTGATGAAACGCGGCAGGGGTTTAATTGATTCACAAGCAATTACTGAAGGTATTGCAATGTCTCTGGCTTGAAGAAGCAGATCGGTGAGACAGGAAACGGTTTTTTCAATTTCTAGAGTATTTACCATAGTATGTGATGTGAGATTTAAGTTACTATTTATATGCTGACGATACAAATTCCAGTCGGCTTTGCCATACAAGTATTGCCGGTTAATGGCACGTTGGAAAGAAACTACTAAATCAAAGCAGACGGGAATGTGGTTTGATGACAAAGCAGTTAAGGCTATGGGTTGGGTTATATCTGCAACATTTTTTGAGAGTATAAGATCGGGCAAGGTGGGTGTGAAATCGGCTTGGTAATGTATTAGTGTTGGTGTTAATGGTGCATGTATGTTGTAGTCATTATTTTCTAAATAATTAAACAAGACGTTACCTCTGCTATTGTTGACACTTCCATACCAAGATGTGTGTCGAGCATTAAAATCACCCATAATTATTACTTTACTACCCATTTTAAACAAGCAATCCAAGTCATTGCTTATAAGTGCAAGATTTGGTGATTGATATATTGAAATAAAAGTAAACTTAGAGCCCCCTAAATTCACTTGTATTGCGATAGCTTCAAGGTGAATAGTTGAGGGAACAGGTATTAGAATGTGCTCAATGTCTGTTTTTATTAGTATTGCTACTCCCTGGCCACGTCCAGAAAGATGCTTATCTTGCCGATAACATTTGTAGTTAGGTAAATTGAAGTCAATATGAGGAGTAAGCCTGGTCTCGCAAATGGCAATCACATCAAGACTACGTTCGGTTACAAAGTCAACCAGTTCCGCGCACTTACCTCTCACACCATCGGCGTTCCATAACATTAGATGTAAATTATGGCAACTAAACGTAACGACCTAAATGAGTTAAAACAAGATACACTTTATCGAATATTGATGAACTTGTAGTTAATTGCGCCTTTACCGCTTTGATTGCTCTCAATATTTCGAGGATCTCCAAGGTGTCCTTGTCTTCAATGTTCATAGTCATAGGTAATGTCCCATTGTTTACGTAGCCTGTATCACTGGCTTCTTTGCTTCGTGCAGATTTGGTTGCTTGCGCCCATGACGGCTTACTCTCTGACAGTCTATTATGAATAATTTCCCGTGTTAGCATTGGTTCTGAATGCCCCAAATGTGGGAAATTGAACACAAATGGTTTTTCATTTGGTTTCATTTTTTGTTGGTTATTTCGTTCTTTCAATATCCGCAAATATTTTTGACGTTCCATACACTTACTGTAGTTAGCAGGATGATCTAGCCCGCAATTGCAGCATGAAGCCTTTTCTTCGGGATTTTTCTTAGGACAGTCTCTAGTGCTGTGGTTTTCGGTACATTTCACGCACCTTGCAGGCATGTTACAATTTCGGGATGCATGACCAAATGCTTGGCAACGAAAACATTGAGATCCCAGGGTAGAAGTTTTTCGGTACTTTTGAATGTCAACGACGCAGCTACATAGATATTTTATCTGTCTAAATTTTTGGATGTCACTACCTGCTGGTAATTGCACCAAGTATGGGGGACATGTAACAGGTTTAGTCGTGGAGGTCTTCAATTTGGTAATGGTTATCTCTTTGAAACCCATGGCATTAAGTTCTTGTGGTAGTTCGTCTTCAGCATATGAAGGTAGACCCAGTATCACAACTTTATACTTCTTTTCATCCTTGCGAGTGTATGTGTGGAAAAAAGCATCTTCGTTGATGAGTCCTTGCTTGATCAGCTGATGACTTCTAGCATTATTGCAGAGTACGGCTACTTTGTTGCTGCCTCTGTATTGGAGTGCAAAACATTTATCAAACTTGCTAATCATATCTTTAATTGTGGCATGCGTCCATCCTGGCTTTATTGTAATAATAATTGGTGGAATATGACTTGTCTTCCTTGAAGTGGATGCTTCCTTGAAGGCAGTAGCTTCTGGATCCAGATTTTCATCAGGTGATAAGGTACTGAATCGATTTTCAGTAGCCACTTTTTGCTTGTTAGGCATATTAGGTCTGGTAGCCATCTTCTGACGTCTTGGTGAGCTGAACTTCAGGTCATCAGCTGGTCTTTTCCTTGACTCAGCCTCGCTGCTGGTTGAAGACTTCGTGATATATTTATCCATTATCGATAAGTATATCGATAACGGTTGCATCCATCACTAGTAACTTTTATTTTGCGGGTAGTTCTACACCGGTAATACGATAAACGGATTTATGCGTGCGCTTGGCTCGAAAGAGCGGAACGAACTGATTTATTATGGTAAATATATTGAAAAGCTACTGTAAGAATACCTATTTTCTTAAATTTCTCTTGTACTTACTCGACAATACTCCTTGGTGGCAACAATTTCATATGTTCCCAATGCCATTTCCGCGGGCATGCGGCCGTATTGTTGCATGCTGTTGACATATTGGGTGTACTCCATTGGAACTGTAATACAAGAGAGAATCTTGAGTCATTCATTTTTATAAATCCAAGTATAGTACATGACAGGCCGAGATATCAATAATTATACAGGGTGTTATCAAACCGCTGGTAGGTCAATACCTTCCTACCAACGGTTTAATAACACCCTCGGTTTAATAGCACAAGTAAAAGAAAAATGCGAAAACCATGATTTTGTGGCACATCAAAAAATTAAATTAAAATGTGTTCATGAACAAATAATTATCAATTTTATATACAATATTTTCAATTTTCAAAGTAAGATATATTAGACCAAGTGGGGTATCTTTTCAAAGTAAGTAAGACCAAGTGGGGTATCATTTGAAAGGGCTTTACCTGTACATTCTAAAACAGATTTCTATGCATAATAGTTTTTGATTTATTGTGTAAAATGTCGGAAAAATACCCGAGTACGGGACCCTCGGGGCGCAAGTCTGACTCGCACTTGGCCGGTTTCTTTGAGAATTGCTACGAAACACACTTACCTTCAGAAGTAGCTTTGCAAAAGGCGCACTTGAAGTGTCGTGCTGCATCGATGAACTTCATGTTGGGGCACATGTAGGCCTTGCAGCGACAGCAACGCACGGGCCCCATGGTGGGAGACCCTGTTAGGGCTGCAAAGTCCAACAGTGGGGGCTCTTGCTCTGTGCCCACTGTCTCCGCCATCGGGGAAAGCTGTGAAGTAATATGGATGTGTTGAACAAGTCAGAACCAAGCCAAAAATGTGTGAAGGATAGGTTATTCATTGTAATTTCTAGACCTAGACTTTTCCCATGTTATTTGGGGTCAGATTATTTACTGTAATGTACAAAAAAAACTACTATTAAAACAATTTTTTTTTAAAAACTACTATTAAAACAACTGTTACAAAATCAATTATTCAAAGTAGGTACAATTGTACTCCTTTTGATGGTCGAAATTGTTAAATTTGTAGGATATAGTGGTGATAATTATTACGTAACTTAAAAGTAAAGCTACGAGGGTTCCAAACGCGCCCAAGTCTGAGAAGATGTACTTACAACTAAGCAGAATGGCATTGTAGTCTGCTTCAACAGTTCAGCAGTAACAGGCACGCTGTACGTGGAACTCCTTATATAGCGGGGACCTGAAATAACAATACTATGTGTTAGCTTATTTTAAACCCCCGACCCAAAAAGAGGGGTGTTATAAGTTTGAGGTGTGTATTTGTGTATCTGTCTGTTGCATCGTAGCTCCTAAACTAATGAACCGATTTTAATTTAATTTATTTTGTTTCAAAGGTGGCTTGATCGAGAGTGTTCTTAGCTACGAGTATAATCCAAGAAACTCGGATCAGCCATTTGAAAGTTATCAGCTCTTTTCTAGTTACTGTAACCTTCACTTGTGGGGGGAGTTATAAATTTTTAATTTACACTTGTAAAGAATTTATTTGAATTTAAAGAAATAAAGAAATGATCAATATTTTTTTTACAAACCCAACAATTGACAATCAAAGTGTACAAAGATGCGTTTAAAAAAAATTGACTTTGAATTAGACTTTGGTAACACTTACTGGCATTCCCTTTATCGTCCACAAGGAAGTCTGTAGTGACTAGCGGCGGTACCAGACCCTTCTCGTTGGTTACGAACACGCCACCTCGGTTTTGCTGGTCGTCTGCCATCACTTGGATCTGTAACAAACGTGGATACGTCGGAATAGATAAACCAACACCTTTTTAGGATTCCGTACATCAAAAGGAAAAACGGAACCCTTATAGGATCACTTTGTTGTCTGTCTGTCTGTCCGTCCGTCTGTCGTGTCTGTCAAGAAAACCTATGGGGTACTTCCCGTTGACCTAGAATCATGAAAATTGGCAGGCAGGTGGATCTTATACAAGTAAAGGAAAAAAATCCGAAAACTGTGAATTTGTGGTAATATCACAAAAAAATAATTAAATGTATTATAGAAGCAGGCGTTATTTTGCGGAAGTCCATGATATACAAGGAACCAAAAGCTTAATTTGCTATAATCCGCCAAACTAACGAAATCTGTATGGTACGCAGCACCACACAAATTCCAACACCACTCGACGCGCGTTTCGCCCCGACACCGGAGCATCCTCAGGAGAGACAATTGCAATTAGACATTGGAAGGTCTACATCTCATGAGGGTGCTCCGGTGTCGGGGCGGTTGGAGTTTGTGTGGTGCTGCGTACCATACAGATTTTGTGAGTTTGGCGGATTATAGCAAATTAAGCTTTTGGTTCCTTCTTAATTTAAACGTGTTCACGAAAAAAATTATTTACTAAATCACATATAGATGGCGCAGACCGTTATTAATTTGCAGAGTTCGACTTAAAGGTGTCAAGTATATCTTGTACAATGGCACGGAACCCTTCGTGTGCGAGTCCGACTCGCACTTGGCCGATTTTCATATTTCTGGTCAGGCTATAACTTACTGGGATAATCTGTGTAAAGCCAGACGAGAGAAAAAAAAACTTACTGGGCTGGGCATCTGGTCAGGGTCCAATCTCTTCTGTGGCGGCTGCTGGTACTGCTGGTTGTAGCTCGGCTGTTGCGCTGGGAAGGGCGGGTAGCCCTGGCCTGCCATTGGCTGGGCTGGTTGCGGCGGCATTGGTGGCATACCTGGAAGAAACATTAAGTGTTTTCCTGCCATAAAGCTCCATTATAATATAATGGCAGCCTTATTGCTACTACCATCTCGCCTATGCGCTAGTAAATAATATTATTCTTTAAACGTCTACTTTTGATTAACTAGCTGACGCCCGCGACTTCGTCCGCGTGGATTTATTTCTTCAGGATATATACATTTAAAGAATACATAATACATTTGAAATATTATGTGTTTTATTTATTTTATTTTATTTATTATGTAAAATGTTATAAAATAAATAAGTGAAATATCTCACCAGGATAACCACCAGGTTGTTGCGCTGGAGCTCCGTATCCTGGCTGACTTCCAGGTGTCTGGTACTGCTGTTGGCTCAACGGCGGCGGCATGTGAGGAAGACCTGGCATTGTCTGGTACTGGTTATATTGAGATTGTGGCATGCCAGGTTGTGGTGGTAATCCAGGCTGTGAGATGCCAGGTTGTTGTTGCAAGCCTGGTTGTTGCATGCCAGGCTGTGGTGGCAAGCCTGGTTGTTGCATGCCAGGCTGTGGTGGCAAGCCTGGTTGTTGCATGCCAGGCGGCGGAGGCATGCCTGTTTGTTGCATGCCAGATTGTGGTGGTAAGCCTGATTGTGACATGCTAGACAACGGTGGCATGCCAGATTGTTGCATGCCAGGCTGTGGCGGGACACCAGGATAAGATTGTGGACCCAGTTGTGAAGGTTGGCCAGGGGGGCGTTGTCCTGTTTGACCAGATTGTTTGGGTAAACCTGCTTGAGGTGGTAGACCAGGCTGATTGAAACCAGCTGGAGGTAAGTTGGGCTGAGAATGTTGACCAGACTGTGCTGTTAAGCCAGGTGGCATACCAGCTGGTGTGGGCATGCCTTGATTTGCAGCCTGTTGCAATGGGAAACCAGGAGAGGCCCCAAATTGCCCAGACTGTTGCATACCAGGTTGGGGACCTGAACCTCCAATAGCAGGTGGTAATTTCGGCTGTTGATTTAACTGAGCTTGTGAAGACCCTGGAGGAGGCTTAACGGTTGTTTGAGATTGGCCTTGATTAGGGATTTGTTGAGAAGGCTGGCCCTGGCCTGGCATTGACTGAGAAGTTTGTGGTGAAGGAAGACCAGCTCCTTGTTGACCACGAACAGATCCTACTGGGATCCCTTGAGCGGAAGACTGTTGTTGCATGCTAGGTTGACTAGATCTGCTCATTTGTCCAGGTTGGGGCTGCATGCCGGGACCTTGGAAAGCTTGCTGAGGTCCACCCATTTGAGGAGGCATGCCAGGCTGCTGTGGCTTGGGTTGAAATCCTGGTGGTGGTGGGACAAGATGACCAAAACCTGGTGGATAATTTAGCCTAGGGGTGGGTGTCGGAGCTAATGAATTAGAAAGATGCTCCAGATTACTGCTTACTGCAGGTCTACCTTGGAAAGGTTTTGCCCCTGTTGGCAACTGTCCAGCGTAGTTGGAAGTTGGTGGAAAGTTGGGAGGGTTTTGACCTGGTGGTAACTGTGATACAGGAATGTTTTGGAAACCTTGGCCTTGACTTTGGCCTTGTGGACCATTTAAGTTCATGTTTTGCATCCTCTGGGACATATCGGTTGGTCCATTGGAGGGTTGGCCATAGATGTTGGCATTGTGGATGCCATTGTAGTCTTGGGATGGTGGGAAGCCCAGTGGATTGCTCGGTGCATTGTTATTTTGCCCTGGTGGAGGGTACTGTGGATTCATCATCCTGAAGTCTGATTATCTGAAATAGAATAAAATTGTGTCACTTGTAAATTGATTTGCAAATAAATAATTGAGATTTAGAAATTATTGAATAATCATAAAAAGTATATGAAACACAGTAAATGGCAAGATAAAGTTGAAAACTAAAACCCCACTGCGATCCTCTTAATAAATGCTGAAATATTAGAGTAAAATTGTTTTTCTGTCCCTTGGTATATTTTAATGTTGTTGTACATTTATATTCATGAGCTCAGAATTTTCTCCGCTTTCATTTGACATCCCACTTGCTACAATAGCAAAATAAAGTTTTGGAGACTTCCACTTTTTTTGATGTGACATCCATTAGGTCAATTTTTCATATAAAATATAGCCTATGTCACCCGGACTTTTACAATTGACACCTCATTCATCAAAATCGGCCCAGTAGTTTAAACACTATGGTTGAACACACAGAATTTCGATATAAACATACATACATACATTGTCTGCTAAAGTCATAACCCTTCTTTTTGGCTTTGCCGCAGTCAGGTAAAAAATATAAAACTAGTTGAAAGGATATCAGGACATGATTAAACTAGACCATCACCATGGTAATTACTTAAAACTTTGGTGGACATTATTTCTTACATAGGGCTTAAGACAACACCTAAGTATTTCTGATAGGCGAGAGTTGACTTGTTTTTAAACTCTTGCCGTTCATGTTCAGTAGGTGCCCTGAATTTTTTTCTTAATTTTAATATCTCAGTAATGCGGTAACTGTGTTTTACAGCTTAATATAAAACAGGAACTTTCGAACTACTGTTATATACTCATTGATGCTGGGTCACAAAATAGACCAACTGTTAAGAGTAATAGGTTGATAAAAACATCACTATGTTACTTTTCATCACGAATATGCATCACTTGTTAAGAAAATATTTATATAGACAACTACGTACCAATGCTAATTTAATAAAAGTGCTATTACCTACTAAATATTTTGATCTAATTGCAGATTCACTTAACTACATGACCCACGATCAATTAAGAGTATTTATGCAAAATAACACTTTTCGATACAAAACTTTCGGAATTAATAAGGGCACTAAGTGATATTCTTGCTAAATATGTATAGAAATTCGAATAAATAATACGTGGTTGAGATAAAATTGCGAAAAAATGTTAGCACAACTTTGACAGCTGCTGTCTCAGTTTTAAATAACAAATTACGCAAAGATAAACACTGATTCAGATAATTATTATGAACCTCATATGAAGAATATGAATAAAAGATTCTGTACTTACAGCTTCTCGGTTGTTTTTTAGCGAATTTGGTTATTAAAAAAAATATAAACAACGCACACGAATCGTTGGGAAACCACGGGCCACGTATTCTGACAGTGTTGTCAGCGTCTTAACGCTTATGTGGAACTTTTCAATTTATGCCATAACTGCGTATAACGAAACGTAAACTTTTGCTACTCAAGTACTCAAATGCTTACAAAAAATTCAATATTTTGACTTAGTTATGCATTTAATAATTTTCTACTTGCACTGATACATATATTTTCTATTTAAATTGTGAATTTATGATATTTTATGCATAATAACAATAAAAAAGTATGCACACAAAGGAACAGTTTTATACAAATGGCAAGTTGAAACACTAATGTCAATCGTTAAAAAATACAGGATAAAATCAACCTTAAATTAGTCAAGGTAAGACTTAAAATTACTTAACTATTTTTTAAGGGGTCATACGTACAGAAGATGAGAAGAACACAGTCGTCTGTATAATTTTCATCCAAGCATGGGAATCATTCATCAATAACATGTCTTTGATCATTATTGCTAAATGATTGGTATTGGAAAGTGATAAAAAATAATTCCTGAAAGGTGGAATCACGTAAAAGCTATTCCAAATACCTACCCCAAAAATCTATTTTTAACCGATTTTAAAAAAAGGAGGTCTCAATTCGTCGAAATTTTTTATTTATTTAAGTATGTTCCCCGATTACTCAAAGACCCCTGGACCAATTAGGAGATGGAGAACAGAACTCCTCAATGGATAAGAGCAAATTGCTCGCGTTCAGTGTAATAGCTTAGTAAACAGTAGGGTTTTATCTGGGCATAGCATATTATAGTACAGTGGGGCCACTAAAAATTGTGAAATAAAAAAATTTCAAAAGAAAAATAAAATCGTTGTAGCTAAACAAAAATTAATTTTTACTTTTTAGTGTTTGTGGTTTTTGAAGTCGGTTTTATTTTTCTTTTGAAAATTTTTGTTATAGTATTCACACTTAGTTAACTAGATTACCAAAATACGAGCTTACTAAAAATTTAAAACATGAAAAAAAAGTTTCATTTACATTTTGAATTGGATCAGATAATCGATCAAAATATTGACATGTTGGTATACCTACGTCAACCAGCTAATCCCTGAGGAGCTTCCTCGAAGGCACACCCCTTGTCATACGCATGTGCGGGAAAACTTTTTCTAGGGATGTGAAAATGTTTCGATATTTTATATTTTTAATACTCTTCCATAAAAGCGGTTATAGCTAAAGACTTCTCGGGCTCCTAGTCCGGAAGTCCCGGGTTCGATCCCAGGCACGTACCTCTAACTTTTCGAAGATACATAGAGGCGTTTTGAGCTATTTATTAAATAACACTTAGATAGTTACTTCAACAGTGAAGGAAAGCATTGTGAGGAAATCTCCATGACTCAGAGTTCTCCAAAATGTGCTCTAAGGTGTCTAAAGTCAATACGCACTTAGCCAGCGCGGTAGACTATGGCCAAACCCTTCTCGTTCTGGTTGGTAACCCATGTTCAGTAGTGAGCTGGCGATGGGTTGATGATGATGATGATCTTTTATAAAACTTTAATCTCCTATGTAACCTCCTTGATATCTGGTAGTCCTGGTCCTGGCTAACGCGGCCGCGGCATTTACAGTGCCTGGCCGGTATACTGTACATCGAACTTTAGAAAGAGAAAACGGTTTCGTAGAGCGTTGTCTCCATCGTTGAGACCGATGAAACGTCACATAGGTATGTGTCACAGAGACAACGCTTTACGCACAGTAAAAAAATTGCGAAGCGGAACTCGGAATCACATAAGAAGGATTGCGTAGGTTCCCATCGTAGAAATAACACTTTTAATTTTTTTACATTTTTACGTCATTTTTAAATTTTGTTATTAATTGTTGTTTTAGCGGCAATATAAAATACACATTCTGTGAAAATTTGAACTCACTACCTATTACGGTTTACGAGATAAAGCCGAACACGAACGGATGGACGGACGGACGGACAGCGGCAGCTTAGTAATAGGGTCCTATTTAGCACCCTTCGGGTATGGAATTCTAAAAATACTATAATGGGTGGTAATCTAGAAAACGGTTTTATCGATAAATTTTCAGATGAGTCTAATGTACAGCACTATCCTGAAACTTACCCTCTATCGATTCGCCCTGGCAGAGCCTAATTTTAGTCTATTTGCTGAAAACTGTTCGTTCCCCTAAAACGTATTCTATTACCGTTTCATTCTAAATTCAATCTTAGTTACCAATAATAGAAATCATTTTAAATTGAGATAAAAAGGTTTATACGACATTTATTTCTAATTCAGCTTGTTGAAGAAGTTTTGCGTGAAATTAAATAATGTGCCATAATACAAGAGCAATAGAGCTGATTATTGTTTAATGTCCGCAGATGGCCAGCAAAGACCTGTGCAAGGCTGAGGTGGTAGGACTATGATGCTAAGGAGGTGTTTTTTAATGTTAAATACTTTTTTTATGAGTTTCATGAAGATTTTGTGACGGACAGACAGTGAAATTGTGTTACAATATTGATTCTTGATGAAATAGTGCAGGATTTCGTTAATTATGAATATGGGAGGTAAGAACTATTTTTGGCTAGCTAATAATTGATTTTGCAAGGTAACTTTGTATGTAAGGAGGGCTAAATTGATTGATTAAATTGTTGAGAGTAGGATACCGATTAATTTTTAGGGTCCCATTGGCACCCTTCGTGTACGGAACTCTAAAAATTAATCTTAGAAATACATGATTCGTTATTTTTGGAAGGTCTCTAAGGGGATTTAAATTAAATAGTGGTTGAAAGTTAATATTCAAAGGCCGTCATTTTCATTTTTTTCCGTGAAAATTGGAAACTATTAACTAGGACTTTGAGTTAAAAACTTTTCGTTTTCGGATTTTTTCCTTTACTTGTGCTATAAGACCTACCTACCTGCCAAATTTCACGATTCTAGGTCAACGAGAAGTACCCTATAGGTTTTCTTGATAGATACGACAGACGGACAGACAGATAGATGGACAGACAGACAGACAGCCAGACAACAAAGTGATCCTATAAGGGTTCCGTTTTTACGGCTTTTCTGAAAAATACTTACTTCTCGTCTTTTTAGGTCTCCAACGTCAAATCCTCATCGCACTTCTGTGTCTCAACCTGGTGACGGGAGTGCCACAGAAGCCCAACCTGGACGCCATCTTGAACCGCCGCACGGACGTCTACATCGCGGGCTTCTTCCCCTTCGGCAAGGGCGTGGAGAACTCCAACACTGGTATCTTTAGATAATGCATCTAGATATACTCTATCCACGGAGAGAAGTTAATTTAGGGCTCTCTGTTACGTGATCCAATACAAATGACAAGGACAAAAATCAGTAGACGCTAACCATTTTGAGTGGCCAACCGATCACAAGTGAGCCTATATTTTCCGTACCAACTTATTTCCGTGGATAGATATTGTGTTTGTCAGCTAGGAATAAAAAATAAATCTAGTAAGAAGTAATTGGCTAGATTATTTAGACAAAGGAGTAGAATTTTGGAAGCAGCAGGAGGCAAATCGCTAGAAGAGGCATAAGTTTGCGCTTGTCTATGATGCCCATTCGTCTGGTTGGTGTGTCAGGAGTCTGATCATCATCAAAAACCCCACTACCTTACTACTGAAGAACAGGTTTCAGGATTTTTGGAAATTCCACCCCCTCAGCCCTCACCAATTATGCAAAAATTCCACTCGAAAACGAAAAGCAGGTCTTTTTTTTTCTTTAAGTCGTATTCCTAAATGCTGAGGGTCCGGACCTCTTCCCATTTATCATAGAACGCTAGGAAATCTCTTGGGATAATAATGCGGTGGGTTCTCAGATCCGCATGAGACTGGGTCAGTAACCTAACTGACCCGAAAGACTAACGTTAGTCTTGTATGTGTTCTGCGTGTTGTTTTTAACACCCCCGACAAGTGAAGGTTACAGTAACTAGAAAAAAGTTGATAACTTTCAAACGGCTGAACGATTTTCTTGGATGATAGCTAAGAACACTCTCGATCAAGCGACCTTTCAAACAAAAAAAAAACTAAATTAAAATCGGTTCATTCGTTTAGGCGCTACGATGCCACAGACAGATACACAGATACACAGATACACACATCAAACTTATAACACCCCTCTTTTTGGGTCGGGGGTTAAAAATAGCAAGCAAACGAGCAGGTGGGTCACTCGATGTTAAGTGATTACCGCCGCCCATGAACATTTGCAGCACCAGAGGTACAGCCGATGCGTTGCTGGCTCAGGAATTTGTTGGTCCTGTACAGTTGTGTTTGTTGTTGTTGTGCAGTTGTGTCTGTTGTTGTTGTGCAGTAGAAGAGCTAAGTACCAAAGCTATGTTAAAACCGCTGTAGGTCGAGGCGTGATGCCCAGCGTGAAGCTGGCGCTGGACCACGTCAACGAGCACGACTCCGTGCTGAGGAACTACCGCCTGCACATGTGGTGGAACGACACTGAGGTAAACACTTTATACCCATTCCTTATTAGCCGCGTCCAGAGTCACGCTTCAGGATCAACCCATTTCCACCCCACTACTGAGTACGGGTCTCCTCTCAGAATGAAAAGAGTTTAGGCCATAGTCTGCCACGACAATTGCGGATTGGCAGATTTCACACACCTTTGAAAACATGGAGAACTCTCAGGTATGCAGGTTTCCCCACGATGTTTTCCTTCACCGTTAAAGCAAGTGATATTTAATTGCTTAAAACGCACATAGCTGAAAAATTAGTGGTGCGTGCCCGGGATCGAACCCCCGACCTCCGATTAGGAGGCGGACGTTCTAACCACCAGGCTATCACAGCTTACAGAGTCACGCTTGGACTAGGTGTAATATGGACACCATACCTATCAATAACCATTTGCCTTATATTTGTAGCTTTAGTAATTTAGTATCTTTCGAACCCGCAAAACTTGGGGTCAACGCCATGCCTACGATACAGCATTGGCCTCGCCGCACCTATTTACGCAACGTTCATTGATCTCTAGCGTCAGTCAGATGTTTTATTTGCAATACATTGGGAACTTTTGAAAAGTACAGCATTTTTATACGCGTTTTTTGTGTTACCTTCTGGAATCATCAGTATTATCACCTGTCTTAGTTTTTGATGGCGTTCTAATAATTTACCTACCCTGTATAATGGACCTCAAAGTAACGCCTTCAACATTTTAAATATGATGTGCCTTATACAGTGCAACGCAGCGGTCGGAGTCAAGTCGTTCTTCGACATGATGCACAGCGGCCCACACAAGCTGATGCTGTTCGGGGCCGCGTGCACACACGTCACAGACCCCATCGCCAAGGCTTCCAAACACTGGCATCTAACACAGGTAAATAGCCTGCATAGCTCAAAGATTTATTTGCAACTAGCTGTGCCCGCGACTTCGTTCGCGTGGATTAGTGACTTTTCGGACAGCGTGATTCTTTAAATTGACATAACTTTTTGACGTGACAACGTCCTATAATTCGATAGAGCCGGCTGCACGCACGAAAAAACATGACTCATGCGGCGTTACCTCGCTCTGAGGCGTTCCATGTAAGGCTTGAAGTGCAAGCGAGAGCGCGGAACGAGCGACAAAGAAGCACAATCGGCCTTTGTTATCACGTTCAACTATCGTCAGTAAACCGACTTTACAGACAACCAATTTTTTTATTTATGAACCGATTGAGATGAAATAAACACTAAATTTTAAGTGAAGCTTACTACAATATATTAGTGAAAACCGTATCTAAATCGAATAAGCCGTTTCTGATATTAGCGTGCACAAACACACAGACAAACAGACAAACAGACAAAAAAAATTAATTACAATTTCGGGTTCGGCATCGATATAATAACAACCCCTGCTACTTTTTTTATATATTTCCATTGTACAGACACCACTTTTTTACAATTTTATTATATGTATAGATTTCTCCTCCCTGGCTTCTAGAATCTAGATCAATAAACAAAGAGGCGATACACCAAATCGCCTTATTAGTAACTGTCATAAGCTGTTTTAAAGATTGCTTGTGTTAGTGACGCATAACTGCTAGCATGTGCTGATGGCTAATTAAGAGATATCAGCTACAGACTGTTAAAAAGGATGTAGCAATTCGCCCCAGGAATCCATGATTTCTACCCCAAAAGGCACAAATATGAAATTATTTTCTATATTTTCATATGCAGTTATCCTATGCGGACACACATCCCATGTTCACGAAAGAGGCGTTCCCGAATTTCTTCCGCATCGTACCTTCGGAGAACGCTTTCAACATGCCTCGCATCAGATTGCTGGAGCATTTCAACTGGACCAGAGTCGGTACGATCTACCAGAACGAACCCAGATATGCTTTGGTAAGTAAAATTTTAAATCCAAATAACTCTTCCTACTTTTCGAGGAAATTTACTTTTATCTGATGGAAAGGAATTATTCAAAACAACTCGTGAAGCTCTAAAGGAAGTTAAAAATTGCTATCACCTAAACCCTAAAGGAAATTAAGATCGCAACTCCAAAATTTCGAAAAAAAAGGAAATAGAAATAGTAATTGTGGAAACACCGTCAAACAATGTCGATAATACTGAAAATCTAACTTTAAAATAATTACACTTAAACATTTTCTCAAACTGTTTCTGTTTTCGATATTTCTATCAATTTTGACGAGATGTTCAAAGTCGTAATCTATTTTCAGGCCCATAACCGTCTTCTATCAGATTTGGACGCGGCAAACTTTATGGTAGACGAGTCTCAAAGTTTTGCGACAGAAGTGCGGACGGCACTATCCAAGCTAAAAGAGAAAGACATCAGAATAATATTGGGCAATTTCAATGAAACCTGGGCATTGAAGATATTTTGTGAAGCTTACAAGTATGTATCTACTAAGTATTTTCTAATCTGACATAAGTAAAATCTTTTTTACCTTTTGATCAAGCAGTAGTGGGCCGACGATGGCCATGGTCAGCCCACTACTGAACACGTGTTTCCTCTCAGAATGAGAAGAGTTTAGGTCATAGACCACGCGATTGCGACGCAAAGTGCAGATTAGCAGCAGAGAACTCTCAGGCATGCCATTTTCCTCACAAAAACTAAATAATGCATAGCCTTAATTCATTATTTCTATTTGATTACTGGATCCTTGAAAGTAGTTTAAATTACAAGTTTTTCAGACTTTTAATTTATTGGACTGTTATTTTGTTTGTTTCTTCAGCTTTTCAAATTTATTGTCCATTTCTTCGGTTGTATGTGCAATAACTTCTACTTCATTTATTTTGATTTTCAGACTGGAAATGTACGGGCGAGCCTACACGTGGCTTCTGCTAGGCACTTACAGCAGCAAGTGGTGGACCAGACGAGCTCCGTGCTCTCGAAGGGAGCTATCCGCTGCTTTAGATACCACCATCCTTACTGACCTGCTGCCACTTTCTACTACTGGCGAAACCACTGTATCGGGAATTGTAAGTAAAGCATCCTGCTCCTAAATTTTTCGGCTCAGATTTTTAATGAAACTGGAGGATTGTGTGCGCATTTTCGAGAAAACCTCTATCCTGAAGAAGACACAAGCAAACTGAGATCTGAGGGTTCCAAAATATAAGAAAGCATTGATAGCTAATTAGTATATTAGACTTCTTAAAAGCTGGTCCCAATTAGCACTTTCTTTGCTTAAAAATGTGTGCTGTGTGGCAGGCATTGCCTCTTCAAAATCTGCGCTACAAGTTTTTTGCTGTAGGCAGGTAAAAATTAACCAAGTGAACTAACAAGCTCAGACTACAAAAATACCTTTTTCAGACCGCAAAAGATTATCAAGTGGAGTATGATCGTAGAAGAGGGGTAGAATATTCTAGATTCCATGGATATACTTACGATGGTAAGTGCATTGTTTATTATTCAGTCGAATGACCATGAGTCTTGGAGTTTTTGAAGAAGCTAATACAAAAATAATTTCAGGTATTTGGGCGATGGCTTTAGCAATTCAAACGGTGGCACATCGAGTGAAGTTAAAGTATAAAGAGAAGACAGTACAGGACTTCCGGTACCGGGACAAAGAATGGGAACAGCTGTTTCTGGACGCTTTGAGCAATGTGACCTTTGAGGGTGTTACTGTGAGTTTCGCTTCTTTTCAAAACAATTTGTTCAGTATTCCACGCGACTAATAAGTGTTCGGCTCTTCTGCAGTTCTAATACCTAAGCTGTATTACTTTTTACTCAACAGTTAAAATCTCTTAAACAGCGGTAGCATAGATTGAAATTAATTTAAGAAAATACTAATATTATTATGAATAGTTGTCACCTTTCACTAACTCAAATTATTATAACTTTGATTTAACTACCTACTAACTCACCTCTTTGTTGTAATAAGAATTTCGATTGGGCTAAACTAGTTCAATCGTTTTAATGGTCTGATTTAGTTAAAAAATATCTGACCGTTTCAGAATGGTTGATTTAAATAATAGTACTATTTCAGGGTCCAGTCCGTTTCTATGACAACGAGCGCAAGGCTTCGATTCTCCTGAAGCAGTTCCAAGGCGAGCAGATAGGAGAGGTGAAGGTTGGAGAGTACTGCGCAGAAAGAGACCGCCTAGATCTGGGTAGCGGTGATCCGTTCAAGTGGAATGGCAAGTGAGTCAAGGAACAGCATATTATTATTAATATCTCACTTTCTATAACTTCTGTCAGTAACGATCAAGCCAAAAGAGTTAGGGAAAACTAGCTATCGCCAGGACGGGATAGTAAATTTTCATCCGTGAGTCATCTATCAAAATAGCTTGGAGTTGAATGCTTTTAGAATAGCTGGCCATTCAGATAAAAATCAATTTGTTAAAATGTCCTTGTGATATTTCCTTCATAGAGATTTTTTATGTCAATGTTTTTAACCGTCGACCCAAAAAGAGGGGTGTTATAAGTTTGACTTGTGTATCCGTCTGTGTATCTGTCTGTGGCATCGTAGCTCCTAAACTAATGAACCGATTTTAATTTAGTTTTTTTTTGTTTGAAAGGTGGCTTGATCGAGAGTGTTCTTAGCTATAATCCAAGAAAATCGGTTCAGCCGTTTGAAAGTTATCAGCTCTTTTCTAGTTACTGTAACTTCACTTGTCGGGGGTGTTATAAATTATTAATTTACACTTGTAATCAAAAGTGGTTAGCAAAGTTATTCTTAAAAACTACACATTTCCAGGAATCCTCCAAAAGATCGCACCCTCCGTCTGATCGAGCACACTCAGGTGAACATAACCCTGTATGCTGTCGTGGTGTTCTGCTCCGTGCTTGGCATCTTGCTCGCTACCGGCTTCTTGGCTATGAACATACACTATAGGAATCAAAGGTACTAACTACTCGTACTACTATTATTAGGTCTTCTCGGTAGGAACGGTATTCCGAACCAGTGGTAGATTATTTTGACGATTCAAAAGCACTTGTAAACGTTTAATTGAATAAAAATATTTTGATTTTGAATTTATATACTTCTGTGTCATCAAATTTCTGTAAACCAATCTCAATAAATGAGCTGGTTTCATCGTATTCATTTCAGAACATTTTACGGAATTATTTTTTTGTTTCCAAAAATTTGAGTTTTTCTATCTAAGTGGCATCCGAACTTAGAAAGTTGGTGGTGACTGGTGAACAATGACTGCTAAACAAAGTCTACTTTGAAGTTGCAATGTGATGTCTGCGCAGGTACAGCCATGAATACAAGTCTCACTAGGATCTGTTTTTGTCCACTGCGCAGTTCTATGCCTCGTATTTAGATTGAAAAACTTATTTTTCCATCACCTCCTCGGCCTCCATGCCTTAGTAAGCACGGGAAGCCGTTGATATTGCGCTTGACCTCTCTGCAAGTTGGATTGCTATCCCAGAACGTTGAGAGTGAGGGAACATTAAATAATTAAGTATTACAAACTAGATTTTTACTAACAGGTACATAAAAATGTCCTCTCCACACCTGAACAATTTGATCATCGTGGGCTGCATGCTAACCTACCTCAGCGTGATCTTCCTCGGCCTCGACTCCAGCCTCAGTAGCATCGGTAAGTCCACATTCTTTACATTTCCTAGCCTTTTGTCCATTTCAATCCTGTTTTCATTCATAAATATCTTTGTGTTCTCTCTATCTTGTATCGGATCGAAGGTAACATTTGGAATTAATAATCAAATCTGATCTATCGTTATTTTTATAGCTATCCAATCCTTCTCGATTGGTTATTAAATAGTTGACATTAAAATTTGAATTAAAACTTAGCACTTTCGATTCGCATGCCGCTGGCACTCCGTCACGCTCATAATCTCATCGTATTCATTAATTCTTAGGTCTTTCTCAGGACGTACCACGTGGAGGTAATAGCTTGCAACACCCACCCCAGCTTGACCCCAGCCTCGGGCAGAATGGAACCCGCTAACCAAATTTTGGGAACTAACCCCCTGTTTCTTGTAGATTCTGAGAAAGACCTAGGCTTTTTTCTAGGTCGTCGGAGTCGAGAGCATGTTTCCAAGTTTTGGTTTCTTTTCCTTCTATCCATCGCTTTTGGTGGTATACGTGATGATTTCCGTGTTTTACGTAGCTTTGCCATCCAGTGTCTGTAAGTACTTTGATGTTTTCGCTTGTCTTTCTCTGTCTGTTAAAATGGCATATACATTTTCAATCATCTCTGGAATCACCTCAGTTAAAGCTTCTGCTAACAATTTTCTGTCAATCAAAATAATGCATGCATTCTTAACTAACTTTTAATGTTTATTTGTCTTATTAACTAAGTCGTATTTAATTTCTATAAAATTAATGTCCTTTGAAAAAACATGATTCATATTTAATATATTAATATCTAGGTTCATATTTTAATGATTTTATATTGTTAAAACTGTTTTTTTCTCTGTATAGCGGCGTTCCCGTACATCTGTACCGCTCGCGCTTGGCTGCTCATGGCTGGCTTCAGTTTGGCCTTCGGCGCCATGTTCTCCAAGACCTGGCGAGTCCATTCCATCTTCACCGACGTCAAACTGAATAAAAAAGTAAGCTGTATCATTAACTTCCTTTACTTTTGAAATGAAGACTCGTCAAGATCCATACTGATTACTGATTTGATAAAAATAGAATCGTCAAGACGACGAATGCAAGTTTCCGCAAAAGCCTAAAGAGGTCGAAGCGTGGGACTTACTGAAAACTGTACTCTTGAAATTTTCTTTTTGAATATTCAGCAAACGATTATATTTGATGCCATGCCAGGCAAATTTAATTTTTGAGTGATTTTTGCCATCCATTACCACCAGCAGAAACCACCAATGAGTTGCTGGTTTTTGAGGGTTTTGTTTATTCGTCCCTTGAATTATAGCCCAAGAGCGAAGTAAAAAAGTAAAGCCATTCGTAGCTAATGTTATCTAGCTTATTCGTAGCTAATGTTTATTATTTCAGGTGATAAAAGACTACCAGCTCTTCATGGTGGTAGGTGTTCTGCTGTGTATAGATCTGATCATAATGACCACTTGGCAGATATCCGATCCGTTTTACAGGGCTACCAAACAAATGGAGGCATACGTAAGTTCCTCCTTTACCTTATTCATTTATCGTTATTATTCGTCTTTCGTGTACCATAATTTTTGTATTTTAACGAGAACCTTTAGAGGAACAATAACCTGCGCAAAGGGTGAACGCATCTTAAACCGACAGTTTCGTCCTATTCCCTAACGGTACGATAATGATTTTTCTGTCCCATGGATACGGGTCCAGACCTACTTAATAAGCTATCCCATATGAATAATACTAATCTTGATCTACCACACTACCGAATCTACCTACCCTAAAAATGTGATCAAAGATTTAATTTTGTGCACATTGGTGCGACGATATCGAGAAGGAAACTGCATGCAACTAACCATGACAGAAGCACTGGAGTTCAAACAGACTGTAGATAATGAAAGATGGATCAGTAACTTAAGTATATTAATATCCACCTAATATACAATTGATGCTAGAAATGTATGGGAATTGGCAGCTCAATTTGTTGAAACAAACCTAAATTCCTAACCTGGTATACTATATCCAAAACGCTATTAAACTGACATAGCTAAGGTTTTTGGTATTTTACAGCCTCATCCGACAAGTGAAGACATAGTGATCGTACAAGAGAACGAATACTGTCAATCTGAGAGGATGCCTATATTTATTGGAGCCATTTACGCTTACAAAGGACTTTTACTGGTAAGATTGTCTTCTATTAGTGCATTATATCAGAAATTTTGTTTTGTACAAATCACATTGTCCATACACGTTTCACATGATCTAATTTTATAATCAGTAACAATTCAAGAGCTGCTCTATTGACGATGTAGTTCTCTCCACAAAGATCTGATCCTTAGCTTTTCTTTTACTTTATTGTACTCTTCAGTATTAGATACCATCTTCTTGCCTAGCCTCATAAAATCCTTTACTCTACCTTCATAATCAGATTAAAGAATTTGAATATGGAAGCTAGTTTCTTCAACTACATTTTCTTTGATATTATGATCTATCATTGTACCTATATTCTTCTTCTTCGCAGGTATTTGGAGCATTCTTAGCGTGGGAGACGCGTCATGTCTCAATCCCAGCACTGAACGACTCGAAACACATCGGCTTGTCAGTTTACAACGTACTGATTATGTGTATTATGGGCGCTCCTTGTGCATTGGTGAGTAAATTCTCCAATATGTTTTTCTGTAGCCTCTTTGTCGGTCATTAGCTGACCTGCCTTACATGATCAGCCCATTGCCAGCCCACTACTGAGCACGGGTCTCTTCCAGAGTGAGAAGGGTTTAGGCCTATACCTAATCTGCCACGCTGGCCCAATGCTGATTGGTAGACTTCACACACCTTTGAGTAATATGGAGAACCCTCAGTCATGCAGGTTTTTACACGATGTTTTTCTTTACCGTTAAAGCAAGTGAAATTGCTTAAAAACGCACGTAACTGAAAAGTTAGAGGTGCGTGCAAGGAATCGAACCCCCGACTTCCGATTAGGAGCCGGACGTTCTAACCACTAGGCTATCATAGTTTAACTCGGGTGAAATTTCTGAAAATCCTCTCGTGGGTGTCTACATCATAGAGAAAACCTACATGCAAAATCTTTTTCTAGACCCAATGGTTTTTATGCCACGTACAACTTCAGTACTTTCAAAACAAGAGAAAATCTTCTATGCAAGATCGCTCCAGCTTAGCCCTTGCATTATTTTTTCCATCAGGTACGATTGTTGACAAGCGGAAGCCTAAACTCCTGTCTTCAATTTAATAAATCTTCAATTCACAGGTACTAGCTGATCACAAGGACGTCCTATTCGTTCTGATTGCAATCTTCATTATTTTCTGCACGACTGCTACTTTGTGCTTGGTGTTTGTGCCTAAGGTAAACTTAATGATCATTATTTGTATCATTTTTAAATTGATCTTAACTTTACGATTTTTTTTGGGTCATATTCTATGGATATCTCATCAGTTTTTGATACATTTACACGTGGTTCTGAATTAATTACTTTGATCACAGAAACGATGCTTAATTTTTTGCGCAGAGAGTTATCCAGTACTAAAATTAGACTAGACCTAGCTAGGTATATGGCCTTGTAACATTTTTGACAACTTCCTTAAAGGAAGTTCCCTTGGCGGTGTGAAAAGTTAGTGATGATAACAATACTGTACAGCTACTAGAACTCCGGAGAAACGGGTCCGGTGGAACGGGCGGGGCACGTATCCGGGCCACGCTGCGTCCCGCCGCGCCGCATGAATGCCGCGAGCCTGGCCCAGAACTAGAGCGCCGCATGAAGGAGCTGCGACAGTACAACAATAGGTACCGACGCACGCTGCAGGCCAAAGAGAACGAACTGCAGGTACATTTCTTCTTCTTCAATTCCCAGACTAGCACTTAAGCTGGTTTTCTAGTATAGTGTTCGTTAGTTAGTTAGTATTCACTCGTCAGTGCTGAATAGTAGTAACTATTCCGCACTGACGAGTGAATCTCCAGTGGTCAGTGTGATAAGGAATCAGCCAAAAGGCTGCTTCGTTGGTCTACAGACTAGCTAGCTTATTCGGCTGCGGATCATGAGGTCAGGTTGGGCTAAAAAAATGCCTCCCTCAATAATTCAGCTTTCTACAATGAGTTTTACAACTGTAATAATAGTTTTATAATACTTAAACTCGTTCAGAAATGGCTTACGAGTAAACATAATATGCGATAGCGCACCTCAATTCATAATGATCTGATCCCACTCAACAGCGTAACGAGTAGCAATGTCACCGAATTTTACGATATTGAGCTTTATATTTTAGTGTGCAAATCGGGCCAATTAACTAGGTATATAAATTTTCTCCTTCTAGATGCTGCTAAGCAAGCTTGGAAGTGATGTCAGTTCAGAATCTTCGATCAGAGATTCGAAGTCTCCAGCCACGCAGCGAACTCGTTTGCCCATACCCAGAGAAAATGTCAGTCACCCTGGTAAGACAATTCTGTTTTTTTACCACCAGCCCCACCAGGTCACCCTGGTAAAACAATCACACACAGTTAAGACTAAGTAACTTACAACGAACACGCAAGATGTCGCTACAGGGTCTTTAATCTCTCGCTATTGATCCTGAATCGCGGTAACAAAGTTTTCACTAGGAAGTATTATGAATACAAGTTCCAAAATACAATATCCAAATTTCGATTCAACCGAGTCCTGAGACGTTACTACAATCTTGAGGAAGATCTTCGTATTGTTACGGCTGAGCGCTCATCAGTTGCTCCCATAAAAGTTGCTAGGGATAAACTTTAACTTGCAAACAGAAATAATAAAGTAGGTATAATAAGATGTCACTCGAAATACGCATTAATTAATTACAAACCTTACTCCTGTTCAGAAAACTTTGTTAGCGTGAACCAGGCTTCATAATGAGTGATCGTAGATGCTTATGGCGCCATCTAGTCTGTTCTTTGTAAGTTACTACGTCGAAACACTGCTGTATGATCCTTTTTCGTGTGAGTGCGAGTAAAGTCATCTAGTTAGTGTCAATATGTGGAGTCCGCTAACAGTACAATGAATGTTTTCAGAAACGAGTGATATAACATCAGTGTGCAGCCTCAGTGCATCAGCCGGCGCCGAAACAGAATACATCGGATTACAGAGTCAGCAGGCTATAGAAAAGTAAACATTTACCGATGAAACTTGTTTGAAAGATTTGATTATATTACTGTCTTTCTCTTATACCTACTATACCTACATCTATTGTTGCTCAAATTCTCCTATCTTTAGTATGCCCATCTTATTTTCCTACGACGAATCTCCTGAGAGCTATTTCCAGGATAATCTTAACTTGTTCATATTTCTTTTCAACTCCTTCTTCATCTTTCTTTAACTTAACAAATGATAATATATTGTCTAATCAGTTATAACACTGCCTATATTATTTTGTGACTTTAGTACACCGACAAATTTTGTCAAAGTAGGTACGTAATCGTTTCACTACCGCATGCGATGCTTAAATGTTCTAAAGGCGAAAAACGTAATTCCTCTTTACATTTCCAGGCCAAAGCCGACAGCACCTCCAGAACCTATAAAAGAAACTCTGAAGGAACCAAAGAAGGAACAAACTAAAAACGTCTCCTTCAAGAATCATTTGGACTACACAAGTCCACCAGTTTCTAACAAATCTGTGCCTGAGAAAGATCAGCTCGCCAAACTGCCGTATGGATGGTCTTCTGAAGTAAGACTATTTACTTAAAATAATTAATAGCCTTAAAAAGATAGAGCCAATAAACTTTCGTAGCTTGGTGCACTAATAAACTTAATTTTTCTATCGAACAAAGCAAAGATCGATGAGACGAATAGTGATATAAATGTGTTTAAAATTGTACTTCATCTCAATTATTTTTCAAAATTTGTTGACCGATAATAGCTTCTTTAGTCTGAGTTAAAATCCAAGGTGGATTAGAATCCGAATCAGAAGTCATTTCAAGTTACTATCGGGGTTTAGATTTCTTCCTTAAAAACATTGATTTCAAATACGTTTATCCAGGAACCATCAGAACCTCCAAAGACCAAGATAACGGAACCAGCAAAAGCAGAAGCCAAGACCATCCCAGCATTGAAAACAATTGATACTCCCACAGTCAAGTCAGTGCCAACTAAAGTACAGGAACCAATGTACACCAAGGCAGCTCCCCCTAAAGTTATCAAGGTTTCCACTTTTAATATATAATTATGTTTTTCTTTGAAAGCCCTAAGTTTCCAAGCGGTTTTAGGCTTTATCCTTTACTTCCTTTCACGACTACGCAAAGTAGAGAAACTTAATGTGACTAATTCTGTTGTTCACTATCTCTAAGCTAAATTAAAGTTCTAAATCTTAGCTATCGCTGTCTTTCTCTGAAGGGAGTGTTATGAAAACAATTAGCAATACATTTAGGCGAGTCATTTTAGTATATTTTTGAGATTGCAACAGAATTAGTTAAAATTATTTATCCATTCCTTCCTTCCACGACTGCCCTCGCCTCACGATCTCCGCCAAAACCTACGCCACCACTTCTTACACTTGCCCAATTTTATTTTGCGTCAGGCCTCCATGTATATGAGTAATAATTTATGTTTTGAGTTATCACTAGGAAGATTTCAAGAGCTGTGACATCCCTCTTGAGATTTGACCACCATGTACATTGAAGTGATTTGACGACCATTTTCAGAAACCTCACTTTTTTGTTCCAGACACCGGAAATGCCGAAAAAGCAAACTAAGGCTCAAGATACGAAGCCTCCATACAAGACAGCACCGCGCGGTCACAGACGCATGTCGAGCGTCAGTGCGGGCGCTTTGCTGGCCGAGCTGATGCACGTGTCTGTGGACGAGCATGAGCCGCCGTCCGTCGCCGCCATTGTACCACCGATGACGGAGAGGAAGGTCATAGGTATCAAACTCTCTTTTTCCTTCACACACAGGCTTTTTCGAAAGCGCGTCACCAAACAGTCCTCCACCATCCTCATCCATCCGCTTCCTGCCACCTCAAAACCGCCACAATGCACTTACTGGTACGCGATCTCCACTCCAGAATACGACAACCTAGTTGCCAATCAGTTCTGTGATCTCTCTCTCTCTAGTCGTTCCTTCATTTCTGAAGATCGTGATCCTGGTGCTCTTGCAACCTCGTATCAATTTATTGCTTCCATCGGCAGTTCAGTAGTTCTGTGATAGACACGACCATCACACTTCACACTAATATTATAAAGGCGAAAGTTTGTATGTGTGTGTGTGTGTGTGTGTGTGTGTGTGTGTGTGTGTGTATGTTTGTTACTCCTTCACGCAAAAACTACTGGACGGATTGGGCTGAAATTTAGAATGGAGATAGATTATACTCTGGATTAGCACATAGGCTACTTTTTATCCCGGAAAATCAAAGAGTTCCCACGGGATTTTTAAAAAACTACATCCACGCGAACGAAGTCGCGGGCATCAGCTAGTATCTAATAAAACACCCAGAATTATGCGACTGATGTAAAATGCCTTATCGCTAATAGGTTTTGTGACAGATACGACCTGCCCGCTAATCCTTGGAGCTTTTGAGAATATTGGTTAAAAAGTGATAACATAAGTAGTTATTATTACACTTTTGTTTCAGGTCAAGAACGAGACCCACCCGTTTCTTCAAAACCAAAGCAAGAGCTAGAAGATATTCTGGATATAGATCAGGACTTTTCATCAGCAGAAAGGAAAAAATCATGTTAGTAACACTACAAGTATACACGATCTTTGATACTAGTATCTTAAGAGATAAACAGAGTTGTTAAATCCATCGATTTTGGAGTGTCACCCTTTAAATCAGAATGTTTACTTATTTTCTTTGTAGGTCAACGAAAAGATTCTGAGAAGAGAAAAAAGGAAAATTTTATCGTCGTCCAAAGTGATCTGTGGGATACCAACACTTTTCAATACACTTGCCAGAAATCACCACCGAGTAAGTTTCTTATAGGCAACTTCTTTACTCACTTGCTTACTTGGCTGGCTCAGTGACTCAAAGAGAATCTTGGCTTTTGCTGCCAGTCTGTCCTATGCTGCCGATCAGCTCTTCCAAGGATCTGTATGTCTATCCATCACACTTCACACTAAAAAAAAATTATAAAGGCGAAAATTTGTGAGTATGTGCGTGTGTGCGTGTGCGCGCCCGCGCGCGCGCTTTTGTGTGTGTGTGTGTGTGTGTTTGTTACTCCTTCACGCATAAACTACTGAACGGATTTGGCGTAAAGGAATGGAGATAGGTAATATCCTGGAATAGCACAAAGGCTACTTTTATCCCGGAAAATCAAAGAGTTCCTACGGGATTTAGAAAAACCTAAATCCACGCGGGCGAAGTCGCGGGCATCGGCTAGTGCTTAATACAACCAGAGACATTTAGGGCAGTCAACAGGGCGTTTTGCTACTGGGTATCTGGGTAACAAGCACTTTTCACAACAGGATCCTCTCAAAGTGTCTGAGCCATCAAAGTTTCAGTGCCTTTTCTCACGGCTGCTTCTAGTCTTCCAGGGTGATTCGAAAAGAGCAATTGTTAATTTTCTAGCTAGCTCTTTTATTTATAACTTTATAATCTTCGTTGCTGTCATTGCTTACAATGAGTCTATGTTTAGGTCATGCCCATTCTCCAATGCAGAGAAGTGTGTCCGAGAAAAGTCGACAGCAATCATCGCCTCATCATCACAGGTAACTAAAACGATACCCCTAAATACTGCCACTGGTATGACCACTAATTAACTTGCCACTTAATAATTCAGAGAACCCCAAATAATAAGAGAAGACTTTTTGGCGTGACCATATACATACGAAAAACGAGTCAATGAAAGCTTCACGTGGTCTTTAAATCGTTGCAATGTTCCAAGTTATTCACCCTTTCGCACTTAATAGAAAACATGGTCTGTTCTTGTTGCAGGGAATCTGATAGAAGTACAGAAAGAAGAGCGTCTAACACCTCCATAAACCATAGTAAGAATTTTGTCATCATTAACAAAAATAGGACATCTGCCATGGCTGCACTCACTACATGGAATTTCGGAAAATCCTTTTTTAGTGAAAGTCTTCGTTATGAGTTTTCCTCATAATGTAGGTACGCCTGTGTCCTAGTATAGTACGCGACAGGTCGAGTTGGCAAAATTCTGATACTATAGGTACACTCTGATATCTATACTAATATTATAAAGAGGAAACCTTTGTATTTTTGTATTTTTGTATGTTTGTATTGAATAGGCTCAAAAACTACTGGACCGATTTCAAAATTTCTTTTACCATTACTTAGAGGGATTCTTCCGAATCCGTATAGGCTATATTTTATCCCGGAAAATTGATAGGATTTTTCTTAGATTAGAAAAAACTGCCGTACGTTAACGATTCTCGCGAACGCTGCCTAAATGGGAGATGTATGATTGACTTCTATAGAAAAGTTGTAGAACTCAATAATGCCTACAAAAAAGTCCGCGATAGTATAAATCAAACATTATAACCACTTTTCCATAGAATAAAAGTACTTAATTAAAATTATTAGCCTATGTTTATTGATCATATTATCGTCAAATACTAATCCTTATCCAAATAAACTATTTAATGAGCAAGATTGTTTCAATAGCTATAAATTACTTTTTATTTTATTCCAATCGGACAATCCATTCAAAAGATATTACGAATTTAAAATTGTAATTGGTATTAAAATGAATGATGGTGTCGCACGACTCGCACGGCGAAACCGCAGGGGAGGGGGTGCACATCTATGAAGTAGGTTATTTGTAAAATCGGTACATAAGCCGTGGACTTTAACTATGTTATTTTACGATAAATTATAACTTTGACTTGCACCCGTGCGAAGCCGGGGCGGGCCGCTAGTTGTACATAAAGGCGTACGACTGCGCATCATACAAAGCGGATCAAAACCTTGTGCATTTAATTCTTAGTCTGTGACCTGCGCAAATCACCATGTCGCAACTACAGATCAGACTACTAGTTTTGCGATCACTATTATACTAGTGTATAGGTACTTACTATAACTTATCTCATTTTCTATTTTGTTTTAGCTGGTGCGCCCAGGGTTGGTACCCCAGAAGGTTATCGAGAGTCTGAAACACTTCGGATGACGGATAGACATTCTAAAGTAAGAACATTAATTTTTAACGCAAATTCTTTATTGTGATTGTGCAGTTACACTTTTTAGTTAGATCAAAAACCAGTTAATTTTTATAGAGGATCAAAAAGTTATGCAGTTTTTTTTTTCAGCGTCGAGGATCTGATTTCCCACAACCAGTTAGCACACCTCCTCACCAAATACAAGCAAAGAGAAGACAATCCTCTGCTCAGGTATCTATCTAAAAATTTCATTGTCTTTGACATTTTTTATTGCCTGGCATCAGCCTTTGACTGATCATACATGCTCTCAAAAAGATGATGCAGATTCCACGCTGCATCCTACTGGAACCTTAATTCGCTTAGCACCACCTCTTTTCCGGTGGGTTGGTACGTAGCCATTGTGGAAAACTCGTACCAGATCAAAGACTACTTGGGCTCAAATCCTTCAGGAGCTAGTAAAACCTCTTAAAATACATTCGAAGTGTCTAAAGCCAATATTCCATTCCCTGGGATGCCATCGGTTGCGTTACCGTGGTGTCTTGAGCTAATAAACGAGAAACACCAGAGCAGACACCAGGATCTCTATAGAGCTGTAACCACTCTGTCGGTAGCGCAACTGGTTACGCCACTACTGGAGTCCTAGTGAGATAGTGCGCTAATTCATGCCATTAAAATTCTCGGAGGATGGTTTGCGCCATAAAAAGTTTACTACAACTGTTCCACTGATGTCTTAGCATCGGGAATTTAATAGGATTCTCCACTTTCTGAGATGTGTATCATAACTAGTTATTGCGGAATTCCAATAAACATAACTCAATGCATACCACATCCGTATTTTCTCAAATTCCAGATGAGATCATATCAAGAAGAAATGGAAGAGAAATCCGAAATAGTACAACGAAGACTCGAAGAGCTACCCAAGAAGTTAGTTCAAGAAAAGCCCATACAGGAATCAAAAGAAAGCATAGACAGGAAACCTGAGCCAGATATTATTAGGGTTTCCAAGAAACAGGAGTCTCCAAAGAGGATAGTCCAGGATCCAGATACGATTAGGGTAACTAAGGGTCAGGATTCGCCTTCGAAAAGGCTGAGGCAAGAGGCAGAACCGTTGAAAAGGGCAAAGGGCGCTGGAGATTCGCCTAGGTTATCGCAGGCCACTCAGAGCCGGCCTGATCATCATAAGAGTAGCCCTAATGTTGCCTCGAGGCATAAGTCTGGTAAGTTTTAAATTAACAGCTAAGTATTTTATTGATAGCTAATTTAAGCTAAGAGGTCTGCCTCACATTTCTCATTGCTGAGGAATGGGGATCGTGACGCGATTCACATCAATCACGAAATGGCTTGGGTTTTCTTGGGACAATAATGCGGTGGGCTCCATCCATCCATTATATCTGCCTGAAAACATTTGCCTGCAGTCATAGACCTATAAAAATACTCCCTGCGATTATTACAACTAATAACAGTACCTTTCAATGATAGAGAAACCAATCAAAATTACCTACAAACAAAAAGCCATAGAGATATTATGGTAATCATTCATCCAAGCAAAAAGCACATTATTTGATATGACATAAAGTTTATTGGCAAGTTGTTTTTTTATATCGCTGTGGAATAATTTTACAATAACTCTTTTGATTTTGATGCAATTAAATTTTAACTTTATTTCCCAGTAGTTAAGATTAATAGCTGATAAACTAGAAAAAGTTAGCATGTCGCTTTTAAGTTTTTCCCCATCCCAACAAAATCGCTTAAAGATGTTTTGACTTCAAAAAAATATATGGAGCTAGTATACCATGCAGGTATGTTCTTCCACAGAATCACCAGGCCAGCGAGACGAGCGCAAAACAGCGTCCTACTCCCGAAGTGACTCCAAACGGCAGGAATCAGCTGAGAGGAAGATGTACACCGCCAGCTCAGAATCAGAACTGTTCGAGTGTGCGATCCTGCCCATCTTCCACAAACTCCTCACCGAAAGACATAAAAGCCAGCCTCATGGACTGAACCTCAGCTATGGAGTCAGCTGCCCGAACATTTCCATCAAGTGTGATATTGTGGAGTATTTATAAGATACAATCGATCCTATCTACACCGGTAATAACAGTGTATAATTCATTTTTGTCTAAGGTATAGCTTTATGTTAAGATTTGGACACTTTTGACACAACTTAGACAGTGTCTAAATTGTATCTAAGTAGAACCAATTGCTAGTGTGTATCGAGAATATTGTTATGATTGGCTGATTTCATAGCATTATTCTCGTCGTCAAAGTCAAACGGCAGTGTCCACATTGTATCTAATTACAAATTATCCTGGCGCTCACGCACAAAGAGGTCCGACCCCAAGGTAAATGAAATGGGACAAGAACAAGAGAAAGAAGAAGAAGAAAGAAGCAGTACCTGTATTTGGATAATTTTCCTTTTCTTAATCAAAGTCCTCACCAAAAGACAAGAATCAGCCCCACAGACACAGATTAAAGCCTCAGCTACGCAGTCAGTTTTTCGAACATATCCATCATTTATCCCTATTAAGAAACAATGTATTGGGCTTGTGCATATAATAAATAAAAAAATCTAGTATGAAAATAGCAACGACTTATTTATATTTATTAAAGTGTCTAAAACTGTATCTTTCGATCGAGTCATTTCAAACAATTTGGACTGTCTAAATTGTATCTAAATAGAACTAACTTCCCTATGTAACTACTAATTAGACTAAGAATGTTATTGTTGTTATTGGCTGGTTTCGAGTTCTAGTCGTAAAGACAAAATATATCTTACTAAGTTTTGATTTAGACCCAACTTAGACAGAGTCTAAATTGTATCTGTTAAGTAAAACATTGGCTGAATAATATGACGGTAGTTGGAAAATAATTTTATAAGTTCATGAAGATTATAAATTTTTTTACTGTACGAACACAGATGACCAAAGTAAAAAGGTTGTTGTTTTTAATATAAACCATGTTATGTGAATGTGTTCTATTAAAATGAAATATGTCCGCGACAGGTTGAGATGGCAATCGATATAATATGAGGCGGGGGGACGCCCCGCACACCCGCACGTCACCCGCACTTGCCCGCTTCGGGTTACCGCGGGGGTTGTGCGGGTATGCGGTGTGCGAAGTATTCCCATGTCATTGCCATGTCAACCTGTCGCGTACTATACCTAACTAATAATAATATTATGCTTATCGTAAATAAGTGAAACTACTGATTGTCAATTTTATTACCATAAGCTTAAATCCACATCCGACCTATTACATCCTGTTGATAAGGGTAGTTCCAGAGTAGCGTTTTTTCTGCGCGTTTTATTTAACGCTTGGTTTACGCACGCTTTGACAAACAATACGCGCGTGCACGCATTCATTCCGGCCTATTCTTTCTAACTAGTGGGTCTGTCAGTAGTAGTTGGGATATACTTAATATGCACGCATATAGGACGCGTAGTTTGAGCGAATTATATGAGCGATATGAGCTTATAAACGTGTGTGACGAAAGACGTCAAAAATCAGCTTATACGCGCAAAATAATGCTAATCTAAAACTACCATAAACTTTAATCAGAGAAGAAATTTAGTATGTACCTAACTGCATTAATTCTAGTCAAAATCCCTCGCCATCTCTTGTTTGACCATCTTATTTTTTGTAACGCCACATTAGATACATACATAATAATTGACTAAATTAGATAACCTAATTTTATCTGTTTTGTAAATTACCTAGAATAATATTTTCTTGTTCTTAGATAGTTAATTCTAGTAGGAATACAATTGAGTTACTAAAATTAGCACCCTAATTGAAAGTGATCTCATTAGGTACCTACATCGTTAAGAAACCATGTGCACAAATAGATTTTTATTTAATGTTTTACTTCTTAAGACTTAAGTTTTAACAACTTTCTTGTGATACTAATTATTTATTATATATTGTGCACAAAAAATATTAAAATAAGTTTACCGTAAAAAAATCAATATTTTTTTACGGTAACAATTTAAAAAACTGTTTAGAAAACTAATAAGAGTAATAAAGTGAGAGCTAATTTGTTATTAAGAGGCAAGGTTATTACAATTTTTATGGCTTTGTTGAATGATCAACTCTTAATCTTATTTTGTGCGATTAACTTTTATTCTTGGCTTATCGGCCTACGGCTCTTATGGGCGCGGACTGTGGAGCGTTTTATGAGCGTTTTTTTTTGAGAAGTTTTCATTGTCTACCTTAGCGTCAAATTGGCTCTCATATTATTTAGTTAAGTTTACGTTATTGTTACCTTAAAATTTACATTATTTTACTGTTCGCACGTCATAAAGACTTGATAGAAATTATTTAATTTATTGAATTTAAGAAAAATAAAAAATATTTGAATACAGTTGACTATCTTATTTGAAAAACCTGTGATCTTTTATTAGTTTAGTCTGACCTTACCTTAATTTAACCAAAATACCTTTCCAAGCATGATGAAGATACTATTACCATTATTAGTACTCAGATTTCTCAAAAAACTAAAATTACTTCTCAGTTCCCACCAGAGATCAAAAATCAACAATTTTATAAATTGTACAGTTGAATATTTTATATTATACAAAACTCAAAAAACCACGAACCTAGGTCTGAAAAAAGCATAGCAGGTGGGACTTGCGTCAAACATGACATTCCACTTGACAACTTCATGCACAAACTCCACAATTTTGACATATGAATTTTTGACACAGTATTTTTCTGTCCGTATTGTGTTTTGGTTGTGTTTTTTATAATTTGTGTTATAAATTAATTTCGTGACTGCTGTGTTGTGTTACTTTTCTAATGTTATTTAAGTGTTAACAGCATCCAACATGCCGGTGTTCCACACAAAGATTATCGAGAGTATTTTAGAGCCAGTGGCTCAACAGGTGAGTCATACTATATTTAGAATTTAGACCGATTAATTCTAATTAACTTGATACCGAGTCCTATTTCCAATAGACGAACACAAACTACACATTACTCACTACCTGAACTCGTTTTAAGACTTATTTATATCCCTCAATATGCTAAAGTTACTTTAACCTTTCGGAATTTGTTTTTTTTTTTCATTAGGCCCGCTGCCCGCACCTCTATTAAAAAAGCAGCGAAACTTTTCAAATTTTATTTGGTGGCTTTGAGCATTTAAAAAGTAATAAAACAAAGATTTTTACACCTGCTGATGTGAGATAAAAGTTTGTAAAGTGTTATGTTTACGTTAGCGATCTCGATCGCGCCTGGTATTATGTCATCGCTGTAAAATGATTGTGAGGGCCACAGTAACACCTAAATGACTATATTAGGCACTGGCACACTCTGCAGCTGAGAGTTTTAATGATACAACTTTGATTTTTGTTTGTACTGTACATAACCTCGTTATTTGTTGCTAAGGTAAATATGTTCATTCAAAATATCTACTTTTCAAAACCCTATTCGCGATAAGGTTTGACCAATCTACACCAATCACACTAATATTATAAGGCGAAAGTTTGTATGTGTGAATGTTTGTTACTCTCTAACCAAAAACTACCTGACAGATTTGTCTGAAATTTGAAATGGATATAGATTATATCCTGGAGTAACACATAGGCTACTTTTTATCCCGGAAAATAGAAGAGTTCCCACGGGATTTAAAAACCTATATCCACGCGAACGAAGTCATGGGCATCAGCTAGCATTTAATAAAGAAAGAGGTAAAGTTTGATAATTTTTTTTTAGGATTTTGTACCCAAAGGGACCCTAGGACTTAGCCTCAACTGTCTGTCTGTCTGTCAGTAGAATGTATCTTGTGATCTTATATCCCAGAAAATGAAAGAGTTCCAATGTGAGTTTAAAAAACCTGTATCCATCCATACAGATGAAGTTACACAAGCATCATCTAAAGACATAGTCATTGCTCTTCATAATTGGGCCCCAGGAAGTTATATATTATATAGACAGCTGTTATGAATGAAGTCATTCAAACTCTCAAACAATGAACAGTAAATTATGGACCATAACTATTGACTTGTGGTTAGTGTGTAAATGATGATTACTGATTACTATTAAGTATTTATTTTTTACTAGCTGGTACCCGCGACATCGTTCGCGTGGATGTGGTTTTTAAAAATCCCGTGGGAACTCTTTGATTTTCCGGGATAAAAAGTAGCCTATGTGCTAATCTATCTCCATTCTGAATTTGAGCCAAATCTGTCTAGTGCTTTTTGCGTGAAGGAGTAACAAACATACACACACACACACAAACATACAAACTTTCATCTTTATACTATTAGTGTGATGTGATTTATTTTATTTTTCATGTACCAAAATTGTAGTTACAAAGTTATTATAAATTAAGCTTATGTACCTACACAGGAAATGCTTATCTCTAAACAGAGATTTCTTCCAGCTTCCCGTTGCAGGTTGTGAGTAAGGTACATTAATACGTGGAAATTTAATTGTTATTAACAATTGTTGCTTGATCTGTGACTTTGTCCACATGTATGAAGAACTGTTTGATTTTTCTGAATAAAAATCACTCAAATGCGAGTTACACTTGCATCACAACACTTTTTAATGATTTTATATGTTCATGGTTGCAATTTGGAAGTTTTAATTATTAGTTGTCATAGCGGCAATAAAAATACATATTCTGTGAAAATTTCAACCCTCTGCCTATTATGGTTTGCAAGATACAGCCCAATGACAGACATAATATTATGGTTTGCCCAATGACAGACAGATGGACAGATGGACTAACAGATAGTGAAGACTTAGTAATAGGGCCCTTTTACACCCTTGGGGGTACTGAACTCAAAAACATAGCCTATATCCATCTCCTGAATGCCTGCTATGTTTAATCAAATATACCTATATGACACCTGTTACTTTGTCTGAGTGGATTTAAGTTTTAAAAATCTAAATTTCATCCAACTCAAATCAATCAAAGGCAATGGATTCACAATGGATTAAAAAAAATGGGCCAAATCTCGTCCTTTTTGGAACTTATTACTGGTTAATTTATACTAATATTATAAAGAGGAAACCTTTGTATTTTTGTATTTTTGTATGTTTGTATTGAATAGGCTCAAAAACTACTGGACCAATTTCAAAATTTCTTTTACCATTACTTAGAGGGATTCTTCCAAATCCGTATAGGCTATATTTTATCCCGGAAAATAGATAGGATTTTTCGTGGTAGTGTCCACCCGTGCGAAGGGGTGGGTCGCTAGTTTGTTATAGAGCTGTAAGTACCTGCATTGCAGTATCAGAAATGAAGAAGGCTAGTTTAAAATTGGTAGAGTTGTTTTTAACCTCAAGTTCATTTACAAAATACTAAAGCTAATTAGGTGAAGCAAACAGTAATGGTTGGACATTATACAAGCTTGCTATTTATATTTAGGTACTTTTCGCCCTTCGTGTTCCCATTGCAAGGCCATGGTAGATAGAGCTTTGGGTAAATGCCATGGGATTTGGTCACTGGTATAGGTAACTATTGTTATCGTATTTTTAAAAACCGGCCAAGTGAGAGAGATTCGGGCACCCTAATTATTTGTTCAGTATGTATGATGTATTCACAAATTCCCGGTTTTCGGATTTTTTCCTTTACTTGTGCTATAAGACATACCTACTTGCCACATGATTCTAGGTCAACCGAAAGTACCTTATAGGTTTTCTTGACAGACGCGACTGACGGACAGACAAACAACAAAGTGATAAGGGTTCCGTTTTTCCTTTTGAGGTACGGAACTCTAAAAACCTAGTGGTTAAGACTTCAGCCTTTTTGTTGGAGGGTCCGATTTTTGATCCCTGGCATGCACCTCTAACTTTTGAAGTAAAGTGCATTTGCTTTAACGGTGAAGGAAAAGGTGAGGAAACCTGCATGTTTAAGAGTTCTCCATAATGTTCTCATAGGTGGGTGGGCCAATCCGCACATCGCCAGGAACAATAGGTATCTTCTTATAGTATTGTTCTGTATTTTTTGACGTGAAATACCTAGCTACTCCCCTCCCAAACAAATTATTATTGAGAGTTAAGACACCAGATTCACGTTTATCATCAATCTGTGTTAAAAAAAAACATCGTAACAGATTACGAAATAAGCTTACGATTCGGATTTTAAATTTAGGCGCCAACATTCGTCCGGAAACCACTGTAACCGAGGTGAGTCAGGGTCTAAAATTAGCGAGAGTTATTAAGAATTGTAACACCTGACTGTTTTGTTATGATGGAAAATATTTTTTTAACCCCCGACCCAAAAAGAGGGGTGTTATAAGTTTGACGTGTGTATCTGTGTATCTGTGTATCTGTGTATCTGTGTATCTGTGTGTCTGTGTATCTGTGTATCTGTCTGTGGCATCGTAGCACCTAAACGAATGAACCGATTTTAATTTAGTTTTTTTTGTTTGAAAGGTGGCTTGATCGAGAGTGTTCTTAGCTATAATCTAAAAAAATTGGTTCAGCCGTTTAAGAGTTATCAGCTCTTTTCTAGTTTTCTTGTAGAAAAGAAGGTTAGATAACAGTTAGGTTCATAATATTATGTCAATTGACAAATGTCAAGCTGTCAAGATGAACGTTGCCTAAATACATAATTATTTATTTGAAAATGATGTTTTGGAAAACTCAAATACTTTGGATCGTCGGGGGTGTTATAAATTTTTAATTTACACTTGTAAGTAAAAGTAATGGAAAAATGCCGAGTTTCTTGCTGGCTCTTCTCGGTAGGCAAGGCGAACCAGTGTAAGATGACGATTCAAAACTACTTTTTTTTAACGATATGATGGACGGATGAATGGATCGACGGACGGGCGGGCGGACGGACGGACAGACAGACAATAAAAATGATCCTATAAGAGTTCCGGTTTTCCTTTTGAGGTACGGAACCCTAAAAAAGGCCGGCTTTTTAGAGTGAGAAGGGTTTGGCAATAGTCCACCACGCTAGCCAAGTGTGGATTAGCAGACTTCACACACCTTTGAGAACCTTATGGACAACTCTCAAGCGTGCGGCTTTCCTCACGATGTTTTCCTTCACCGTTAAATGATGCGATATTTAATTGCTCAAAACGCACATATAGCTCCGAAAGGTTAGTGGCAGTCAGTTTTGACTATAAAATCTGCAACAACAATGTAACTTAGTACAGTACAACCAAATTAATAATGCGCATGCAGATCCGATTCGATCAGATATTCCGAATCATTGAATCGTAAGAGCCCTAAACAATGCACTTGCATTTTGCACCTTGTTATAAACAAATAGGAGTCAATATCATGTGTATCATACGACCGTTGCCGAACAGTGACAAAGATTTCTATGCGCATTATTAATTTGGTTGTACTGTAGTTATCAACGCGTAGTTATCAAGTGAAACAAGAGGAGTCCAATTATCTGAATCGCCTTCCCAACCGGTTCTTCCGCGCCGAGAATAGAACTGCAATGCGGCGCTAAATAACTGACAACACGCAACAGACGCTGCCCAAACCTAATAACTTTATCTACACTACGTAACTACTTTGTTGAAAACGTAAATAATGCTCCATTTATCTACCTCAGCCTCGTAAATTACGTAACGTCTTTGGAGTACATAACGTTTGATGACGCCTACTACTACAGGTTTCCTCTCAGATTAATAAAGGGTCTGGACTCTGGCCATAATCCACCACGCTAGCCAAGTGTGGCAGACTTCACCCACCTTTGAGAACATTATGGAAGAGGAGTCCAATTATCTGAATCGCCTGCCCAATCGGTCCGTCCGTTCGCGCCGGGTATAGGACTGCATTGCAGCGTTAAATAACTGACCTAATAACTTTATCTACACTACGTAACTACTTTGTTTAAAACGTAAATATACAGATTTAACCGTAATCAGAGTGAACTAGAGTGAGGTAACTCACGGTTATGATCCTGAATCGACGTCTGTCAAATATTAGGCTAGGCACTATACCTACTAGAGGCATAGTGGACGACAGTTAAGGAACTTCTAACGACACGTCGAGGCTCCGACGTCACTAGCAGGCGTCAAATGTTAGTACATTCGATGCAGGTAGCCACAAAGTAGCCCTATATTTCTATGCCATAGCCTAATACCGACCTAAACCGAGAGTTGTTCACTCTGCTAGAGCAGACGTGAAATCTCAAATCGTGAAATCAAACATCAAAGGGACCTAGTCGTTTCATAGCTTACCTAGCGTCAAATGTAGGTAACATTTGACGCTTGCCAGTGTAGGTGGAGCCTCGATGTTTTGCAAGTTTCCTAACTGTCATGTAGGTTTGATAATATCCTTTCCAGGTTAGCCTGTTCCCATCTTAGACTGCATCATCACTTACCACCAAGTGAGATTGCAGTAAGGGCTAACTTGTATCTGAATAAAAAAGTCTGCCCACCTAAGGCTGTCCTGATGTGAGATCGCCTTGGGATCCCAACGTCTATCAGTTTTTCGAACTTACTTAGTTCACAAAACGTTCAATAAAACCTCCAGCCAATTGAAAAGCAATTCGCTGCAGGCCTAGCCCAAGTAAGCAGGCACTTAAGTCGCCGATGTCTGACAAGAATTCGTAATGACTGCAATTTGTTGCAATGCCCATGGGAACAATTGTATTGGGGATAACTATTTACTTCCTGCATTGCAGACAAGCGGTTCCTTCACTGTTAAAGCGAGTGATGTTTACCTAATTACTTAAAACGCACATAACTCTGAAAAATAAGAAGTGGGTGCCTGGTACCGAACCCCCTACCCCGTGAATAGGAAGCGGACGTCCTAAACTCCTAACCACTAGACTCTCACGGCTCTTCGATAGCTAGTTATACATACTTCCATACTTATAATATTATAAATGCGAAAGTGTCTATCTGTCTGTCTGTCTGCTACCTTTTCACGGCCCAACAGTTTAACCGATCCTAACGAAATTTGGTACAGGGTTAGCCTTTATCCCGGGGAGGGACATAGGCTACTTTTCATCCCGGAAAATCAAAGAGTTCCCACGGATTCTTAAAAACCCTTAGCCGATTTGTATGTAGTACCGAGGTAGCTTGCGTCCCTGTAATTGACATAGGCAACTTTTTACCCCGCAAAATCTAACAGTTCCCACGGGATCTTTAAAAACCTAAATCCACGCGGACGAAGACGGGCATCCTCTAGTAGATAAACACACTATTATTATAAAGACGAAAGTTTGTATGTGTGTGTGTGTATGTTTGTTACTCTTTTACGCAATAACTACTGAATGGATTTGGCTGAAATTTGGAATGGAGATAGATAATATCCTGGATTAGCACATAGGCTTTTTATCCCGGATAATCTAACAGTTCCCACGGGTACTTTAAAAACCTAAATCCACGCGGACGAATACGGGCGTCCTCTAGTAGATAATAACATTGTCAATGTCTCGCAAGTCACAAACAAAATGAATATTCATATTATCGTCTACGTCAAGGTCCCAACAGTCAACACCTATCCAACAACAGGCGCCTGTTAGTTATTTCTTCTCTACCGGTGGCCATATGGCGGTCACCCACGCCGCGCTGTGGAAAACGGCGCCTTTGTTTCGTCACGTACGTGTGACACTTGTTGTTGTGCAATTATCTCAGGGTTTCTGTTAACATTGTCTTTTCTTTTACAGCGCTCTCTCCGTCACTTACTCCATACAATCGTAGTTCCCATTTCATTTGAATATTAAGCAACCAAAGTCCATGAAATTTTGCAGACATATTCTAGAAACTAACATCTGTGCCTGTGGAGTTTTAGATTTTTATAAAATACTAGCCGATGCCCGCGACTTCGCCCGCGTGTATTTAGGATTTTCGAAATCCCGTGGGAACTCTTTGATTTTCCGGGATAAAAAGTAGCCTATGTGCTAATCCAGGATATTATCTATCTCCATTCCAAATTTCAGCCAAATCTGTCCAGTAGTTTTTGCGTGAAGGAGTAATGCCCCCTGACAAACATACACACACACACACACACACACACACACACACACACACACACACACATACAAACTTTCGCCTTTATAATATTAGTGTGATTAGTGTGATATAGTTTTAAAATTACAGGGGCGTAACTTTGAGACCGAATATTTTAACGGAAATCTGGAAAACCACAGGCATAGATATTAGTTCTCGGAACGTTTCTACAAAATTCCATTGAGTATGATTGGTTAGTATTCCAATGAGAGACGAACTACGTTTGTATGGAGCGAGTGACGGAGAGACCCCTCTTGAGGGTACACTTCTTACACGCTTCTCCGTACAAACGTATTACGCCTATTACTCTATTATTTGTTGTAATAGACCTAAAATTAAGCCAGATATCGATTTATCTCGCCATTATCTACCTATGCCTTAAAACAATAATTGAATGGCTCTTGAAAAATATTATGTCTATTTTAGGGCTTTTGAAACAACTTCGTGCGTAAATCCATACTAATATTATAAATGCGAAAGTGTGTCTGTCTGTCTGTCTGTCTATCTGTCTGTCTGTCTGTCTGTCTGCTACGTTTTCACGGCCGAACCGCTGAACTGATTGAAATGAAATTTGGTACAGACTTGGGATACATCCCGGGAAAGGACATATGCTACATTTTATCCCGAAAATATCCTCTAGTTTTTTATATAGTTTACTAGGGGATGCCCGCGGCTTCGCCCGCGTGGATTTCAGTTTTTTTTGAATCCCGTAGGAACTCTTTGATTTTCCGGATTAAAAAGTAGCCTATGTCCTCCCCCGGGATGTATTTCAAGTCTGTACCAAACATTAAAATCGGTTCAGCGGTTGGGCCGCGAAAACGTAGCAGACTATGGGTTTCAAAGGGTTCCCATGATCTTTCCACATACAACTCAACTAAGAGAACTAATCGAAGCGAACGAATGCGATGGTAGTGATAATAATCGGGACTGAACATACTCTCGAGGCACACAGGAAACGATAAGGCCAATTTGGGACCTCAAAGTCGGTCAGCCATCCAGTTACCGACTTGGGTCAAGGTTGCTTAACAATCGCAATTCAAAATTGCAAAGTTAACTGCTGTAGACACTTTGGAATAATGCAAATTTTTCATGAAGTGAGAAATTATTTCACCAAAACAAACAATGAAATCCAAGGTTCATCATAATATTCATAATGGAAAAAGTTCTCATAAACAATAGAAATGCCATGCCCTTTCACTGTAGCGTAGCATGGAGCTGTGACCTTTACTCCAGACGGCCAATGTACTGTTGTAAATCTGTATGGAATTTATAATAGGTATCTACGGACAAACAAGAAAGGGCAAATGAAAACTGAAGGATTTACGAAAACGGTAGTTGTTGATAAGTTTGCTTTTATTAAATTACCGAGTAAACAAATAATAAGTAAACTTGTATAGTGCGCGACAGATTGAGATAGTAATCTGGGCGTCCATGCGATTACCATCTCGACTTATCGCGTACTATAGGTACTCGCGACTTCACTTATGCATTTTAAAAAATTTGAGAGAATTCTTTGATTTTCTGGAATAAAAAGTATTTTATTTAACCTGAAGGGAAAAATCGAATAAGCTGTGATAGCCTAGTGGTTAGGGGTTAGGATGTCAGCCTCGTAATCCGAAGCCGGGGGTTCGATCCCGGGCACGCACCTCATAACTTTTCATATTATATCACACAACGAATGAAGCCGGATTTTTTCAAACTGTTCCAGCTGGTAATCGAATCCAGATCCTCCTATTAATAAGACAGTGCATACCACTGTGCCAGAAATATCGTCATGTAAATGGAATAGAACATAGATCAGTAGATGATGGCTAAACACATTAGCTGAGGGGTGGCCGCACCTTGCAGGCTGCAGCCCCACCTTTGACGCTATCTTCAAGGGCGGGCGGGAATTTATACCCATCAACTGCGGCTAAATATTGGATGGGTCTTTATTGAGGGGTGCTGCGACCTTGGTACGATAACAGACAACGTAGCTAATGGATTAAGAGCCAGCGCGTGCCAGAACTACGTTATTTTATAAAAACTGAAAGTTTCTTTACGCTTTGTCCCCAACACAGGGGGGAACGATCAGCGATTTCATGATTCTAGGTCAACGGGAAGTACCCTATAGGTTTTCTTGACAGATACGACGGACGGACGGACAGACGGACAGACAGACAGACAGACAGACAGACAGACAGACAGACAGACAGACAGACAGACAGACAGACAACAAAGTGATCCTATAAAGGTTCCGTTTTTCCTTTTGAGGTACGGAACCCTAGAAAGTTTAGTGATGTGAAAATACTAAACAAGGGGCTAGGTCATTTAAACAGAATTCCAAAGAGGGAAAGATTTGCAATAGCAAACATATGCTAGCCTAGCTGATGCTCGCGACTTCGTTCCCGTGGATATAGGTTTTTAAAAATCCCGTAGCCTAATAATAAGATAAGTAATAAATAAATGAGAGAAGATAAAAAATTGGTTGTCTGTAAAGTCGGTTTACTGACGATAGTTGAACGTGACAACAAAGGCCGATTGTGCTTCTTTGTCGCTCGTTCCGCGCTCTCGCTTGCACTTTAAGCCTTACATGGAACGCCTCAGAGCGAGGTAACGCCGCGTGAGTCATGTTTTTTCGTGCGTGCAGCCGGCTCTATCGAATTATAAGACGTTGTCACGTCAAAAGTAGCCTTGGCATTATAATCCAAGGTATAATCTATCTCCATTCCAAATTTCAGCCAAATCCGTCCGTAGTTTTTGCGTGAAAGAGTAACAAACATCCATACATACATACAAAATATCCCGTTTATAATATTAGTAGGCTCTTTTTACCTCATCTTGGAAATATATAAAGTCCACGGCACGATTTCCCAAACATTTTGATGCTGTGCCAAGTTGCATCTCAAAGCGGGACGATTCGAAGACCCAAAAACTCTGAAACTGAAATTGCTATAAAAATATTTTGTTTTATTCAACGTGGGGGTCCGCCTACACACGATTTATCTTTGCAGATGTTTATGTTACCTGTATACCTCTATTGTTTGATGGTAAAGAATTGAAATTATAAAAATTCATCATCTATCTATACTCATTTATTATTTACTAGCTGACGCCCGCGACTTCGTCCGCGTGGATTTAGGTTTTTCGAAATCCCGTGGGAACTCTTTGGTTTTCCGGGATAAAAAGTAGCCTATGTGCTAATCCAGTATATTATCTATCTCCATTCCGAATTTCAGCCAAATCCGTCCAGTGGTTTTTGCGTGAAGGAGTAACAAACATACACACACACACACACACACACATACAAACTTTCGCCTTTATAATTAAATCCCGGGCACGCACCTCATAACTTTTCATATTATATCACACAACGAATGAAGCCGGATTTTTTCAAACTGTTCCAGCTGGTAATCGAATCCAGATCCTCCTATTAATAAGACAGTGCATACCACTGTGCCAGAAATATCGTCATGTAAATGGAATAGAACATAGATCAGTAGATGATGGCTAAACACATTAGCTGAGGGGTGGCCGCACCTTGCAGGCTGCAGCCCCACCTTTGACGCTATCTTCAAGGGCGGGCGGGAATTTATACCCATCAACTGCGGCTAAATATTGGATGGGTCTTTATTGAGGGGTGCTGCGACCTTGGTACGATAACAGACAACGTAGCTAATGGATTAAGAGCCAGCGCGTGCCAGAACTACGTTATTTTATAAAAACTGAAAGTTTCTTTACGCTTTGTCCCCAACACAGGGGGGAACGATCAGCGATTTCATGATTCTAGGTCAACGGGAAGTACCCTATAGGTTTTCTTGACAGATACGACGGACGGACGGACAGACGGACAGACAGACAGACAGACAGACAGACAGACAGACAGACAGACAGACAGACAGACAGACAGACAGACAACAAAGTGATCCTATAAAGGTTCCGTTTTTCCTTTTGAGGTACGGAACCCTAGAAAGTTTAGTGATGTGAAAATACTAAACAAGGGGCTAGGTCATTTAAACAGAATTCCAAAGAGGGAAAGATTTGCAATAGCAAACATATGCTAGCCTAGCTGATGCTCGCGACTTCGTTCCCGTGGATATAGGTTTTTAAAAATCCCGTAGCCTAATAATAAGATAAGTAATAAATAAATGAGAGAAGATAAAAAATTGGTTGTCTGTAAAGTCGGTTTACTGACGATAGTTGAACGTGACAACAAAGGCCGATTGTGCTTCTTTGTCGCTCGTTCCGCGCTCTCGCTTGCACTTTAAGCCTTACATGGAACGCCTCAGAGCGAGGTAACGCCGCGTGAGTCATGTTTTTTCGTGCGTGCAGCCGGCTCTATCGAATTATAAGACGTTGTCACGTCAAAAGTAGCCTTGGCATTATAATCCAAGGTATAATCTATCTCCATTCCAAATTTCAGCCAAATCCGTCCGTAGTTTTTGCGTGAAAGAGTAACAAACATCCATACATACTTACAAAATATCCCGTTTATAATATTAGTAGGCTCTTTTTACCTCATCTTGGAAATATATAAAGTCCACGGCACGATTTCCCAAACATTTTGATGCTGTGCCAAGTTGCATCTCAAAGCGGGACGATTCGAAGACCCAAAAACTCTGAAACTGAAATTGCTATAAAAATATTTTGTTTTATTCAACGTGGGGGATCCGCCTACACACGATTTATCTTTGCAGATGTTTATGTTACCTGTATACCTCTATTGTTTGATGGTAAAGAATTGAAATTATAAAAATTCATCATCTATCTATACTCATTTATTATTTACTAGCTGACGCCCGCGACTTCGTCCGCGTGGATTTAGGTTTTTCGAAATCCCGTGGGAACTCTTTGGTTTTCCGGGATAAAAAGTAGCCTATGTGCTAATCCAGTATATTATCTATCTCCATTCCGAATTTCAGCCAAATCCGTGCAGTGATTTTTGCGTGAAGGAGTAACAAACATACTACACACACACATACAAACTTTCGCCTTTATAATATTAGTGTGAATATTAGGATGCCCGCGGCTTGGCCCGCGTGGATTTCGGGTTTTTTTTTCGGAACTTTTTGATTTTCTAGGATAAAAAGTAGCCTATGTCCTTCCCCGGGATGTATCCCATGTCTGTACCAAACATCAAAATCAGTTTAGCGGTTGGGCCGTGAAAACGTAGCAGACAGACAGACACACTTTCGCATTTATAATATTAAGTATGGATTTATTTAGAAATCTTTATTGCACACACACATTACAGGAAAACAATTTATAGATACTTAATAAATTATACAAGTAGTGCAAAGGCGGTCTAATAATAATAATTATTATAAAGAGGTAAAGTTTTAGGTCCTTTTTCTTTTTGAGGTACGGTACCCTAAAAATCAAATCAAGAGTCTCGAGAATGGTATTTACGTAAATGTTTGTGCAAGTTGCAACACAAAGGCGTTATCACGGTAAAGAGTCAACACTGTTTATCTATGCGGATGTTTATCGTGTATTTTTACATATCTCTTCAACTGGCCGGGAGGCAAAAGCTCGCGAGAGACACTACAGGCACGTTTCGTCTCTTCTCTTTGTTTAGGGGTCTAGCATAACTAATGTGGGGTTTTTAGGGTACCTCAAAAGGAAAAATGGAACCCTTATAGTATCACTTTGTTTGTGTCTGTACGTCTGTCGTGTCTGTCAAGAAAACCTATAGGGTACTTTCCGTTGACCTAGAATCATGAAATTTGGTAAGTTGGTAGGTCTTATAGCACAAGTAAAGGAAAAATCACGGGGAAAAAGCTTTTAAATAAAATCTTCGAATCAATCCAGCCCAGTATGACGACATTATTACACCAGCCCACGGCAACACACCACATATCCACACGGAGGTGCGCGGGCGCCGCCGCTGCCATACAAGGCGCGTACGCAACATTCCTAACACAGACGTTGGCAAATTCATTCATAAAACAATGTTTTACACCGTATGTTAGGTAAGGTTTGTAGGCCATACTAGGTAATGGTATCACGTACGCTTCGACGGAAATGGTCTAGTACGCTCGCGCTATAACGTTAAATTAAATTAACGTTAAGTTAAATTAAATTAACGTTAAATGTACGGAATCACTTCGTTGTCTTTCGGTCTGTCAAAAGTTAAGACACTAACCAAAGGCTATTTTCCGTAGACCTAGAACCATTTTCAGCTGGGATTAATAATAATAATAACTGGGAACCTTGACACGCCCACTTGGCAATATGAAGAGTAAAACAAACATTTCGACGACCGCCGTGGCGCAGTGGTGAGAACTGGGTCTTTATAAATGAGAGGTGCTGGGTTCTTCTATTGTAATTTCTACATTGGCTCATATGATTTGCCTCAATAGCTCAACGGTTATAGGAGCGGACTAAAATCCGAAAGGTCGGCGTTTCACACCCCAACGTATATTGTCGTACCCACTCCTAGCACAAGCTTAAAGCTTAGTTGGATAGCAAAGGGGAATGTTAGTCATGATTAAAATAACTCAATATTCTTTTCTTTTTTTTTAAATTTGGGTAAAAGTTGGACATGAATAAAACAGCGAAAAATTGTTGCTCAGTTTACCCTAGGCGTTACCTAAGCCCATTTTCTGTGAAGGGTACACAATCACTGACTATACCTGGCAGGCCGCCAAAATTCACTGGATAATAATGGGAACCTTGATACGTCCACTTGCTGATATGAAGAGTGGAGAACAAGTTTTCTTTTGGTAGGTATTTTAATGTAAAAAAAACTAAGTAGGTCCTTTTTAGGGTTCCATACCCCAAAAGGGAAAAAACCGGCCAAGTGCGAGTCAGACTCGCGCACCGAAAGTTCCGTATTTATTTATCGTGAAAAAAATAGCCGAGTACGGAACACTCGGTGCGCGAGTTTTACTCGCACTTGGCCGGTTTTTTTGAAAGAAAGAAAGAAAGAAAATTAATTTTTATTCCATTACAAGCTAGCCCTTGACTGCGTTCTCACCTGGTGATAAGTGATGATGCTATGATGCAAAGATGGTAGCGGGCTAACTTGGAAGGTGTGTGCCAATTTTTATTACAACCATATTCCTTATATCAGTTTCTACACCGCACTGCAACGCTAAATCGCTTGGCGGCACAGCTTTGCCGGTAGGGTGATAACTAGCCACGGCCGTAGCCTCCCGACTGACCAGCCAATTAGAAATCATAAATTCTCAAATTGCCCCTGCCTGGAATCGAACCCGGCACCTACCACTTTATGCGCCACTGCCACTACCAACGCGGCAGGGAGGTCTTCAAACTTACTACTTAGTACTTACCACCTACCTAATGCATTAAAAGTATCTGAGGTCTGCATATTTTAGTCAGATTTCAGCATAAACAAAACACATTCCAGACTTTCACCAAAAAAAGATTTTCGGCAAAAATGCCGAGCGTTATTTCAAAGTAGAAGCCGGTATGTAGCCCGTGGCATTTTGTGATCGGGGAACGGGGGACACCCCCCCTGAAAGGGGGAAACTTGGGGGTTCCTTTGCCGTAGTAATAAATTGGGGAAAATATTTATTTTTACTCGAGTAGTTTGATATTCTAGTTATTATGACACAGTTATTTTTTTCAAGAGGTCATTTGGAGTCCTCATCTCTCTCTAGGTCGTACTAATTGTCATTGCTTAGGTCATGGCCCCTTTCCATTAATATTTAATCCCATAGTGGTAGTTTTGTTAAGAGAATGATGCGGTGGGTTCACAGATCACTCCGCATTTCTCATTTGCGAGGTTTTCTAGATCCAAGAGTGCACCGGCGTTGATGAGTCAGTCAGTCAGTGAGTCAGAACTTTTGTTTTGTCTGTACAAGATCATGTATAAGTACAGAGTGAATTTGAGTGAGGGGACTCAAGCTTTGATCCTGAATCGACGATAAATGCCAAATATTAAGCTATGATGACGTGAAGTCATTGAAAGATAGGCGTTTCATAGGCTACCTAGCGTCAAAAGGAACATTTGACGCCTGCCAGTGACGTCGAAGCCTCAACGTTTGGTTTTTTTTTATTCACCTCGATCACAACCACACCTGATGGAAAGTGATGATGTGACCTAAGATGGCCTTTTACCAAGAAGATGCCTATTCACTCTTGTTTTAAAGATACCCGGATTGTAATTGGTAGGAAACACAGATCGCGGAACAGTATTCCAAACCTTGGCTATACATGCTCCCTAACTGTCGTGAACTGTGATATGAATTAGTATGGATTGTGAGTGCAACATAAGAGAGCCCTGTCTGTGAGTGCAATAAATGACCCTCTGTCATTAGTCGTGGGTAGGGTTGCCATCTCTAAAATCTATAAACTAGGACAAGGAGCCCGAAATGCCCGGATTTTTGATGTAAAATCCGGACAAATCTCTTTTTAACCCCCGACCCAAGAAGAGGGGTGTTATAAGGAGTAAATAAAATAAAATAAAGTTTATAAGGTGTTTGACGTGTGTATCTGTGTATCTGTCGGTGGCATCGTAGCTCCTAAACTAATGAACCGATCTTAATTTAGTTTTTTTTTGTTTGAAAGGTGGCTTGATCGACAGTGTTCTTAGCTACAATCCAAGAAAATCGGTCCAGCCGTTTGAAAGCTATCAGCTCTTTTCTAGTTACTGTAACCTTCACTTGTCGAGAGTGTTTTTAATTTACACTTGTTAGTTGTTACCTCACAAATAAAATAACTAGAAATTGTTACGTGTTTATTACAAATGATGCCCGCGACTTCGCCCGCGTGTAATTAGGTTTTTATTAATCCCGAGCGATTCCTTTGATTTTCCGGGATGAGTCCAGTAGGGTACTGGCAAAACTATACCGCCAGGCGATTTAGCGTTCCAATACGATACCGTGTACCAAAGGGGGTAGTGGTTTAATATAAACTGCCATAGCCTCTTCCAAGTAAGCCTGCTTACATCTTAGACTGTATCATCACTTACCACCAGGTGAAATTGCAGTCAAGGGCTAACTTGTGTTTAAATAAATAAATTAAAAATCCGCGCGGATGTTACCCTCTGTCTTCGAAGATAGGATGAATCCGGGGATTTCCGGATAGATGGCAACCCTACCCGTGGGAGCCCTCTTCCAAGAAGTTCGCCCTCTGATAGCAAGGTCGTCGACGCCTGACGCATTAGCATTATAGTCACCTAACTATAGTGATTAATGGCTTTAGTTATGACTATTTACATTTATTTAGCTTATTTATTGTTTTGTTACATGGCCACGCGTAGGATGAATGGTCGATAGATCGTTGCCTCGAATGAAGTAATAGATATACTTTTACGATCTTTATTTTGTACTAGATGACGCCCGCAGCTTCGCCCGCGTGGATTGGTCATATCCCGCGATCGATTAAAAAAAATTACGCATACGTAAAAAGAAAAACACAACTCCTATTTTTTGAAAGTCGGTTCAAAAAGTAACCTATGTTACTCCTTGGTTAATAGGTACTTTACTTGTCTGTTAAAGTCCCGTCAAAATAGCTTCAGATAGAGTACTTATTCGGAAGCATATAGTCAGCATAGGTACTCTACATTACATACAATATATTTTACTAGCCGATGCCCGCGACTTCGCCCGCGTGGATTTAGGTTTTTGACGTGACAACGTCTTATAATTCAATAGAGCCGGCTGCACGCACGAAAAAACATGACTCATGCGGCGTTACTCGCTCTGAGGCGTTCCATGTAAGGCTTGAAGTGCAAGCGAGAGCGCGGAACGAGCGACAAAGAAGCACAATCGGCCTTTCTTGTCACGTTCAACTATCGTCAGTAAACCGACTTTACAGACAAACAATTTTTTTCGAAACCCCGTGGGATCTCTTCGATTTTCCGGGATAAAAAGTAGCCTATGTGCTAATCCAGGATATTATCTATCTCCATTTCAAATTTCAGCCAAATCCGTCTAGTAGTTTTTGCGTGAAGGAGTTAACTACAAACATACACACACACACATACACACAAACTTTCGCCTTTATAATATTAGTGTGAAGTATGATTATCTTCGGAAGCATATAGTTAGTACAGGGATCTATCATCTACTCTACATCCATACTATACTTAATATTATAAATGTGAAAGTGTGTCTGTTTGTCTGTCTGTCTGCTACGTTTTCACGGTCCAAGCGCTAAACCGATTTTAATGAAATTTGGTACAGACATGGGATACATCCCGGGGAACGACATAGGCTACTTTTTATCCCGGAAAATCGAGGAGTTCCTACAGGATTAAAAAAAACTGAAATCCACGCGGGCGAAGCCGCGGGCCATCCTCTAGTACAATATATTCTACAACTAAATAAGATTCGGTGTGCGTATCTATCTATCGGCGGTAGTCTCAACTCTTAAGGTCCTTCACTAACCAATCTGTATTTTTGTGTCTTCCAGGTTTCACGTCTGGTGATCCTCCATGAAGAAGCGGAAGATGGCAACGCTATGCCAGACCTGGCACGGCCCGTGCAGGCTGTGTCGCTGGCAGTCAATAACTTAGTCAAGGTAAGAGCTTATTGAAAATGAGAGTAGAGAGAGTAAAAGTGGCAGTACTGCAATTATTGTTTCCACCGATTTCAGTTGGTAGCCATTTTTAACCCCTGATCCAAAAAGAGGGGTGTTATAGCTTTGACGTGTGTATCTGTGTGTCTGTGTATATCGTTGCGTCGGGGCCGCTAAAGATAACAGAAACTATTCTTTCTAAAACAGATGACTTTCAAAGCTGTTTCTGTTACCTCTAGCAGTCTCCCGATGCGACGAGCGCTTGGATAAAAACTTTACTAATTAGATTAAACTTAAACGACCAATACGTACGAGTACTTACATTTTTTTTTAGTTTTTATAGGTTTTTGAACCAGGGTTTTTTAAATTCTTTACTATATTACTTGTCTAAATAATCACGTAAAAATATACCTAGTTACAACTAAAATATACTTTGGTATACACAGGTTGGCCACGAAACTATCGAATCATCAGACGACGTGGTCCTTCGAACTGATATGCCAGGCGCATTGCGAAGAGTGGAAGGTGCCGCCACATTGCTGCAGCAGGCCTCCGATATGTTGAGGGCTGACCCTTACTCCGGCCCTGCCAGGTAGCAAACCTTTGAGATTCCCAAAGAACTAAAACATAGCTCTTTTCTCAGAGTCTGAACTTTGAACTTTCTTATAAGGTCCATTAGCAACCATGTTTCGAACTTCGAAGCCATAAGTTATTATTGACGACTGTTCGATGACTTCGTCTTCAGGTACTGAAGTCATTTGAACGAAAAGGCATTGTTATGACAATTATAAATTCTGTGCTATAAATCAAAAAGTGGTGATAGCCTGGTGGCTAAGACGTCGTTCTTTTCGTGGGTTTGATCCCGGGCACTCACCTTTAACTTTTCGGAGTTTTAAGCTTTACATATCACTTCATTTAACAGTGAAAGAAACATCGTGAGGAAACCTGCGTGCCTGAGAGTTCCCCATAATACTCTCCAAAAAAAAAGTGTGTGAATACTGACAAACTGCACTTGGCCAGCCATCACACACCTTTTGGATAGAGATATCGCTATGGTTCACCACTATGGCCAAAAACATCTCATTCTGAGAAGATTCCGTTCTCAGTAGTGAGCCGGCGATGGATTGATGATAATGAAAGATCCATTTGAATAAGTCAGTTGTTAAAAATTAATTTCCTTATAGGAAAAAGCTGATCGAAGGGTCCCGTGGAATTCTTCAAGGTACATCGGCGCTGCTTCTCTGTTTTGACGAGTCGGAAGTCAGAAAAATTGTCAAAGAGTGCAAAAAGGTAAGGGACTTTCATTATAGGCATAACAGGGTCCTGCGGGAGGGATGTGATGACGTCACGCGAGAGCTCAGTGAGTCCTCAACGTGTGACCACTGTCACCCTCCCGCACCACTACCGCAGGAGCACGCTCAGTTATGTGCTATACCTTTGTAAAAGTTATCTCTGTTCTTGGAATCCATACTTCCATACTAATATTATAAATGCGAAAGTGTGTCTGGCTGCTTAACTGCTGCACACTTAAACCGATTTTGATGAAATTTGGTACAGAGTTAGTTCACATCCCGGGGAAGTACATAGGCCCGGAAAATCAAAGAGTTCCTTCGGGATTTTCAAAAACCTACGTCGCGGAAATCATCTAGTTGATTATAAACTAAGACTTTCGTTCCAGGTTCTAGATTATCTGGGCGTAGCTGAAGTCATCGATACAATGGAAGATTTGGTCCAGTTCTTAAGAGACATCTCCCCAGCACTATCAAAAGCAGCCAGAGAGGTAACTACTACCCAAATATATGTAACGGAGTTTTTTTTCAGATACAAGTTAGCCCTTGAATGCAGTTTCACCTCGTGGTTTAGTGACGATGCAGTCTAAGATGGAAGCGGGCTAACCTGGAACGGGTATGTCAGTTTTCATTAAACGTATACTCCTTGGGTTTCTATACGGCATCGTACCAGAATGCTAAATTGCTTGGCAATTTAGCGTTCTGGTAAATTATATAATAAAAAAAATCTGGTAAAATATATAATTAAAAAAAAATTGGGGCAATCAAAACCTATATAGGGCACTTCCCGTTGCCCTAGAATCATGAAATTTGGCAGATAGCCATGTCTTATAGCACAAATAAAGGGAAAAATGTAAAAACTATGAATTTGTGTTACATCACGAAAAAAATTGAAAAGTGTTATTTTGTTGTAATTACGATGGCATGGAACCCTTTGTGTGCGAGTCCGACTCTCACTTGACCGGTTTTTTTCAGGTAGCGGCGCGAGCGTCAGAATTAACGCATCCTCCACACGCGGAAACATTAACGCGATGCCTGGAGAGTGTGAAGCGCCTTGCGCCGGTCCTGATCTGCGCTATGAAGATATACATACACATCCTGTCTGAGGGTACTCGTACATACAGGCTGTTATTAACAGGGCTCTCTCCGTCACTTACTCCATACAATCGTAGTTCCTTAGTTTATTATTCCTATATTCCTTAGCTTATTAGTTAGTTAATTGTATTGAGTGGGATGTCAAATGAAAGAGGAAAAACCTACAACATTAAAATATACCAAGCGACAGAAAAACAATTTTACTATAATATTTAGCGTTTATTAAGACGATCGCAGACGGGTTTTAGTTTTCAACTTTATCTTGTAAATTTTTAGGGGGCAAAGGGATTGAAGATGCGGCTGAGAACAGAAATTATCTAGCGCAACGGATGGCGGATGAAATACACGAAATTATTCGGTGAGTTTATTTCCTCATTCGTCGTCATGATTCAGCAGTCAAAATAGAATTTAACAGTGAATCCATACTAACATTATTGCCGTAACTTTACGGAAAATCAAAGGGTTCCCACTGGATTTTTAAAAACCTAAATCCACGCGGACGAAGACACGGGTATCCTCTAATATTACTAATCAAATAGACTACATACTAATAATACACAAATATATCAATCAATCATTTATTTTTGCTCAAATGTACGTTAACAATGGTATTACAATTATTATTCATATAGTATCACTACATTTGCCATGCAATGGCGTATTTTGTATCCTTTATTCTATATCGATATTATTTGTGAACAGAGTGCTTCAGCTGACGTCGTACGTGGAAGATGGCGGCGAGAAAGACAACGTAGCGGTTCTGAAAGCGCTGCAGAACATGATTCACAACAAAACGGGCGCTGCGCACGAGTTCCTTAACGTAAGTACCTATTTATTACGCGTACAACACTGAGTTAGCGAATCATCGCTTTTCTAATTTAAACTGAATTGTTGTTGTCTAGGATCCAGATGCACTTCGCAACAGTTTTGGTGAGAGGGCGCTGCGATCAGTTTTAACATCAGGACAAAGGGCAGCGGAACACTTGGCGCCCGCGCAGGCTGACACTCTGAGAAGGACTGTCAGGTATGTCTGTCCAGTTCTAAGGACCATAAATATTTTAACATACGAAGTTTACATTAACAAACATGTTGTCATACTTGTTACGCTGGCTGATTTCCATCATCAGCGAAACCTGCCGCCCGCGTCAAATGACGCCGTATACCCAGTCAAGACTACACTTGCCTTCGTTATCTACCTCCGTGTGAAATGGATATACCTATCTTCAATTCAGTTATACAGAGCATAAGTAGACGCTAGCAAAAACGAAGACAAACGAAAAACCCTGTATTTTATAAAGTTTGCAATGTATTGCAAATAAAACATCTGACTGACGCTAAAGGTCAACGAACGTTTCGTAGTTAGGTGCCGTGAAGTCAATGCCGCGTCATAGGTGGGGCATTGGCCCCGAGTTTGCACGCCACAAATTGCAAGTTTGAAAAATACTCAACCGCTAAAACTACAAGTACTCGTATAAGGCAAATGGTTATTGGTATTGGAGTGTGTGATGTGATGTAGACCTTACACTGCCTAATTGCAATAATTGCGGATTATAGCAAATTAAGTTTTTGGTTCCTTGTGTATCGAGGACTTCTAAATTCAAATTTTTATTCAATTAAACTTTTACAAGTGCTTTTGAATCGTCAAAATAATCTACCGCTGCCGTTGAATGCCGTTCCTACCGAGAAGAACCAGCAAGAAACTCGGCGGTAGCTCTTTTCAAATGTACAATTTACAATAATATGCAAAGTAACGCCTGCTTCTATACGACATTTGGAATAGTTAGCGTTTCTTCGTCGCCGCTACAGGAACAATGTTAGAGACATCTTTTAATCTTAGAACAATGTTAGACTGCATCCATACGTAGTCGAAATTCCTCGAACACGTACGAAGCGATTTGCTTCCTCTTTTCTAATCTGAACCGCCAGGATGTGGAACACCCTTCCACCTATAATATGGGTACCTTCAAGTCAAGAGTGAATAGGCAACTTCTAGGCAAGCGCGCTCCATCTTAGACTGCATCATCACTTGCTAGCGACTCTGATTGCAGCCAAGCGCTAGTCTATAGAATTAAAAAAAAAAAGACACTTGTAAGTTGATTTGTAAACTTAAAAGGGACTAGGGTTCCAAATGCGCCTTTCAAACACCTTTGTAAAGAGCGCACAGACACACAGAGAGACCGATACACAAAAATTAGAAAACAATGTACGTTGCAAAGAGAATATATCACTACGTTGGTACGTTGAGTGTTAACTTAGCCATAGATAGTAGTTGACAGACATAGACCTGTCAGAACGAGAGCGGTGAAGTGACGCGACGACGTTCCAGTTCACGTTACACACTTTATGAAAATTATAATCGCTTTCAGATCCGGCGGGATTAATGCGGACTTGTTATGCGACGAGCGACAATATGGCCACGGACGAGAACCTAAGGTAATATAATTAGCAACCTATACATGTCCACTGCTGGATATAAGTCTCTTGTAGTGATACCTGATGACGTGCTGAAGCTCAGTGATTCGTCAACGTGTGACAACTGTCACCCTCCCGCACCACTCTACTAACACAGGAGCCTACTCAAACATGAGCTTTTTTGACGTGACAACGTCTTATAATTCAATAGAGCCAGCTGCACGCACGAAAAAACATGACTCATGCGGCGTTACCTCGCTTTAAGGCGTTCCATGTAAGGCTTGAAGTGCAAGCGAGAGCGCGGAACGAGCGACAAAGAAGCACAATCGGCCTTTGTTGTCACGTTCAACTATTGTCAGTAAACCGACTTTACAGACAACCAATTTTTTTTTTCTCTCGTCTGGCTTTACACTGATTAGCCAATGTCAAGTTTGTAGTTATTTACAAGTTAGGGAAACTATATGTATGAGTATGGACTTCGTCTGTGCCGGTGCCCGCCGACATACGCGCGGCGCCCCTTTAGAGCGCTTCCCAGTCAGTTCCACCACCAATAAACACCAGCAGAACACAAAAACCGACCACTTCTAACAAAAAAAAAAAAAAAAACACTCCAAAAAGGCAGAGCACGCGTGCCATCAAACGCCAACACAGACGAAGTCCCAAATAGGCGCTATACATAATAATATAGTCCAGTCATTTAGTAGTTTTACCTGGAAAGTTTTCCGGGAGTTTCGAAAATTGGTGGTTTTATAGATTTCGATGTGCTCTTTCCGAATTTTTATTTTGTCACCTCGTATCTTTGCCGCTCGCGCCGCCATCTTGGAAAAATGGCGTCCAAAAACAGTTTTTTGGCGATAACTGCTTCCCGACTCATTTTATGATGAAAATGGTTATGTAACAATTAAACTAGAGACAATTTTCTACAATTTATGTAGTCACATTTTTTTGTAGACTCAATAGTTTTAACGGACAGGAGAAGCATGGGGAATAATAGTATGAATACCTCTCGTCTCTCCGCATCGTTCCGAACACATTCCACTAATAAGTGATGTGCGTCTTCAGGTCTATCACAAATAGTTAGGAAAGGGCAGCTAGGAAATAAGACTTCTTTCAATAAGAAACCAAATTTTAGTGGAATGTGTCAAGAACGAATGCGCATTAAGTATAGAATTATCTTGTTGTAGGCGCAAAATCTAGCATCGGAGTTACGTGGGCAAATCAATGAAGTGGACAGCGTCGTCAACGAGGGAGTCCGCGCGGCCGAGAAGCAAGGAGGGAAGACCCTTGCGGCCAGGTTGGTGTTACGTTTGCTACACCTTTCTACCATCGTACTGCAAGGCATCGTCAAGGCCTGCATACGAACGAAGTTGAAATTCCTCGGACTCGTATGAAGCGATTTGTTTCCTCGTTTCTAATCCGATCCGCCAGGATATGGAACGCCCTTCCGGCATCAGTTTTCCCCTCCACTGTTAATATGGGTACCTTCAAGTCAAGAGTGAACAGACAACTTCTAGGCAAGCGCGCTCCATTTTAGTCTGCATTATCACTTGCTAGCAGGTCTGATTGCAACCAAGCGCTAGTCTGTAAATTAAAAAAAAAACCTAGCAAAAAGTCTTTGCCTTTGATATTAAGAACCCGTACGCTCGATTTTATATTTTATAGGAACTATTGAAGACCGTAGTGCTTTTCCTTTTGAGGTACGGAACCCTAAAAAATGGCCAAGTGCGAGTCAGTTTCGCGCACCGAGGGTTCCGTACTACACTCGTTTTTTTCGAGATTTTGGACGATAAATCAAAAACTATTATGCATAAAAATAAGTAAAAATCTGTCTTGGAATGAGCACGTAAAGCCCTTTATGATATCCCACTTGGTACAGTTATCTTAATTTGAAAATTGAAAATATTTATTTGTTCATGAACACATTTTAATGTTTTTTTTTGTGATGTAACCACAAATTCATGGTTTTTGGATTTTTCTCTTTACTTGTGCTATAAGGTCTACCCACCTGTCAAATTTCATGATTCTAGGTCAACGGCAGACAGACAACAAAGTGATCCTATAAAGGTTCCTTTATTCCTGGTATACGGAGGTATATTCCTGGAGGTACGGAACCCTTAAAAAGTTTTATTTTATTGTTCCTAGATTGGAGACAGCTCACAAGTGGTTGTTGCACCCTGCCGCAGATCCGTCCACCAGGATCGAGGGGCAGAAGGCCATCAACAGCATCGTTTCCCAGGGACAGAGGGTATGTACAGTTCTGAATAAATAACACCTACATATTGTAACTTTCAATCTTGATACATAATAATTACCTACTCCTTTTAAGCTGCTGTGGTCACCTAAGTTTCCTTCTCTCGCACATTCTAACATTTTCAATTCAAAATATTTTTATTCAATTACACTTTTACAAGTTCTTTTGAATCGTCAAAAGCATCTACCACTGGTTCGGAATGCCTTTCCTACCGAGAAGGACCAGCAAGAAACTCGGCGGTTGCTCTTTTCAAAGAAAACATAGTTTTGTTTTTGATTGGTTGGTCAGTTAGTCACTCAAAATAGTCAACGCCCACTGACTTTGTCTTTGTCATTTGTATGGGATTACGAACAGAGAGAGCCGTATTCTAACTTCTCTCCGTGGATAGAGTATGGTCAGACTTTTTTCTCCAGGACTTCAACTGTATCTCAATCCTTTTAAGAGTTGAACTACTGGGATAAAATAATTCAAAATTCAAAATATTTTTATATTGAAAACTGAGGTACTTTATATTTTTGAGAATTCAAGATTTAATTTGACTTCTACAGATAGCTGACAATCTTCAAGGTAGAGAAAAGGCAGAAGTCATGCAATTGTGTTCTGAAGTGCAGAGGTTGGCCGACCAGTTGGCCGACTTGTGTATGAGTGGCCAAGGGGACACGGAAGAAGCCAGGGCTATTACCAGGTTTGTATTAAGGGGTTGGTTAGATGCCCACTGCTGGACATAACTTTTTGCGGACAGAAGTCTATTGACTTTGACTCTGGTGTTAAAGTAGCAAGCCAGCTAGAAGATTCCAAGGTAGAGAAAGGCAGAAGTCATGCAACTGTGTTCGGAAGTGCAGAGGTTGGCCAACCAGTTGGCCGACTTGTGTATGAGTGGCCAAGGGGACACGGAAGAGGCCAGGGCTGTTACCAGGTTTGTATTAGGGGGTTGGTAGATGTCCACTGCTGGACATAGCTTTTTGGAGACAGAAGTCCGTGTCCCCTTGGCCACTCGCCAAGGGGACACGGAAGAGGCCAGGGCTATTACCAGGTTTGTATTAGAGGGGTGGTTAAATGTCCATTGTTGGACATAGCTTTAAGCTTTTTAAGACAGTAGTCTATTAACTCTGTTGGTTAAGAAGCAAAAACTGAGTTCTAAAGTATTACTAGGCTACATTCTCAAAAAAAAAAAGATTAATATGTCCTGTTAGCTTTTATGCAGAACCAAAGCCATTAATGAAATTTGTTTTGGGGTATACCAAAAGTTCTTAGGTTGCCCCATATAATTTTTTTTTTTTTTATAATATTGGGACGAATTTTTCTTAATACCATTGGTTTCTTTCTTTCTTTCTAATTCATTGAGTTTCATTTTTAACTCCCGACCCAAAAAGAGGGGTGTTATAAGTTTAACGTGTGTATCTGTCTGTGGCACCGTAGCTCCTAAACGAATGAACCGATTTTAATTTAGTTTTTTTTGTTTGAAAGGTGGCTTGATTGAGCCGTTTGAAAGTTATCAGCTATTTTCTAGTTTTCTCATAGAGGTTTTTGTCGAGAGTTTTTAAATTTTTGATATTTTGATGTGGAGTCCTGATGTGGAGAAATACATCAGCTGTATTGTCGTCAGGGATTTGACGGACAAGCTGCACGAGCTGAAGCGCAGTATGGAGCGCGCAGTCGTCAACAGGGTGGTGGAGGATTTCATTGATGTTGCGGCTCCTTTGAGGCACTTCACCGACGCTGTCAATGCTCCTGAAGGTTAGTTATATTTTATTTCTAAGCAATGCCCGAATACTTCATCCGTGTAATTTAATTCCTAACAATCCTGTGGGAACTCTCCAAGATAAAAACTAGTCTATGTTCATATGAGGGACTCGGCCTTTTCAAATTGGTTCTAGGGTTCCGTATCTTCAAAGAATAAAAGGAACCCTTTGTTGTCTGACTGTTATGTCTGTCAAGGCAATCAAAAGCTATAGGGTACTTCTCGTTTACCTAAAATCATGGGTAAGTAGCCATCCATGTCTTATAGCACAAGTAAAAACAAAAGAATTTGTGGTTACATCACAAAAAAAATATTTTGTTCTATTTCTTGCACTATGGTACGGAACCCTTCTTGTCTGAGTCCGTCTCGCACTTGACCGTATTTTTCCATATATTATTACTTCTATACTCAGGAACTCCGGGTCGCGAGGCAAACTTCCATGACAGGTCGAATGCTCTGGCGGCGTTCAGCCAGAAAGCGGCCGCCGCCGCCGGCATGGTCGCAGCCGGGGTCAGGCATAACAAGAGGCTGGCTGACCAACTCATACACAACGCACAGGAGGTATGACTTTTTTTATAATCAGATATAAATAAGCCCTTGACTGCAATCTCACCTGATGGTAAGTGATGATGCAGTCTAAGATGGAAGCGGAAGGGGTATGGCAGTTTTATCAAACCCATACCCCTTTGGTTTCTACACGGCATCGTACCGGAACGCTAAATCGCTTGTCGGTCGGGCTTTGCCGGTAGGGCGGTAACTAGCCACGGCCAAAGCCTTCCACTAGACAAAGATTCTTTTTCTTCTTGGCAGACGAAGCGTGGTCTCCGTATCTACTTGAGTTTTGCATTTATCCGTCCGTCCGTCCGTCCGTCCGTCAGAATCTCATAACTTCAGAATAAATGCACATACTTATTATTGTTTCATGAATTTAAAATCAATATGGCGGATGTTACATCCAAAAAAGGTGGAGGTTTCAATTTTTTTTCTGCTGTTAAAAAGGATTGATGGAACGAGTTGGTACTTGGACTTGGACTACTCGAATAGCCGGGTACTTTTGATCATATATTTTATCCTGAACAGGATTTTGCTCTGAAACAACTAACAACTCACTGGAGTAATCTAGCTGCTAAAATAAGGGTCTAAATTATAAATTTATCCTTTTGTAGGTGGAGAAACTTTCCCCTCAACTGATCTGCGCCGGCAAAATCCGTTTGCACTATCCTGATAGCAAAGTAAGTTCTTCAGTGTACTTAGTATAAGAATTTTACATAGAATTTAAGCATTAAAACCTAGTGATGTCTGTACACAGTAAAATGAACCTAATTGTTCTTGATTTAACGTGACAGATTCAATGGTCGGCGATTTTAAGGATCGATGTGATTTCTTGCATGGATATAGTTAAAGACATATTATCCCGGATAGTTAAAAAATCCCTAGAATTTAAAAAAAAAAGTAAAGCCACGCGGATGAAGTCGCGGGTATCAGCTAGTTTTTTTTATTAAAACCCATGAATAACTGTTACGCGTTGTAATCTGTGTTCATCGCGTAGGTTTTGGAAGGACATTCCAATAATTCGTTAAAAATATTTAAAAAATACCTGCTTTTTCAGCGTGACGCTTATAATATTCGTTTGGATTTTTCATTCGCACATTACAGGGGAATGTTTATTGATATAATTTCACTTGTTCTTTCAATAGGTAGCTGAAGAACATTTCAACAATCTGAAAAACCAATACTCGGACGCAGTGTTGCGTTGCAGAGACCTTTGTGACCAGGCTGTCGATCCTTTGGACTTCGTCAGAACTGCTGGTAAGCCCCAGAACCTAGAAAATGTTATTAGGGATGGAATTTTCAAAAATCCTTTTTCAATGATTTTCAGCCAGGTCAAGTCTTTTTGAATGTAGTTTTTGTTTGTAGGTGAATTGATGCAAAAGCACACATACTTATGTGAGGATGCCATCCGTAACAACGACTCGCAGAAAATGGTTGACAATACTTCAGCTATCGCTAGGTAAGCACGAAAAGCACTAATAGAAATTCAATTAAATTTTTTACTAACTATTACATGTCTTGTAAATTAACATAAAACTAATTAATCCCCAAAGTAGTTAGCCAGAAACTAAGGTTAAAACCTGTAGAGCACACTTTGTCTTTGCTTAGACTTAAATTTCAGTTAGAACGAGACAGATTTATGCCAGCGGTATGATGCTGTCTCGTTTTAACAGTGTCAGTATGAGCAAAATCAAAGTGCGCTCTATAGATCTCAGCCTAAGAACTCTAAGACGACATGCTATGACGTGGGACAGTATATACTCGTTATCACACTTCACATCACACTAATATTATAAAGGAGAAAGTTTGTATGTGTGTGTGTGTGTGTATGTTTGTTACTCCTTCACGCAAAAACTACTGGGCGGATTGGGCTGAAATTTAGAATGGAGATAGATTATACCCTGGATTAGCACATAGGCTACTTTTTATCCCGGTAAATCAAAGAGTTCCCACGGGAATTTTAAAAAACCTACATCCACGCGAACGAAGTCGCGGGTATCGGCTAGTCTACAATATAACAAGTACCATCTATCAAGTATCAATACAGTAAATTGATTTCATTTGAACAGGTTAGCGAATCGAGTTCTTTTAGTGGGAGGTTCAGAAAGAGAAAACACAGAAGATGGCGAATTCGCGGCCGCCATTGCTGCGGCGCAACAAAGACTACAGGCGGCCATAGCGCCCGCGGTACGCGCCGCTAAACGAGTAGCGCTCAACGACCGTACTGCCGTCCCGGTCTGGCGCGCCGCCAACAACGAGGTGAGAGGGAGATAGCATTACACCACATCCCCGACCGCGCCTCACTCCGAACCGAACTCAATTATATACTACTACCAGTACAACTGCCTGTTCGGACACGATTTGTATGTGTGGGCAAGAGTAGGTCTGAGCGAAACCAATCGAGCGGGACAAGGACAGCGTTATACGCAAGCAACATCAGTGCTTGTCGCTTGTCTTGTCTTGTGTTGTCAGTGCAAGTCTTAGTATAGAATTGTTGTAGCAGTAAGCGGTTAGGACCTCGGCCTCATATTCGGATAATCGGAGTTTCAGTTCTGGGGACTCATGTCTAACTTTTTGGAGTTAAATGCATTTTGAGCAGTTAAATATCACGCATATGCTTTAGCGGGGAAGGAAAACATCGTGAGGAAACCTGCATGCCTAAGAGTTCTCCATAAAGTTCTCATAGGTAAGTCGAATCTACCAATTTGCACTTGGCCATCGTGTTTGACTATGGCTGAATCCCTTCAAAAGGAGACCCGTGGTCAGTAGTGAGCTGGCCATGGGTTAATGATGACGATGACGAGTTGAATTAATATGAAAGCTATTCGACAGATAATCAAAGCAGCAAGCGGCGTGGAAGAAGCCCTATCTCGCCAATACGCGCCACCACCGCCGCCACCAGCCTTGCCCGAAGCCCTCAGCGCCCTGCACATTGCGCCCCAGCACGCGCCGCCCCGTCCCCCGCCCCCTGCGCTCAGCGCACCCCCGCGCCCGCCACCTCCGGACACGGACGACGAGGGAGAGGACATCTTCAGGAGGCAGCCTCACCCCAGCCAGCCTATATTGGTAATACGCTAGCCAATAGAAGAGCCCTATACTGAGAGTTCCTGGCTGGGTGTTGTGCTCGGTAGAGCAGCGTCGTGCTGCGATCTATTGAGACTCTGCCCTACGCCAGGTCATTCGTGATTCGTATCCTCCACAATGCGCCTTACATACATACAAAAACTATCTATACTAATAAATAAAATTGGAGTGTCTGTCTGTAATATCGAAATAACTACCTCATATTAAGCTCATATGGTTATTTGAACGATACCATAACTGAATCACACGTTTTTAAAATTTTTGTCTGTCTGTCTGTCTGTCTGTCTGTATGTCTGTTTGAAAAGGCTAATCTTTGGAACGGCTGAACCGATTTTGACGGGACTTTCACAGGCAAGTAGAGGATTGACCAGGGCGTAACATAGGCTACTTTTTTAACCGACTTTCAAAAAGGGAGTTGTGTTTTTCTACCTATGTACACCAAAATCTCCGAGATTTCTGAACCGATTTGCGTCATTTCTTTTTTAATCGATAGAGGAACTTTGCGACATTGTTTCATAAAAAATTTGGAGTCCAACTCCTCAATCCTGATGCTGCAGGGGATCTGACCAATCCACGCGGGCGAAGCTGCGGGTATCAGCTAGTTATACATAAAAATAAATAAAAATCTGTTTAAGAATGTACACGTAAAGCCGATTCATATGATACCCCACTTGTTATAGTTATCTTTCTTTGAAAATACTAATTAGTTGTTCACGAATTTTAACGTTTTTGTGATGTAACCACAAATTCACGGTTTCCGGATTTTCTCCTTTACTTGTGCTATAAGACCAATCTGGCTGACTGCCAAATTTCATGATTCTAGGTCAACGGGAAGGTTACTAGGTACTCCATAAGTTTTCTTGACAGACACGACAGACAGACGAGAAAGTGATCCTATTAGGGTTCCGTTTTACCTTTTGTACCTCAAATGGAAAAACGGAACCCAAAAGAGATATAATAATATGCTATGTAGGACTGTAGGTCTTGATTAAAATTATTTGTACAGGTGGCCGCACACAACTTGCACAAGGCAGTGCGGGAGTGGTCGTCCAAAGACAACGAGATCATCGCTGCGGCCAAACGTATGGCCATCCTTATGGCCAGGCTCTCGGATCTGGTGCGATCTGACTCTAAAGGTATGTGGTCTGATAATAACAATAGATTTATGATGTGTAATATTTTGTAAATAATATTAAGCTTTGTGGAGCCTTTTATGGGCCCAAATCATCATCATCAGCCTGTGGAATTCCACTGTTGGACATAGGCCTTCCCTATAGAGCGCCACCACACCCGGTCCTCAGCCTTCTTCATCCAGCCACTTCCCGCCCACCGCTTTATATCGTCGGTCCATCGTGCTGGAGGCCGTCTCACACTACGCTTGCTTAAACGCGGTCTCCACTCAAGGACTTTCCGGCTCCAACGACCATCGCCTCTACGACAGGCATGGCCTGCCCACTGCCACTTCAGCTTGCTAATAGTTTGGGCTATGTCAGTGACCTTGGTTCTCCTGCGGATCTCCTCATTTTGGATCCTATTCCTCAGGGAAACTCCTAACATAGCCCTCTCCATAGCTCACTGAGCAACTTTGAATTTGTTAACAAGGGCATTTGTCAGTGTACACGTTTCAGCAGCAGGTGAGGAGGATTGGCCCAAATGCTAAATGTAAATAGTAATTGCTGTAAATTTTTCATCGCTAATATGTATAGAATTACTCATATAATGTTTTGCTAATGTATACTTTTAAATTTGTGACAAGTCTGTTTCACTTATCGGATGGTTGGCCAATGCGACATAGCGTGTCGTTGATTCAATAGTAATATATCAAATGAAAGAGGAAAAAATTCTGAGTTCATAAATATAAATATGGTGTGTGTTAAAATACACCGAGTTCACTGGTAGTGGTCGGGTTTTAGTGCTTTTTAACTAGAAAGTGAATTTCAGACTAAATATTTTTACTCTCTGTCGTTAATTTCGTAACTGAGCCAAAAACAGATATCGAGTTAATTATGTCCTAAAAATCTTCTTTTTACTAGGAGAAGGACTTTAAAATACGACACAAATCTAAAGGTATTCATCAATGACTTTCTAAGCAAGGACATCGCACTGGCGCGCATAACAAGGGACCAAGTAAGTGTGCTTATACTCGGTGTAAGCACACTTTCTTCATTAGTCGCATGTTGACTGCAAAGCTGTCAAGACGCCTAAATGCGCGATCAAAAAGTGCCGAAATAATACGTTAACGACGCAGAAAAGAGATGGTGTGACTTACCACCGGTAAGTTAATTTTATTTACGTAAGATAACATGCGAAAAACTGTAAAATACTTAGTAAAACCATTGAAAACACTAGAAATATCTAAAATTATTTACAATGTTCCCATTCCTTTCTCTCACGCACATCGGAAAGAGACAGATGGAAGGGCGCGTCACGAATGTCGGAAAAACAAAACTGTGGAGTAGCTTTTTTTTGTTCTATGTAAAATCTATTGGCCATTATTGTATCACATTTATTTTATTACTAGCTGTGCCCGCGACTTCGGTCGCGTAGAATAGCTCTAAGCGCGCTTTATATAGCCACGAACGCTCAGGCGCGAGGCGTGTATCTGTACGTTAAAAATGTTCGCCGCGATTCTTTAAATTGACATAACTTTTTTATTTATGAACCGATTGACATGAAATAAACACTAAATGTTAAGTGAAGCTTACTACAATATATTAGTGACAACCGTATCTAAATCGAATAAGCCGTTTCTGATATTAGCGTGCACAAACACACAGACAAACAGACAAAAAAAAATTAATTACAATTTCGGGTTCGGCATCGATAAAAAAAAGTAGCAGGGGTTGTTGTTATTAACAAGCCCTGCTACTTTTTTTTTATATATTTCCATTGTACAGACACCACTTTTCTACAATTTTATTATATGTATAGTGTATTATATGTATCTTTTGACGACCTCCGGTGCGCAGTGGTAGCGCGGTGGATTTGTATGACGAGGGTCCCGGGTTCGATTCCCGGCTGGGCCGATTGAGATTTTCTTAATTGGTTTAGGTCGGCTGGTGGGAGGCCTTTGGCCATCTTGATTCAAGGCCCATCTTGAATCCGCCATTTTGGTTTTATTTTTCAGCTCCCTGTCAATTGGATGAAGTTCTGAGTGACATTTGTTCGAGCACCCCCCACCTATCTTCAATACCCTGGCCGTGCTCCTCACCGAAATCCTCAATCATCAGCTCTATCCATATTTTTCCTCCGAATCATTTTTTGTCCTCTATACGAAACCATCGGTAAAAAAAAACATACAAAATTTTACAGAAGAGTTGATCAAATGAGTCAGTCAGTCAGTCAGTCAGTCAGTGAATCAGCACGAGCAGAATAGTATATAGTATAGATATAGTATAATAGTTTCATATTTACAAAAACGAAAAATCTCTCAAAGAAATAACAAAAATTAATAGTGCTACACTACTCCATTCCATTTTTTGTTCAAGTTTGCTTCTAAAATCACCTTATTCAGCTTCGAGTGCAATAATCGATTTACATTGCGGCTTAATCACTGAGGTTAGTTTACAGGACTTGAATGTTAGCGGGAATGTATAAATGGAGCAGTTGAAGCTACATAGGGTGAATTTAGAAACGTGTGCCATGTTTGGGCTCTTGTGTTGTATGCCACGATGTGTCCATGCTTAGAAAGTCATTGGTATTCATAATTATTGTTATAAATATCAAGCTACATGCTATATGTCTATATGTATACCGCATTATTGTATCATATGTCTGTCCATTGCTTCTCTTGGATATATAGAAGTCGCTATGAACCTCAGCGGTAAGTTGTACGTTTGTATGTACCTAAAAAATAAGCTTGTGTTCCATATTGTAAATATTTTGTATATTGTAAATTTGTAATTTTTTCTGTTTTGTAAAGTGTTTCGCGGTGTTTCGTATTATTTCATACTTATACTGCCATACTTAATGTTATAAATGCGAAAGTGTGTATGTCTGTCTGTCTGTTACCTTTTTATGGCCCAACAGTTTAACCGATTCTGACAAGTGTTCAAAGTCAGAGTGCGCTCTAGAGATCTCATCCTAAGTGTCCAAACTCGATGAAAATGATTGCAATCGATTCTGTTACTAGTTCTGATTCTGAAAAAACTATTTTCAGGTTTTTCAGGTTTTGCTTACACTAAAACTAACGGTGTACATTTTTTGATATCATAGGTAGCAAGCGCGAGTTGATAGCGACGGCCAAAGCGATCGCTGAGGCGTCCGAGGAAGTCACTCGTTTGGCCAAGAAGCTGGCCCTGGAATGTACCGACAAGAGGATAAGAACCGTGAGTTTATTAACCCCGATCCAAAAAGAGGGGTGTTATAAGATTGACGTGTGTATCTGTGTATCTATCTGTGCATCGTAGCTCCTAAACTAATGAACCGATTTTAATTTTGTTTTTTTTTTCGTTTGAAAGGTGGCTTGATCGAGAGTGTTCTTAGCTATAATCCAAGAAAATCGGTTCAGCCGTTTGAAAGTTATCAGCTCTTTTCTAGTTACTGTAACCTTCACTTGTCGGGGGTGTTATAACTTTTTAATTTACACTTGTAATTTATTAATCATGTATACAATACAATAAATAGTTAAAGTTAAAGTTGAAAAAAAAAACTGTTTAGAGGCAAAACCAAATAGAGCAAACCGGTCAAGTGACAGTTGGGCTCGCACGCGAAGGGTTCCGTACCATCGCACAAGACATAACACTGTACTTGTTTAAAAAAATGCATGGCGGCCATTTTGAAATTCGCTTTCTTGATATTTTATTATATTCCACACTGAAAATTCAACTCACAACAATCACGGTTCATCAGATACAGTCAGACGGATGGATGAACAGCGGAGGCTTAGTAATGAGGTTCCGTTGGCATTACTTTGAATACGGAACCCTAAAAAAGAGAAACCGCTGAGTACAGAAACTTAAGGGTCTTTGTCGTATTTGACCAGAATATTTTTAATTTGCATTTGTTTTCCCAGAATTTGCTGCAAGTGTGCGAAAGAATTCCGACCATCGGCACTCAACTCAAGATCCTTTCGACCGTCAAAGCCACCATGCTGGGTGCTCAAGGTATGATATTTTTATAACTATAGGGTTATTCCATTTTAAAATTTATCTCCTAGCTGCTAAAAGGTTAATTTTATTTGCTGCTAAATCCGCCATGGGTAGAATTCGAGTATTCGCAATTTATTTTTCATCATATCTATTCGAAAAACGAAAATATGTATTGGGGGATATCGGGGAAAAAACCATTTTGTTCTCGTGGGAGTTTGAATTTTCTCTCTTCTGATTGATCCGGGTTCATGCTTTAGTATGTATTGTGTTTTTCTCAAAGTAAGTGCTTATAGTGTGTGCCACTCGGGGCCAAAACATCTTGTTCTCGGGCTGCGTATATTGATTCCTCGCTACGCTCTCATTTTGAAATATCACTTTGGCGCCTTGTATACACACATAAGTAACCTAAGTGAGCGTGTGAACTCACACATATTTTTTTCACTATTCAAGGCTTAGATTCATTGTAAAAGTTTGCTTTAATGATTTAGGATTCTCTTTCCTTGAAATTACCGTATTAACCTTGTTATTATAATTATTTATAACTATTTCCTTGAATATTAGTATTATTATATTGAGTTAATGTTAACCGCTGTAACGTTATATTTTTGTTAACGCCTCCCGTAACCGCTTAACGCCTCATTTGCAGTCGGAATGCCGGATTATAAAGGTATTATTGGCTTCGCTAACTCTATCATCTTGTCTTTTAATAATTATTATTCTTTTCTTACTTTTTTTGTAAGTTTTTCTATGCTTAAGTATTATAAAAATGAATTATATATTTTTTTTTCTATCAAAAGCTACATATTTCTTCTTATTAAGCTATGTATATGCATAAAAACTATCTTGATTCAACGGCCTATCTAAATAAAACGTGGTTACGTGAATTTTGCATGATAAGCATTCCGATATACAAATTTATATAACATAAAACCTTATTATATAAGATTAAAACAGTACTAACCCCTTCACATTTTTTGTGGAACTACTTTTATAAGGAGTTCCCTTACTTATAGTTAATGACAATGGCGCACAATTTGCAAATTATTTAAGGATTTTAATGTTTTTTTTTAATGCTACTATAGTGTTATAGGTTTCGATATTTCTGTAAAAGTATTAAGACTGTTGATATAGTTTTGAAAATTGTTTATCTCTTGCAGGTAGCGAGGAGGATCAAGAAGCCACGGAGATGTTGGTTGGAAACGCACAAAACTTGATGCAGAGCGTAAGTTTATTTATATAACATTTCAACATTTCATAGAAACAATCTTCTTTCACACCTAAATTGTTTCGGTTTTCATTGCGAAACCTCCTCCTCCCCCATCCATCATACTCCCCCCCTTCCCCCCTCCCCTATCGGGAAAAGTCCCCTAGAAGTCATCGGGTTGTAGATGATCAGTGTTACCCGTGAGAAGTAAAGTATTTTTTAAAAGCTTCCCTTGTGTTGGAAGTGGACGTCTGAATTTCTAAGCTGTGCTAGTTTGGACATGGACTAATTCATTTTTTTTTCGACATCAGGTAAAGGAGACGGTGAAAGCGGCCGAAGGGGCTTCCATCAAGATTCGTACGGAGCAAGGCGCCTACCGTCTACGCTGGGTGCGTCGCTCGCCGTGGTACCAGATCTAAAGGATGTACCAGCTACCATGGAACAACGTCACAAACATACACTTCATATCCTCACCAACTTTATACCATGTACCCATTTTATACTCTGTAGTCTGTACCACCCATGTGCCCTTACCTTTACATTATACATAACCAGAACGCTAGCAAAAACGAAAACAGGTTATAGTACTGATGATTACTGATATGATACCATAAAAAAAGCTGCGACTTTTTAAAGTCCTGTATTTTTTTAAAGTTCACAACATCTGACTGACGCTAGAGGTCAATTAACTTCTGCCCATAAAAGGTAGTGAAACTGTACATTGTGATTGTGTTGTGAAATTACCCCTTCTAATGAAAAACGTGTGATTATAGAAAGAAAGTGCCATTGGTTAGTGCTTTACAGAATAATATTGAATATTAAATTATACACAATGAGTGTATATAAATATACACAAAACTAAAACTAGTTAGAACTATTAGATTGACAAGAAATTAAACATAACGAAAAATAGTTTTTTTAAAGATTTCTGTATTTTCCTTTTACATAAATTGAACTAAAAAAAATTTGAGGTAGACATTCTCTTGAATCTTTGTGTCTATTAGTTTGAATTGAATCTAATACTTCCTTAGATAAAAGTAGTCCGTTTTTAATGTTTTCACTATCATTAGTTGATAGTATTTTAGTTTTGTGTATAATAAAAATTAGTGTAACAGCTGTTAGTATTAGGTAATAACTATAAAATATATATTTTAATATGAATTAGTAGTAATATTATTGTAACGGTATATAGTTTTGGAATAGTCTGCTGAGTACTCTTTTGATTAAAAAAAAAATTTAACTAAAACATGTAACATGGCTAAATTATGGTGTGGACATACCTTAAGTTGCAATATTAAATTAAAAGCGTTAGTTAATTCGATTGGATGCTACACAAAATTTACTAACAGGACTAAAATTAGTGCGATAATTTTCACAATGTTCACTTGCGTTTTAGATACATTTTAGTTTAATTTTAGTTTTTTGTACAATTCAATTAGTTCTAGGGCTTCATGCTTTAACTTGACTCGCGAAGTTTGTTAAGTAGATGTTATCTAAAAATTGACATGATATAAAAGTGATATAATATATTTTTATATGAGTGGATGAATGGAAAAATACCACTAAAAACTAAAACTAATATTATTCTAGACTTAATAATAAATAATGTTGTAAGAAAAAAATGTAGCTAAATATACATACTTTTTTTTTTGCTTTTTCTGTTGATTAACGTGATTACTTTTAAGTCTGTATGTCAGTGTGTTTATATGTAACATTTTATAGCAACGATTTTACTCTTTTTTTTTGTTAATAGGTGTAGTCTTATTTATTTTTTAATAAAGCTTTTTAATTTATGTTTTGTTTTTTCGTTTGTCCTTCCTTCATTTTAGTTTATTTATTAGAAGTCAGTTATTAGATACCATAAACACCTTTTTGAATGTAGGGCTGTGAATTTGAAGCTATAAAATTAACTAGGTCCTAAAAGATGATAATTATGATTGTAGGTTTATTGGATTTTGGATGTAACTTAACTAAGTTTACCTAATGTTAGTTTAGTCTTAGTTATTCCTAACTCAGTATGAAAATGTATGAATTTAGTTTCCATTTCCTTAGGCAGACTATGGTTATGGTAAGTACCTACCTAATATACACTAAACCTAGCTATTAGATACTATTTGGCCTTGAAATTCGATTCACGAATAAAAACTCTTAGATTTCTTTTGGTGTGTTTTTTATTTTTTATAAATACTAGACTTGAAGCCAGCGACTATCCGCGTGGTTATAGGTTTTTTAAATTCTTGCGGAACTCTAATTTTCCGGGATACAAAATAGCTTGAGTTAATTCGGGGAATAAATCGGTTCTATTTACTTGCCTACTAATATTATAAAAATGTATGTGAGTTTATATGTATAGAGTAATCCTCCAAACTGATGATCTGATTCTAAAAATTCTTTCAGAATCCAGATAGCCAAGTTACTCGTACCTACATTATGCCCGAGTGCTACAAGAGTATAAATTACCTATATCATGCGGATGAAGTACCAGAAAAATGTCTAGTGTAACCGGCATACCTAATATCAAAGTTCTACTGTTTTGTGACTTTTTTAATATTAGCTTTTATTTAAAGAAACAACTATAATACCTATATACTTATTTAAAAAAAAGAATATTAGCCATGTTAAATGACTAATATTCCCCTTTCCTCTCCAACTAAGCGTCAGGCTTGTGCTATTAGTAGGTACGACAATAGGTAGTGCAACGGGCAGGGTTTGAACCGTCGACCTTTAGGTTTTCAGTCCACTCCTTTACCGGTTGAGCTATTTAGGCTCTAATATATAAGACAAGCTTGAAATACTTAGTAAGATACCATAAAAATAAATTGAAAAAAAAAAAAAAAATACCACTGGCGGCTTGGGTCCAACCCACCCCGCTGCTAGTGGGATCCATTTTACCATATTTTTATTCAATGTTTTTTTTTATTTTTTTTCTGTTATTTTATTTCTCTTTTGTTTCTGTTATTTATTGATTTTGTTGTTGCTGTTATTTTATTTTTTGTTCTTTCTGTGTTTCTGTTATTTTTTCTGTTGTTTTTGTTATTTTATTGTTTGTTGTTTAAAAATAGGGTAAAATGTGAAAAATAAATAAATGAGAGAATCTATAATAATTGAAAAAATATTTCCCTCTTTCGCACAAAATTACAAACATTTTTCGCACCAGAAACACAATATTTTTTAGTAGCAGCAACACTGAATGACGGATCGATTAGCTCCCGACCTACGACTTCACCCGAACACGACCGACATACGTGACACGACTCACGACGCGTACGACCGCCGCGACGTCAAACCGCATTCCGACCACAACAAAGCGATGAAAACAATGCTTTTCCACGAGGAACTCGACATCAAACTAATCCGTGCAGTGAAAGAAAACCCAGTGCTATACGACCACAACCATGCCAAGTACATGGATTTCAATTTGAGGGAAGTTGCTTGGCAGAAGATTGGCGACGAGCTTAAGAGATCCGGTAAGGCGATTTCGGCTTGCTTTTAGAATTTACGATGTTATGTCGAGTGGTCCCTACTATTTGCTTCTCGTAGTTAAGTCGTTTCGAAGTTTAAAAGTGAGTTTGTATCAGATTTTTTTAAATCTTGATTGATCTGCAATAATGTTAGTAAATAGAGTTGTTTATTGGTTATGTAAATAAACCGTGAAGCGTTAATTTTGGTTCTAGGTATTTCTAAAACTATGTGTTTAGTAAAATAGAACAGGTATTTTTAAGGTTCCGTACTGAAAGGTGCCAATAGAATCCTATAATCCTACTCTATGGATCCTATTATTAAGCATGCGCTGTCCGTCCGTCCGTCCGTCCGTTTGTCTGTCTGCCGCGACCCCCATAGACGACAGATAAGCGTTTATCTGTCAGCGGGCTGTATCTCATGAACTCTAATAGGTAGAGAGTTGAAATATTCACATAATATTTTGTATTTCTATTACCGCTATAACAACAAAATAATAAATTCGAATCTAAGTTGTGAAATCAACCACAAGAAAAATAATGTCGGAGCTGAAAATTATGTTCAATTGAGTTTAAATCGGATAAGGTTGATATTTTAGATACACGCACAAAAGTGCCTACCTTGATTTTAGAAATATTGATTTTCTGATCTAAATATTTGGTTTCAGCTGCGGATTGTAAAATAAGATGGATAAACATCAGAGATGTGTATAGACGAATTCTAAGAAAAAGTTTGGAGTCAGGACAACGTCCGAAAGCTTACAAATACGAAAATGAAATCTCATTTTTGAGGCCTCACTACAAAGATGTGTCTATCCAGCTCGAAGAGTTTGAATCTGATGATAGGAGCAACCAGGGGAATGATGATTGTGGTGATGAAGAAGCAGTTGACAGTGATAATTTTGATGAGCCAGAACGGAAACCGAAGATTAATAGGTTTGTGGTCATTGATAATTACTATTTTTATGAATAGCTAACAGTTGTTGGGTCACCCACCTGCTGGTCAAAATCAAGATTTATTTATTTTATGTAAGAAAACTAATGGCTCTTATGCTACGTCCGAGACTCTACCACTGGTTCGAAATAAAAATTCTACTGAACCGGCAAGAAACTCAGCAGTTGCTCTTTTCAAATCGTAAAAAGTTACAATATTATGTAACAAAACAACTATACCATCTTATGGGCAACTGAAACCTCAACTGCAAAAGTGAGTGAGAGTGATTATCTGGAAAAAATAAGAAGAATTTATGATGTTATTGCTATAGGGCACCAGTGCATTTACAATGTGAGAGAGTATCGGCCAATCTGAGATAATTGCAATCGTTACACTGTGTATCTGTCATAGTAATGGTGCCACAATTTATACTGAATTTGGTCGTTCGTAAACATCTACAGCTTCAAAAGAAGAACTGCTAATTAAAGGAGTTCGTGACATTTTATAGTTTGATTCTTTCATTTCAATTTTTCTTCGTACAATTTTTGTGTTAGTTTGCAGTAACAACGTTTTAAGTGCCTTGCTTAGAGACTGGCTTACCTAGTAAGGAACAAATTATTATAGGGGATAATATAAGATGTTTTACTTTATCCAGGTCTAAATCCAGTGCAAAGAAGAAAAGAAGAAAGAGATTAGCTGAAGCCGTTGTTGATCCAATGAGTACCCCGACATTTAGTGAACCAACAATCCCTACAGAATTTGACTCGTCCGATCCAGTGGACGCATTTTTACTTAGCATTGGCGCAACATTGAAAACGTTTTCACCATATCATCTAAACGTTGCGAAGAGTAAGATATTCTCGGTCGTCCAAGAACACGATTTACAGCAAATAGTTCAAAAAGAACAGCAGAATGAGGGATCGTCACATGATGTTAAAATTGCTGCGCCTGAAGCAATTTATATGCAATAAATGAAACTGTCAAGCTTGATGTAAATATTAAGTTACTGCATGCGGTCGTCGCCGCATCAGGTTATCATATAGAATAGTGACGTTGAACGTATTCTAATGCAGTAGGTACTAAGTAGCAACCAGCATCTTTTAAACGGTTTTTTTAATTATAACCCCATTTGAACGTGATGCAGTAACCGCATGCGATTAATGTTTGCACTCAGCCATGGGGGGTTTATTTGTCAATCAAGAAATGTATAAAAGCAAGTGTTAAAATTCATATTTGAATGACACCTTTATTCTTTATTCTTTATTTATTTGCATTCATGTTTTACATCAACATGAATGCCTTGAGTGCTACATGTTAGAGTTGCGTCATTAACTTCCTTTGAATACGCATATTATTACTTGATAAAGTATCAAGCGTGTTGCAATTTAGAAAATACATAATTTAGTCCATCGCGTCTCAAGTTGAAAGTATGTTTCCGTCTTTAACTATCGTTTTTTGTGTGTGATTATTTAGAAGGAAGACATGTTTTTATTTTTTAAGTAGATTGTACTTATCTTCGTTAGAGGTGAAGAATATTTGTTAAAATAGTATTTTACTTTATGACAATTTAAATAAGATAATTACATATAGTTTTAAAAAAATAGCAGCAATAGTCGTCTATTGTGGTTTGTGCTGTTATCATTAAATATTAATATACCTTTAGTGGTGTTTTCATTGATTTGTTTTATTTTAAATATCGTTCCTCACTCAATAACCAAACATATCTGCAAAAAATATAATTACGACTGCTGACCTTCCTTTTTTTGTAAAAATAGCGAGCAGGCGAGTCACCTGATGTTAAGTGATTACCGACGCCCATAAACATTTGCAGCACCTAAGGAACGGCCAATGCGTTGCCACTTGCCGGCTTTTTGAGAATTTGACGAATGATGCAGCAACGGTGGTCTCCAGGTAAATCGGCACAATAGCCATAGATATTACACCATTCGAGGATATGGAAAAAGGGTATGGCTCTCCAGCCACCAGAACGCATGGGATTCTTTAAACAATCACGAGTAAATATGAAGAAAATACTATTATGAAATAAACTAATTTTCACAGGTGTGCGGAAAAACTTATCAAGTTTATGAATACACCTGTTTTGTAAACCTTGTAAAAGTTTGTTATTAAATAAATAAATAAATAAACGTGAAGCCAGGGCAAAAGCCCTAAAAAATATTTTAAATCTTTACACTGCACTTTAGCACTTGCCTTTATCAAATAACTAGAGGATGCCCGCGACTTCGTCCGCGGGGATTTAGGTTTTTAAAGATCCCGTGGGAACTCTTTGATTTTCCGAAAGTAGTTTATGTCCGTCCCCGAGATATAAGCTAACCCTGTACCAAATTTCGTCAGAATCAGTTAAACTTTTGGGCCGTGAAAAGTTAGCAGACAGACAGACAGACACACTTTCGCATTTATAATATTAGTATGGAGGATAATTAAAATGATAATATTATTGTATTTTAATAGTAATTTGTACAGGTGACAAATAATGTTTTCGGTTCGAGTACCTCGTGTGACGTAAGATAATGTTCGTTCGAGTGTACCATGGTAGGGGTTTCGTAATCGCATTGAGTAATGTCGACGCGTCGGAACGACCGCAAGCCGAATCGATTGTCGATTCGTATCTCTCGCACACAGACATCGTTGAAGGCCTATTTACACGAAACTGTTTACTATGGAATGTGGATTGGAAGAATGGAATTAATGTCGTCTTAGGTTTGTCCCTGAAAAGCTCGAAGAGCCGAAGAACCGGTGTATAATTTCCCTTTTTCGTACAAAAACCGGCCAAGTGCGAGTCGGACTCCCGCACCTAGGGGTTCCGTACTAGGGTATTTTTTTTTTGATAGGTACTTTCCAAAAAAAACCGGCCAAGTGCGAGTCAGACGCGCGCACTGAGGGTTTCGTACTCGTGTATTTTTTCCAACATTTTGCACGATAAATCAAAAACTGTTATACATAAAAATAAATAAAAATTTGTTTTAGAATGTACAGTTAAAGCCCTCTCATATGATACCCCACTTGGTATAGTTATCTCACTTTGAAAATTAAAACACATTTTAATTTTTTTTTTTAATGATGTAACCACAAATTCGCGGTTTTCAGATTTATTCCTGTACTTGTGCTATAAGGCCTACCTTCCTGCCAAATTTAATGATTCTAGGTCAACGGGAAGTACCCTATAGGTTTCTTGATGGACAGACAGATAGACAACAAAGTGATCCTATAAGGGTTCCGTTTTTCCTTTTGAGGTACGGAACCCTAATAAATCAAAAACTATCACACTTCACACTAATATTATAAAGGAGAAAGTTTGTATGTGTGTGTGTGTGTGTGTATGTTTGTTACTCCTTCACGCAAAAACTACTGGACGGATTGGGCTGAAATTTAGAATGGAGATAGATTATACCCTGGATTAGCACATAGGCTACTTTTTATCCCGGAAAATCAAAGAGTTCCCACGGGAATTTAAAAAACCTACATCCACGCGAACGAAGTCGCGGGTATCAGCTAGTTATGCATAAAAATAAATAAAAATCTGTTTTAGAATGTAGAGATAAAGCGCTTTCATATGATTACTATTACCTTACTATTACAGCAGTATATGTAACCACTAGTAAATGTAGTACATACATCGATTCGACAGTCAAAAACACGTGCGATACGTTAAAGCGTGTGCGGCCGACTGATGCGTGATGCAGAGACTTTTGCCAATTCTCTTTAACTTGTGAGCGCATTTTTTTTCTTCGAAGGGCCCATCCATATACATCGATGAGTACATACTTTTTGCTGGTGGACGTAATACAGCGTTACCTACCAGACTTGCCAGAGTACAATTTTATTTCAACAATACAGGGCCATTTTCAGTCTTATTTTTGTAGTTTTCAAACAGGACTAGGGTTATATTGTCATTTTGTGACTTTTTAACGTAAGCACCTACATAATACACTTTTTAGACCACAAAAATCAATGAAGCAAATCCAAGCCAAAACTAACTAACAATTACGACTTTTTTACGCAATTCAGCGGCGAGCATGCAGCATCGTAATGGTCCTATCTTTTTCAAGATTTTTTTAGGTCCCGTTCGTAGAATTAGCCCATGGATGTAGGAACATTTGCCACATATCATATGGCAACACTGGCGCGACGCTGTCTCTTGTCAGTTGTCATTTGTCAAACAGCTTTTTTTTTTTTTTCTTTAAATCTGGCTTTACTCTGATTAGCCAATGTCAAGTTTGTGATATTTTCAAGTTAAAATTTATACAAGTATGGACTCCGTCTACGCCGGCGCCCCTTTAGAGCGCTTCCCAGTCAGTTCCACCACCAAAAAACACCAACTAACACAAAAACCAGCCACTCTTAACAAAAAAAAAAAAACACTCCAAACAAGCACAGCACGCGCGCCAGCAAACGCCATCACAAACGAAGTCCCAAACAGCTTTTCGATTAGGTAGTGTTTATTTGAAAATCGAAATCGAAATCTGAATCTGATACACAACAATCACAGAGTTATCAATAATATAAAATGTTATTCCACGAGCAACTCGACATTAAATTGATACGTGCAGTGAAAGCGAACCCTGTGCTATATGACCACAATCATGAAAAATACATGGACTTCAACGAGCGGGAAGTGACTTGGCAGAGAATTGGCGATGAGCTTAAAAGTTCCGGTAAGGTTGCTTCCACAATAATTTGTACCTGATTATCTCGGGCTACCCCTCTACTATTTGTTTCATAAAGTTGGTGGCAATTTTCTATAGGCCGATCCTTTGCGCAGAAATCCGTATATACCATCAACACATCACCAGTGATGAAATATTAAAAGAAATAGCTCAACCGGTAAAGGAGTGGACTAAAAACCAAAAGGTCGACGGTTCAAACCCCGCCCGTTGCACTATTGTCGTACCTACTCCTAGCACAAGCCTGACGCTTAGTTGGAGAGGAAAGTGGAATATTAGTCATTTAACATGGCTAATATTCTTTTAAAAAAAATACTTATTTCACAACCTGACTGCTGAGCCGGTTTTGATGTTTTTCTACTAAAAATTTGTCTAATACTTTTAATGTTATATTATTTTTATGAATTGTGTTTATACTATTAGAATATTTATATTTTTAATAGTTTCTTAGATATAGTTCTGATAATTAATATTTGGTTTCAGCTCCGGACTGTAAAGTAAGATGGATAAACATCAGAGATGTGTACAGACGAATTCTAAGAAAAGGCTTAGAGTCCGGGCAGCAGCGTCCAAAACTTTACAAGTATGAAAATGAAATCTCATTTTTGAGGCCTTACTACAAAGATGTGTCAATCCAGCTCGAAGAATTTGAATCTGATGACAGAAGTAACCAGGGGAATGATGATTGTGGTGATGAAGGTGTGTTCGAAAGTAATAATTCTGATGAGGACTCCTCAGAATATTTAATAGAAAGGAAGCCGAAGATTACTAGGTTTGTAGTCACCCATTTTTTTTTAAAATAAATTGATAAGTTAACAAATACCTACCTGTTCATATAAGTTATTAAAGCTGCCAATAAATATCTGTAAGACAAAAGAACTGGCAATCAGAGCCGCGTCTGATGATTTAAAGTTTAATTTTTATTTGTCTCAATTACCATTTGAATGATATTTTGAAGTAATAATGTAATAGTCGTCAGCGTGAAGGAACTTCTTTATTAAAGTAAGCTAATGCAAGCAGTGATGCAATGTGAGGAAACCTTCATGCCTGAGATTCCTTAATGTTCCCAAAGGTGAAGTATGCCAATCCTCACTTAGCCAGTGCCAGTGGTCAGACTGTTTAGTTTAAACTGTTCAGTGTGGGCCGGTTAAAGATAATCATAGTTGTCATTACATAGGTTTCATGTAGTGATTTCTTGATGTCATCCATCCATCTAGTGGGGAGGGGAGATCTTCCAACACTACGCTTTCTAATGCAAGATTACCATTCACCTTGAGACTCCATTGGTCTATAGATTTTTGAACTATGTGCCCATCCCAATGCTACATCAGCTTTTCAAGTTGCAACCCATTGAGCTATGTTGGTTACTTTGGAAGATTGAAAAATGTTATTAAGAATAAGCAAGTATTATTATCTAACTGTTTAACTTTCACCAGGTCTAAGTCCAGTAAGAAGAAGAGAAGGAAGAGATTTACCGAAGCCATTGTTGATCCAATGAGTACCCCTACATTTAACGAGCCTACAATCCCTATAGAATTCGAGTCATCCGATCCCGTTGATGCTTTTTTACTTAGCATTGGCGCAACATTGAAAACGTTTTCACCATATCACCTAAACTTGGCAAAGAGCAAGATATTCTCGATCGTCCAAGAACACGATTTACAGCAAATAGTTCAAAAAGAAGAACAGAGCGAGGCGCCGAAACATGATGTTAAAATTTCTTCGAGTGAAGCCATTTTTTTGTAGTATGTAAATGAAAGTGGTTGGTGCAAAAATTAAGTTATTTCATGCAGTTAACTTCGCTGCTTTAGGTTATTGTATACTAGCTGATGCCCGCAGCTTCGCCCGCGTGGATTGGTCAGATCCCCTGCAGCATCAGGATTGAGTAGTTGGACTCCAAATTTTTTATGAAACAATGTCGCAAAGTTCCTTTATCGATTAAAAAAGAAATGACGCAAATCGGTTCAGAAATCTCGGAGATTTCGGTGTACATAGGTAGAAAAACACAACTCCCTTTTTGAAAGTCGGTTAAAAAAGTAGCCTATGTTACGCCCTGGTCAATCCTCTACTTGCCTGTGAAAGTCCCGTCAAAATCGGTTCAGCCGTTCCAAAGATTAGCCTTTTCAAACAGACAGACAGACAGACAGACAAAAATTTTAAAAACGTGTGATTCAGTTATGGTATCGTTCAAATAACCATATGAACTTAATATGAGGTAGTTATTTCGAAATTACAGACAGACACTCCAATTTTATTTATTAAAGTATAGATGATGACATTGAACGCATTCTAGAGCAGTTGGTATCTTTTGCTCCTAAGGTTCTGTGCCTGAAAAGTGCCAACAAGATTTTATTACTAAGCCTTCGTTGTCTGTCTGTCTGTCAGCGGTAAAGAGCTTATATAGCGCCGCGGTGTTGCATTATAGAAAATACTATGAATTTTTCGGTAAAATCTCGTGGTTGAAAGTATGTTTCCGTGTTTATCATTATTAATGTATTTGTTTAAGAAAAACTGATTTATTTGTAAGAAGGTTGTAGTGATCTTCATTGAAGGTGAAAAGAATGTTGTCATAAGAAGTTAATGACCTATAATTTCAAGGAGAATATTAGATAAACTTAGTAATTAAATAGCAAAAACAGTCGTATACCTATTGTGCTTGTAATTACTATAATTAAATATTATACAATTTGTGGAATTTCATTGATTTGTTTGAAGTTTAATCATTGTTCCTTAATCAATTACAAACTTAAGTATGTACCTGCACAAAATATAATAATTTAATTATGACTGCTGATCGCTTATGTTAGGTGGAAGCAACGGGCCTGCCCGCGAAATTCAAATTTAATTTGGTTTTTCGCATTTTTTAAACAAATACGACAACGTAGGCTTATGGCATTATCAATTGCGACAATGGCAGTATCATCCTCACAGGTTTATATAAAAATCTTAACTTGAAAGGGTCCAGTTTAAGAAATTAATTCTAGTATCGACTAATTTGTGAGAATAGTCGATACTAGCAGGTAAAAAAGGCTTACGACAAACTAACTAGTTTTTTATATTTGCCAGACAATTGTCGTGGCAACCCCCTGCCAGAGACGAGAGAGAGCGAGTGACGGAGAGACTTAATATGACATGTCATAAGCTATTGCTATACCAAATTTCGTCAACTCGGTTAAACTGTTGGACCGTAAAAAGCTAGCAGACAGACAGACAGACACACTTTCGCATTGTAACATTCGTTACGTCAATCTTACCCGACTGCGGCAAAGCCAAAAGGAAGGGTTATGATTTTAGCAGTCTATATATGCATGTTTGTATCCAAATTTTGTGTGTTCCACCGTAATGCCTAAACTACTGGGCCGATTTTAATGAATGAAGTGTCATTCGTATAAAATAAAGTATGTCACCGACCTTTATGACGAATCAATTGACATCTCATTCATCAAAATCGGCCTAGTTAATAAGCTACGGTGGAACACAGAATCTGGATACATACAAAGACTGCTAAAATCATTCCTTTTGGCTTTGCTGTAGTCCAGTAAAAATAAGTTTCTCCTTCAATCACAGGTCACACTGCAAACGATCGGCGCAATTTTTGAATGTATATTAGGTACCTACTATTTTTTTACATGTAAGTATGTTATGGCAACTACTTTTACTTTAGCTGTTGCTTGAATGAAGAAACACATTTAGGTAGGTACAATAACATTAAAATATACCAAGCGACAGAAAAACAATTATTTTACTCTAATATTTCAGCTTTTATTAAGACGATTGCAGTCGGGTTTTAGTTTTCAACCTTATCCTGTTACGGCTCCGTAGGCTGAAAAGGAAAAACGGAATCCATATAGGATCACTTTGTTGTCTGTCTGTCGGTCTGTCTGTCTGTCTGTCTGTCCGTCCGTCCGTCCTTCGTGTCTGTCAAGAAACCTATAGGATACTTCCCGTTGACCTAGAATCATGAAATTTGGCAGGTAAGTAGGTCTTATAGCACAAGTACAGGAATAAATCTGAAAACCGCGAATTTGTGGTTACATACTTAAAAAAAAATTAAAATGTTTTTCTATTTTCAAAGTAAGATAACTATGCCAAGTGGGATATCATAATATGAAAGGGCTTTACTTGTACATTCTAAAACAGGTTTTTATTTATTAAATAGTTTTTGATTTATCGTGCAGTGTTCGGAAAAATACGCGAGTACGGAACCCTCAGTGCGCGAGTCTGACTCGCACTTGGCCGGTTTTGTAAGTTTAGTTTAGGAACGAGTTGTAGTCGTCGAGTTGTATGTGTGCATCTGGTCTGCGATGCGACGTTGCCGTCCCGTCGGGTCATCGTCACCCGCTCGTCACCCGCTGCCGTCTCGCCGAGCCAGTGATACCAGTGCAATCACATTGCCATAAATACGGAAAACACTCCGAGATCTCTTTTTTTGACGTGACAACGTCTTATAATTCGATAGAGCCGGCTGCACACACGAAAAAACATGACTCATGCGGCGTTACCTCGCTCTGAGGCGTTCCATGTAAGGCTTGAAGTGCAAGCGAGAGCGCGGAACGAGCGACAAAGAAGCACAATCGGCCTTTGTTGTCACGTTCAATTATCGTCAGTAAACCGACTTTACAGACAACCAATTTTTTATTATTATTTAGATAGTGTCTTTGTGATGTCTTTGTTTTTTTTCTCGTTTTGTTTGAAATAAAGTTTTCCTATCTCTCTCAGTGTGAAATCAGACGGTTCATTCGGAGTGAACGTTCAACCAAGTGATTGTCTCATTTTGTGTTGAAACGTTTTATATTGAGTGAAAGATGCCAAATGAAAGACAGCAAACCATCTAATAGAATAGAATAGAATTGATTTTTATTCAAATAAACGATTTGAGAATGTATATTGTATAATATGTGTATAATATGTGTGTAGGTATGTGTATTGATGTGTATTGTTTTGTTTTAGTGTAAATATATTGAAAAGCTTCTCTAAGAATACCTATTTTCTTAAATTCATGGTTGAACGCAGCGAATCAGTACGCAGGTGAGATTGTGGTCAAGAGCTTTCTAGTAATAGAATACTTATTAATAGAACAAAAAATGGGAGTATTATTTAGTGAGCTGGCAGCCCCGCAGCCGGATCGCAGTCGTCTCCCGCCCGTCCCGCGCACTCCGGCCCGCGCCTCGCGACTGGCGACACGACCACGTAGCCACATGATGCCGTTACCCTTCAACAAGACTCTCGACCTGACTCTGATGAAGCTGGTCAAAGAGAACCCCATCATTTACAACTGCAAGCACCCCAAGTACCTGGACTTTGACACCAGGGAGGTGGTCTGGCAGAAGATCGGCGATATTTTGAACCGTCCTCGTGAGTTTTTAGTTTTTTTTTTTTGTAAATAAATCACTGAAATAGACATTATACAATTAGGTACCTAGGTACGCTGGAACAGGTGCGCAAAAAAAAAATAGTCTTTTGTGACGATTCGAAGCGCTCCTCCGAGCGTACCGGGAGGCGGAAATTAAGGTGCATGACACGGGTCTGCCCGCGAAATTCAAATTTAATTTGGTTTCTCGCAATTTGTAAACTAATACGACAAAGTTGGCGTATGGCATTTTAATTGCGATGGCAGGGCAGTATCATCCTCACAGGTTTATATAAAAATCTTTACTTGAAACGGTCCAGTTTAAGAAATTAGTTATAGTATCGACTAATTTGTGAGTAACTCATGTCAAACTCATTATTTTGACTAACTTCTTAAACTGAACGCTTTCAAGTAAAGATTTTTATGTAATCCTGTGAAGATGATACTGCCATTGTCGGAATTAGAATGCCATAAGCCTACTTTGTTGTATTAGTTTACAAATTGCGAAAAACCAAATTAAATTTGAATTTCGCGGGCAGACCCGTGTCATGCACCTTTTTAAAACCAAAAATCAGGTCGGCAATCGCAGGTCCAGTGTACTGGTAATAGTAGAGGTCAGTGAAATAAATAATGTGTGTCGGCCATCTTTGCGCCTGCGTAGTGCGTACACTTCGCTGGCGGGAATTTTGAATAAATATGATGCAGATATTTAAATAAATTAATTTAAAATTTCAGCTCAAGTCGCAAAGCAAAGGTGGATAAACATCCGAGACATGATGCGGCGGAAGATCAGAGACCGTCTGCGGAACCCGAGCCACCGCAGTTACAACTACAAATACGAGGAAGAGATGTCCTTCATGCTGCCTTACTTCAAGGAAACCACTTCGAACCCTAACGACGAATACAGCGACTTCTTTGACGACCCCGCCTGCGAGGTCGACTTACCCACGGAATTTAACGAACAAACCAGTTTCAACCGGTCAGAAGCTGATCCTAGAGACGTAAAACCAAATCTAACATACAAAAAACGATCAGAAGATACCTTTAGCAATGAATCTAGGAACGAATTCAGCCAAGAGTTAAATCCTACAGATCCGATAGATGTGTTTCTAATAACTGTAGGATCTACTTTGAGGAAGTTTAGTCCGTATTACTTGAACCAGGCGAAGAGTAAGATATTCCAGGTGGTACAGGATTATGAATTGCAACAGATCGTTGATAAGGACCAGCCTAGCAGCAGTGATAACAACAGATAGTTTATTTGGGATACGCCAAAAGTACAAAACTTTGGACGTTTATGGTGACGGTCTCCCTAGAGCAGAGGTTCCGAATTTTATTTGGCCATGGAACCCTAATGGATCATACTTTTTTAGGCGGAACTATAGCTGGCTATTTTTAACCTCCGACCCAAAAAGAGGGGTGTTATAAGTTGAACGTGTGTATCTGTGTATCTGTCTGTGGCATCGTAGCTCCTAAACTAATTAACCGATTTTAATATAGTTTTTAGTTTGAAAGGCGGCTTGATCGAGAGTGTTCTTAGCTATAATCCAAGAAAATCGCTTCAGCCGTTTGAGAGCTATCTGCTCTTTTCTAGTTACTGTAACCTTCACTTGTCGGGGGTGTTATAAATTTTTAATTTACACTTGTGATAACTAAAGTGTTTGCCTTATAATTTGAATATATTTATTCATGTCATTGAGACTCAAAGAAAGACCAAATTATATATGAAAAATAATACATAGTGGTTATTTGTGAACTTGTTAGTATTTTTGTTACTGTAGCTGTAATAGAAAATACACATTCTGTGAAAATTTCAACTTTCTACAGTTCACGAGATACAGCCTGCTGACAGCAGCTAGGTATAGCCAGGGACGGACGGACGGACAGGGAGTGGGCACCCTTCAGGGCATGGAACCCTAAAAACGAATTAAAATAACCATACTCATACATCCATTAACATACATATACTTACGATTGAATGAACCTATCCAGAAATAAAGCATTCCTTTGGTTTGGTTAGTGTGTACTTAAGTGTGAACTTTAAATAAGTAACCCAGAAATGTGGCAAAAATATTTTTATTAAGTTTGGTAGGAATAAAGATTTTTTATACAAAACTACACTTAAAAACTATTGTTTTATTTATTTACCCTGACTTTTAAATGCACATAAGACCTCTAACTATTCGTATCGTATAGGTAGGGGCATTCATAGACGGCTTATGATGTAGAACGCGGGTTGCAACTTGCCTGCATGTGTCACTTGGCATAAAATCGGTCAAGTCTGGGTCGGAATCGTAAAGAAAGGGTTCAGTACCATCTTACAAGAAATAACACTTAAATTTTTAAAGCGACATATTTGAAATTTTTAGTATTTGTTGTTATAGCGGCAATAGAAATACACATTCCATGAATTTCAGTTCTCTACCTATTAAGGTTCATGAGATACATCCCGCTGACAGACAATCGGAGCGACGGACAGCGGAGGCTCAGTAATAGGTTCCGTTAGCTCCCTTTGGGTACCTACGGAACCCTGAAATTCAAGGAACTGATCGCTTGCACCCTACCTCACGAGCCGTCTCAGTCAAACGGTACACCCATGGTACGAATACGAAATACGGTATAATACGAATACGAAACTAGATAATTTAGAAACTTCAGTATCACTAAGTATATCTTCTTCATCATCAGTAAAAGTGTCTTCGGACCCACTTCATGCGGCACCCTCGCTGGGACATGATCTTCACTGAGGCACTGGCGGCCGCTTTCACCACTTCTTGTATCTAAAAGTGAATTTTTTTTAATTAATCCGGGGCAAATTCAGTGGAGATCCGCAAACCAAAAACACTAAAGGATGAAATCTATATAAAGCTGCACTTTGACTTTTCTCAGACAAGACATTGTTAAAACGAGATAGCGTTATATTGCTGGCATATATCTGTCTCTTTTTAACTGAAACTTAAGTCAAAGTGCGCTCTATAGATAGATTTCAGCCTAAGTATAGTTTCTTCGGCATTTATACATAAGTACAGATAAACAGATGGACGGACAGCGGAGACCCATAATAGGGTCCAATTGGCACCCATCGGGTACAAAAGCCTAAATAGGCATAAATCCATGCACACGAAGTTGCAGGCATCTTGGTCTTCTAACCCGCGAACTTCTTCGCGGGTATAATATATTACAAACTTGTTTTTCTGTCACTCGGTGTATTTTAACATTGTACTAATTTATATTCATGAACTCAGAATTTTTTCCTCTCATAATATTTTGATATCCCTTTTGCTATAGCAAAAAAAATTTTGGTAGACCCCTACTTTTTTGGAAGTAACATTCGTCAGATCGATTTTTTTCGTATAAAATGTAGTCTATGTCACCCGGACCATAAAATGAATTGATTGACACATCATTCCCCCTAAATCGGCTCAGTCGTTTAGGCGCTTCGGTGGAACACACATTTATGTGTGTTCCACAAACGTATATACATACGTGTGCAAACGTATATACATACATAGACTGTTAAAATCATAACCCTTCGTTTGGCGTTGCTGTAGTCAGGTAAAAAAATATCTTACACTTGTCATGAGATTCTGCGCATTTCCCACGAGCATGGTCATCGCTTCCTTGTCCTCTTTACTTCCTGGAAAGAACAGAAACAGAATTTAGGATATAATAGAACCCAAAAAATGGAGAAGAGTGACAAAGATAAGTATAATATAAGTAGGTACCTTGCCCAAACGACGATCCTTTGACGGTGGTCAACATCTTCAACTGACCACTGATTGTAGGTATCCGCTCACACACTTGCAACAGATTCTGAAAATTAATAAAGAAATACAATGGAAATCTATACTTAGATATAATAAAACTGTAACTGGACGATGTCTGTACATTTAACATATTTTGAAAATTTTTTTCGGAGAAAACATTATCATCGATATAGACCCCAAAAAATTTCTTTTTTGGAATCTTTGTATGTCTGTTTGTCTGCACACGCAAATACCCGAAAACTACT